>NC_133577.1:19150646-19486718 GCF_964106895.1 Numenius arquata | reverse complement strand
TCCATGAGTTTAACACTGTTAGTATCTGAGAATGACAGTGGTGCTAGATGCTATATTAGTCTTCACTTCACTTTTCATTTTGAGCCAGTGCAAACTTAGGGCAGAGCAAAGATTTAAGCAAAGTCTTTTCAGAAAACTTTCCTTTAGAGAAAAGATGAATATTTAATATCTGCCACCATCTTACTGCATGCACGTGCAGAACATACAATATAGATGAATGAAGGTTCAGTGGCAGGCCAACAATATAGTTTTCAACAAAAAATGATCATTTCAGAAAAATCCCTTCAGAAAAAAGAATTTTTATTCTTGCTTCATTTTTTTTCTATTTGCTGCCAGAAATTCCTTTCAAAAAATTAATCGGTGAATCAAAATCAGTGGAGATTTCTTGATCCAAATTGGAATGATCTGAACTTTAGAGCAAAGCTGACCAGTTTGCTCATTAGAATGAGATATATATACAATCATCCCCTGTGAACGAGCATGTACCTGGCAGATTTCTAGCCAAATAAATTCCACCATTTCTGCAGGTTGGCCTCTTCAGAAAGAGGGTACCAACGACAACGAGGCAGAGATTTTAAGGAATCTTAGCCACTGCCCTTGCCCAGCACTAGAAGGAATGCAGAAAAGCTGTTCAATAGATGTATCTGCTCTGTATTTGGGAAAAAGGCAGACACCACACTGATTTTCTAAGCTGTATAGAATACCTTCTATTCCAAATGTAACCAGGGATAATGCTAAACAGCAGCTACTCTCCCTAGGCTTCTAAAATCTGGAAAACTTGTAATCAACAGCTTCAGAAGAGCTGATGAATAGCTCTCTGCATCAGTAATGTTAATTTTCAATGCATCTTGAAACACTGGGGAAGTTCCAGATCACTGGCAGGAAGCCAATAAGATGATATTATTAAAAAAAGTAAATGAGATGATCCCATGGCACTGGCCCCCATGAAACTGAACTGATCCTTTGCAGCATAATCAAAGAGGTGATAGAGCATTTCATTTCCTAAAGAAAGGAAGAAGAAATATACTATTAGTAGAAACTCACACAGCTTTTGACAAAATTAAATTATATTAAAAGAATGTGATTTTATTCTTTAAAAATAAGTTAAATTCCAAGCTTGACTGAGACGGTATAGGGCTGAAATAACAATCTTCTGAAAGATGTTTGGGTTGGTACCTCTTGACATTTTGAATATGAAACTAGAAAGGCACAAAATCCTCACAGCAGATGAGAGAGATGAGAACCTAGCTTGGAGATCTGAAAATACAACTGTAAGTGGGAAATCATTTACAAAGAGGCCTGGTTTTGCAGATGTTCCATGAAGCTTAGTTTTTGTACATTCGTTATTCCAAAAAATTGCTACTGATCTGGAAGGAAATGTAGAATAATCCCTCATGAAGTTTATGAGACAGCAAAAACCCTGGAAACATGAGAACTGGAGACTCATTTGGATCACTTGTAAGCTGAATGCAAGGGAAAAAAATACCTGCCAAAATATTACCAGCTGTAAGGTCCTACACCTAGTGGAAAAGGGCATAGGTCGTACTTACAGAATAGTAGTTTATTTAAAAATTAATTTGGAATAATGATGCATTGAATGATCATAGAAAACTGCATTGAAAACCTTTTCATCTGTAGTTTAGGTAGCAGTGCGGGAAGAAGAAGGAAAGCAGGATACATCACTGATACATATCTCAAGTCCTCAAGGTGATTCACATCTTGCAAGGGCAAAGCTAAAAAGTTTTCTTTCTCTATGGTTGCTGGATCACCCTTAAATATTGCAACATATATTCCCTGAGAAGAGGGAACATCTTTTCCAAGCCATTGCTGCAGCACAGAAGAATAAACATTGTCTTTCAATATACAGAATATCAATTAGGACTACACAGTTATATTACTGTACCCTTCCATGGTGCACTCAGTGCAAGAATAATATGGATCAGTTGAAGGTACTTCAGAGCAAGCCAGAGACAGGAAAACAGCAGAAATACACAGGAGCTCAGACAGTTAATTTTAACAAAGCGAAGTTTAAGAGATGACTTAATCATAGCATCTATTTGAGGAACAGAAATGGGAAAGAGGACTCTTCAGATAAAGATGTAACTGTATCTAACAGCTGGAAGTTGGAGCTGGCAAATTCAGTCTAGAAATAAAGCATGTATTTTTAATAGTAAGCAGCAAACAGAGCAACAAACAGCTAACACTTGTGGTGGCTGCTCCATCATCAGAAAGAGCGAGCTAAGAGTTGGCATTTTTGAATGTCTATTTATAGAAAAGACAGCAGGAAATAATTCAGAAAAGACCTGTGGCTTAAATTATACTGGAGATCAGACCAGATGGTCACAGCAATCACATCCAACTAGATAATCTATGAGCAATCAAGAAATTTAGCTGCTGTGGTCAAAGGCTAGCAATATGGTCATGGAGAAATGAATTACCAAAGAGGCCCACGTTGATGTGTCCCCTTTAGCAGAAGTCAGATGTAAGGAGGAGACAGATGGGCAGTTTTGGTGGAGATCAGAAGGAGTTTAGGAAAGTGGGGAGAGATTGCCTAGGCAAATAACCGGGTTAGTTGTCTGTGGGGGCCAGGATGTGCTGAGGTGGGGGAAAGACAGAAGTTGTGCTGTGGAGTGTGGGAGCACCATGGGCAGAGTGAGAAGCATGGGTTGAATGGGACAGATGGAGGCATGTGGAAGAGGTCCAAGTGGCAACCTGAAAGGGCATCCACCATCCATGGGACAGAGATCAGCTGTGCTGGGGCAGCTGCCTGCCGCCTGCTTGAAGAAGGGCAATCCTGCCAGAAAAGGCAAAGACTGGGAATCGGGGATGCCACAGCAGGACTCAAACAGGCAGAGGGTGAAGGCCAAGCAAGATGCCTGGGAGAAAGGCAGGGGCAGACATGGAAGATTGGACCTCACATGGACCTAACATCCCCCCCCACCCAAAGGGGGGTGGGCAGAGATGAGGCAAAAGACGCAAATCTTTGTAGTCATCTGCCTGTGAAACAGCCTTAATGAGCTGAAATGCAACATATGAACAGTCAAATCTGAAAGGATGACAGTGTAAAATTGCTTGGGCTCTTATAATTTTCAAGTGCTTTTATTTATTCAAAATTACCATGACATCACCCTCTCCCTCAGAGAGAGCTCATGTAATTGCTGTTTACTGATTCAAGGCCTTTTGGGGTAATTTCTGAGGCCATCTACTTCTGGGATGAAAGGCACTTACCGTTTCCATTGTCTTACAAAGCAGTCACAATAAAATCTAGAGAGAAGCCCTGCTTGAGCATGGCTGGTGGCCTCTTTCCTTCTCCGCGGCAGCGGTGCGTGGGGCAAGGCTGGACCCTCGTATGGAAGTTGACCAACCACAAAGCCTCCCCATGCTGGAGCAGAGAGGGAAGCCCGTGTTTAGGGCTGGGAAGGGGATGGGAGCAGGGGACCAGAGACACAGTGTGAGAGTACGAGAGGTGAGGAAAAGAGGTAAAACAACGGAAAATCTAATTTCTAACTAGAACGAGTTTAAATTAGTCCTAAAACACAAAGGAATATAAAAATTTGGACTGCATAGAATACTCTTCCCAATATATGCAAATGCTTCAGCACCAAAAGGCTAGTCATTAAAATATCTCTCATTTGAATGTGGGGTTCAGTTTTTTACCTATTCTGTGGTTTGATTTGGTGCTGCATATTGTTGCGTCCAGTTTTCCTCAAGCCCAGTAATGTCTCAAAGGACCCACACATAGTTACTTATGAGGTGTGTGCCTCCCTGTAATTAGGTTTTATTAGGATCATAAAATATATATTCTCACTAAATATTAGGCTAATGATATTAAAATCCTAACTGCTCCAAAAGGGAAATATAGCAGGCCAGTATAAATCCATACACTATAAAAAAAATACTCGCTAGGTAAATTGTGGTCTTAGATGTTAACAGTTTTATGCTAAGCTGGTTGTAACTCCAGCTTTGTAAAAAATATTATTGAAAAAAGTACTTCAGAACTATCAAATTGAAAAAAAAACCCTCTTAATGTGCTGTTACCCCATCCTGCTCTTAATGTAAACTGCCTGTGGCTTATGGGTCTGACCCAGCCTATCTTGACTGCTCCATCAAATCCCACAAGCAAATAAAAGTAACAGATATTTAGACAACTTTGTACAACAGACTAATTCCTGGCCCCTTCGCAGCAGCCATCACTGAAAGTGGTACCTTGGCGAATGACATCTCCCGGGTTCAGGCAGCTCCACTGGGGTCACGCAGGTACCAGCAATTTTCTCGCCTTCTCTCCCCCAGTAAAGCAAGGTGGAGGGTCTTGCTGGCTGAGCCTTGATGCTGCCATGGACATCCTGATCATCGTCTTCAGCACCCAGCAGCCGCAGCAGGAGCTAAGGGCACTTCTCCGGACATGCTTGCTGTCGGGTGGCATCAAGTCTGTACATCTAGCAGGGCCACAGCTGTGTCTCTGACTGGAAGGCATCCCAAAAGAGAGGAGATGGCAGGGTGTCACAGGGGCCCAGGAATGAGGGGGCATCTCCATTCAGTTTCATTTGTGCGGTGTCTCGTTGAAGGCCCAGATGCATTCCCCAACTTTTTGTATTTCTCAGAGAGATTTTAAGGAGGTCAGGTAGGGACAGACAGCACACAGCAGTCACTTGACTTCTGTAATGTCACCGCTTATTCTGCTCACTGCTCGGGCAATCATTTATAACGCGCTCACCAAGAAACTCTAGCTGATGTAGAAATTTTCCCCTAAATTTGAGAAGATTCCTCAACTCCTCTCTTACAATGAGGAAGGAATGTGCCATGATGGCTGCAATGTCATTATTATGCATCATTCAAAATACTGCCTGTCTCCTGCTCTGCACCGAGAAAACCTGCCTCAAAATACACCAGCGCTGTCAACTGCAGCTTCCCTTTCCCCGAGGGCTCTGGCTTCAGATGCTGGCTGCGCACAGCCCGGGGCTGCCGGAGCTGCCTCCTGGTTCCGTGGGGAGGGAATACCCCTGGTCTCTGCCAGCTCTTCTTGGCCCATACAGCACTTGGATCTGTCGAAAGGATAAAGCAAAGGCAAAGCTGGGTTGAGTGGCTTGTTCATTACAGCAACAGAGGCAGCTGGGGTGGTGAGCGTGTCCTGTCCTCTCCTGGGTGAGCCAGCTGAATACCTATCTTCTGAAATACTTTTTTTTTTTCATTAGAAAACCCGCTTTTGAAGCCAATCCTCACTGTAGATCTGTGCTGATAAAGGAAAGACAGACTTGCTGCAACGTAGCAGACCCAGGCGGGCGAGGAGCTTGAAGCTGTGACTCTCCCACCCCAGCTGAGCTCTGTCACTCCGGGTGAATGCCCAGGCCAGCCGGGACTCACAGGATGCTCCTACTCTGCAAGCAGGACCCTTACTAACACCACAACTCACTGCCTACGGACTTACCAGCCCCATGCAACAGGCCCTGGGCTGGCTCCCTCCCAGGCATAGGACCCTGCTTCTCGGCTGCCAGGCTGAGCGCAGAGCTGCTCTGCCTCTGCTCCTGCAAGTCTCTCCACAAAAACCTGTATTACCTGCTAACCTCAAGGCATGCTGATTCACAGTGAAGAGCCATGAGTCTTTCCCTGGGACTAAAGCCTTGAGCTAAAAAAACTCTGCTCTCCTCAAATGTTTCAAATAGCTACAAATCCACTCAGATTTGCATCTGAACAATGTTGCCTGGGCCCGTCTTTAGTCAGCCCCCCCCCTGCAGTATGACTCAGAGTGATGCAAGGCAGAGTACTGATGCAGACACATTCATCCACACAATCACTTCATAAAAGAACAGTTCACATCTTGTCCCCTAGGCAGTAAGCCTTAGACTTGGAGCAAAAATAAACACATTTCTCAGCCTCTTGGTCAATGTCAGCTCTTTCCCTGTGCAAAGCAGCCAGGTATGAGCACCCCCGGCTGGCAGTGGTGCAATAGCAGTTCTTCCAGTTCCCCTTCCTCTGAGATGGGATGCTGCTGGGATACGAGCATTCACCATATGGGGGATCTCCTTCATGTGCCTCCAAGCCCAATCCTCCCCAACAGCCAGTGCCTTGGCACATGCTGTAGCCCAGCTTGCTCATTCCTTTGCAGAGCAGAGATATTAACAATTCCAGCAATGTTATGGGGCCTTTACTTCCATCCCTGCTGGGACAAGCAGGACTCTCAGATCATGGCAAGTTGTTTCATTTCCCCAAGCTGTTGGCATTTCCAAAATGTCATAGGCATTTTCGACTTGATACATAACACTGAATCAACTGAAGACCTTTTCTTCCCCACTCCTAAACAATTTTTATTTTTTTGGGGGCATGGTTTTTCAGAGGAATCTGTTATCTCTTGCCAGTATTTTTCCACTGGCTTCCTTCATTACCTTACAGGTGGTCTGTTTTGAAATTGTGCAGGCATTACCAGCTTGAGGGGAGCTGAATCCTTTTGAAGGTTCATCAGAGGGAGGCTGTTGCAAGGTGCACTGAAGGCATCTTCTCTGAAGCTTCTGCTCCCCGTGCACGGGGCCCAGAGTGTGACTCAGCCCTTCATTTCCTCTCCTGCTGAGCACTTAAATATTGCAGAGTCCCTCTGGTTGCCAAAGGGGAATAAAAACATTCACAAGTGCATTTGAGTTTTGAGGAGGGCCCCTGTCCTTGATGCTGCACCTCCCAGGAGCTCACATTCAATGTCCACCACCACTGCTCATCAGCTCTGCTTCTCCTCCAGACACAGACCACTTTCAAGATACAGCCTTTTTCTACACCAGCAGACCCCTAGCCTCAAACACCTTTTCCTCCACCGTATGAAATGTGCTGGAAAAGACATCTTTCTCCACACTTGTAGCACTTCTCAGAAGTAAATTATCAGCAGAGGTGATGCTCCAAGGTGCGTTGGAGGGGCTGAACCCCTGGCCCAGGTAAGGAAGTGTCAGGGACTTCCCAAACTCCCACTCCCAGGCTCCCTTAAAGCACAGTCATAGATCGTCATCACTCCACAGCCCCTGGCTCTGCTTTTCTTGGGTTATCCAACAGTACAAAACCAATGATATTACAAGCTTCCCCAGCAGAAGTCCATTCATTTGCCAAAGAGGCGTGCCAGGGAAGCATCACAGCTTGCTGGCCCCGCTCTGACACTCTTTCCCACAGCATTGCTGTGGGCTGCTGTTAGAGGCAGGGTAAGCAGGCAAACTTTTGATCTAACCCAAACAGCCTTTCTTACCTTCCGATGGTAACGGGGTGTCTCACCACAAACTGGGACGGCCAAAACCAGCCCGTGTTGCCACCCTCCAGGTAGCAATCATTACATTTTTTAATTCCCTCCATTACACCATCCCTCACCAGGTAAAAGAAAATTCATTGTAACTCTGCTTTCGTTGTAATCAGTGGTTGCCTTTAAAACACTGTATGAACTGTGTTTAAAAAACACCACAGAAAATACTGAATTTTTACAGTAATACTACCATTTCAGGTAGCAAAAAACCTTGGCTTAGACACCAATGTCATTTCTGCATCTTTTCATGTAGCTGTAACCTTTGCTCAGTCACACCTTGCATCAGGGAGTGAGAGCTTTGTCCCTGGCACCAGCCAACCCACCAGAGAAATGGTGCTATACGTGACCAGAATGTTCTTCTCTCTTTGGAAGAGCTGATCTTTTCATCTTCTGTTTCCTTTAGGAATTATCTTTGATTCCCTTTTTCTTTCTTCTCTTGCCCTTTGCTGCAGGTCGCTTCCAACCAGTTTATACTCCAACTCTTTTCCTGCTGCTTAATCTTCTGCATACTCCTCACTCCCCTCTGCTTTCTGCTCCTCTGCTTCTGAATGCTGGATGCCCACTTCTGCCCTAGAGTGTGGGCTCAGGGACCAGGCCCCACGTCTCACTTGGGAAGAGAACACTGATGGTCACTGTACCCATGATCACAGCTGAGAAGCCAGTAATGGGCACCAGCTCTATATGGTCGAAGCATGGAGAACTGCACATTATGGTGTAGGGATTCCAGGTGTGACACGGGGTCAGTCTCACATGGCCTGTCTGGAGAAACCCTACCAAATCTGCTGGAGGTTTTGGCTGGTTCTGCTGGCACCACTGTTTTTTTCCTTTGCTCACTTTTCCCCAGGCCCTTCCGCTGATGGAAGTTCACAGCAGGTGGGACAAGAAGGAGAGTTTTGTGGAGAGATTTGGTGTGTCAGCTTCCCCCAGCGTCACCAGTGGACTCGCATGGGAAAGAGACACTAAGAGCACTTGAACCCCAGGGAAAGCATCATGTGGAGCTTGTGTCTTCTTAGATATCAGTTAATCCAGCCATAAGATGGAAAAGGATATGGAAACAGGCTTTGCTTTTTTCAATGCTTTGGGAACAATCTGCTAAACCTTTCTAAACAAGAGATGTGTTGAAAGCAGCTGGACATAGGGCAGGAAGGTTTGACATCCCATCCTATTGCTAGGGTAGGTACCTGGGGGACAGTCAGTGCAGTTCAGGCATGCTCATCCGACACAGGTCAGACGCAGAACAATTGGTCCTGTTTTGATGGAGATTTATATTGCCCTATGAACAAAAATAATTTCAGTGGCCTATATTTAAACACTTTCCCAGACCCCATACACAGCTAGCTCATGACAACAGTTTCTGGAAGGCAGTACACGACTTTGCTACTTGAGTGAACAGCCAAACCACATCTAATTAAACCCACAGCCTCTCTGTGAGAAGAACACATTTCTCAGGATACAATCACCCCATACAGTGGGGTACTCCTCTCCTTGTGTTAGCAGCTGGGGCTGCTGCCAGAGAAGGTGTCAGCAGAGCTCCTGTGGGGCAGCAGGGTGAGGGGTCGAGGCATTTTCTGCTGAGTGCTTCACTCAGCCTCTTGGGTCTTCCATGACAGGTTTGCTCCAGGCAGGCACTGCATCTTCCATGGAAAAGGGCTGTGTCACGGTGGAGAGTGGGCCAGGAGAGCACATCTTGCATGCACTTAAGTTGTCACAGAGAGACTGGGCCTCATGAGTGCTCAGGACATTGTCAGCTGTCACCCAGGAGGGATGAACATTCCTATCAGCTGGAGCCAGGAGACCCAGGCAGAAGGACAAGACCATGCCGCCCAGGCTGCTGGTATATATGGCTTCAGGATCTCTGCAACCTGCAAAAGCAGCTGGTTGGTGCCATCTGCCCCCACCTCCACTCTCCTTTTGGGGCAGGAGACCCCAAGGCTGGCAGCGCTGAGTACCCTGGTGCAGCTGGAAGCCTTGCCTGCTGCCGGGCTGCCCCGGTGGGCAACCCCAGCCCTGCACTGGGCTGAGGGCCAGACCTGGACCCGTCCTGCCTGGGCGAGCAGCAGCGGGAGCGTCTGTGTTATTTTAAGCAGGTTATGTCAGTCCTGCCCTCCCTCCCTTTTCCCCCTTCTCCCCGAAGCACTGATCACTGTGGCAGGGTGGATTTGCTGGACTAAAAGGGCCAATGGTTTAATTGATATGATATGGCAGCTCATATGTAATCTCATTATTCTGTCTAGCAGGACACATTATTCTCTATTTATCACACTTCTGTCATCACAGGTCTGTTGTTCCCCTGCTTTGAGGACAACAGAGCACTCCTTTCTGCTGGGGAAATCTCACGGGGGGGCAGGAGAGGAGCAGGGGGGCTTCTGCAGCAGCAGACAAAGCTCCTGGATGCTGGCTGTAGGCACATCTGCCTCTAATCTTCATACAACAGGGCTGGGAAATGCAAAAAGGCTGGCAAAGGAAGAGCTGGGGTGTTTTCAGTGAGCAGTAAATTTGATGGAAAATGAAGCCTTCACAAGGCTGTGTGTAGTGGAGGGGTGTTGCCTAAGTGGGAAATCCAGTTTGTGTCTGACAAACGCAGATTTGCCCCCCACACCTCCAGCGAGGAAGGCAGCCTCTACCAGCCAAGCAAATCTGTTCTGGTGTTCTCTGCGCTAAACTGGCTAGCTTCTTATTTTTCTTTTCATTTGTCCTTTAAATCAACCCACAGATGAAAGGAGAAAGAAAGGAAATAAATAATCTGAACAAGCAAAAAAATTATAGTTGCAGGTCAAAAAATACTTGGTTGATTGAAATGTTCTGACACAAAATGATTCCCTTTCCTACACCATCCTCTCCCCCTTGATTTTCTCATTGGGCCTTAAAACAAAAATAAAATTATTGGGCCAATTCTAGGTATATTTGTGCTCATGTTGTTTTAATAACAACCTACAGTACTGCTGCTGCTGGCTGCTACTATATCCTCTGACAGTTTAGCGTGGCAGGCGAAAACATGGCTTGTTAGAGGGATGTGCCTACAAGGACTTCACAAAGAAGCACAGTACGTGGATGTGTGCGTGCCGGTTGGGGGGTGAGGGGGTGTGGGAGGGGAGAGCCAGGCAGCTAACAAAGTGTCATAGGCATAGCAGCCACTCGTACAGCACTTTTTGTGCTGGGATCAGAAAATGCCTTGCAGAAGATGGGAAGCATAATTAGCACAGTATGCCGTAGGATAGATGTTAAAGCAATCTGTCTAGCAGACAGATACTACAGTACTGAATAATATAGACGTTAAACCAATGACCCAGAATCTAGCCAGCTAAAATCTTAATCCCCTTTAAATAGATTTGCAGACATCCTTTCATCACAAACATTTGATCTGAGCAGACACTGTATGCTGTTGCGTTGTATTTATAGAGCACCATGACAAAAGTTTGAGATGTTTGTGCTTAAATAATGCTATTTTCCCCTGTTAATTTGTCAGCACAGTGCTGTCTTTGCACAACATGCTTTTGAGATGGAAAGAAAAAGAACATCAGCTCCAGATCTACAGGCAGATAACAAACAAAAGGCTCTGTGCAGGCAAAGGCAGCCCATGTAAGACAGAGCAGTGGAGCAAGGGGAATCTGGGCTTGGAACAAGGGCAGCCCTGACTGGGAAGGGACTTTTCATCCAAATAACCCTGATCTAGAGCTTGCCAAATGTTTGTGGTAAATCCATGATTTGACCAAAACAAAATCCCTCAAACTAGCAAATGGGACCGTTGAAAATATCTGTGAATTCAGTTTGTGTTCAATAGTTTGGATGAAAACAAGGAAGAGGCTGAGATGCAAACTGGCTTGCTTTGACACTGCTGGAAGAGCTGCTTTGATTTTGAAGCCAGGTTCAAGGACGGATTTGTAAAACTGACAAGGCAAGGGTGGCTTTCCTCTGCCTGCTTGGGTGTCAGCAGACCCATCAAGGGTAGAGGAGACAATGGTTCAAACCCATTTTCTGCCAGGAGGTAGACAGAAGCTGAACCCAGGCCTCCCAACCCCTGTTTTTCAGGAAAGTGCCCTAGCAGCTGAGCCATACAGAGGTCTAACAAAAAGGCCTTTTCAGAATCTCCTGATAAAAATATTTTATTTGTGTATGTGGATAAGCGCTAATTGGAGCAAAGACCAGCTATTCGCACTGCTTGAGCCATCAGGCTACCAAAGCACTCAAGGTTCTCTTATTTCTAATTTGTATTTAACAGTTTTGCAGAGTATAACTGTTTATAAATGAGAAACACACTCCTGTGCCTGTACCCAAGGCTCAGAGAGCTCAGATGGGATACTGGAGATTTTTGTCCAAGACACAAATATTCAATACACAGATACAGTTCAAATACTCCTTCTGCCTAATTCTGCTTTGCTGCTCCACTCACTCATGAGTGGTGTTCCCCTGGAAATGCAGTGTTTTATTTTCCAGTTTCCTTCATTGTAGAAAATACCCAAGGATTTCCTAAATGAAGCCTATAATTTGGATCAAACTGTTTTTTCTCCTCAATTCAGTGACTATTTAAAAGCAAATAACTTGGTTTCATTTCACTAAAATAGAAAAAAAAAGAAAAGAATTACTAGTCAAGAAAAGAAGTATCAGTCATCCACACATTTCTACCTGGGAGAAATGGTCATTTCCTAAGCAAGGCACTCTCCCCCATGAAGAGGTAATTCTCCCTTTCTCCTGGAGACTCCTTACTTTCTCCTTGTCCAGGCTGTCATCTTCATGGAGGTGCTGAGGCTGTCATGGGTACCCAGCACCCACAACCCCGGGGGAGAGCCAAGCTCCTGGGAAGTCTACAGTAAGGACCAGGGTGAAAATGCCCAGTGGAGTGAAAATGCCCAGCGGGTGCCCAGACACAAATGGCTGGGCAGCAGCACAGAAAATCTTCTCTTGTTCCTGCAGACAACTCCAACATCTGGTGGTAAGAAACGTTAAATGACTTATCTTAAGGGGCCCTGTCAGTGTGAGTTCCGAAATTGTAACAGCTCTGCTCACAGTCTGTGATTGCAGCCCAGGCAACCTGGTTTATAGTGCCTGTCTGGGACTGAAATGCTGTTGTAATGGAGAAAGGCTGTCTGCCCACTATCCTATTGTGTCCGTGGCAAAGATTGCTCACAGTGAACAAGATGGAACAAGAAATAAATGCATCCAAGTGAGTCAGTAATTTTCTTTGCACGGTAGTAGTATCCGACACAGGTAAATGGACTTGAGTTTAATTTTCACCTTAGCACTCTTTCATATTTGGTTCCTTATCTATAATAATGCTTTGGAAATATCCCAAGAGCACCTCTACTATGTGAGCAGAAGTTAGAACATCCAACCAAAGAGGGGCTTTTCGGCTACTGACTTCATTCTGCTGATAGGATGACCAGCACTATATTCCCATTCATGGTGTTTGAAAGTTGCTGAGATTCTTTGTTCTAATTATTCCTACCAGAAGACAGATGCAGAACCTCACTCTTTGGATGAATAGAAATCTTCTGATTTCCCTCCTGAATTTATTCATGGATAATTTATACACATTTGTTCTTGTGCCAGTATTGTTCAGCTCCCAGCTCTTTTCCCTTCTGTTTACTTGCTTATGGAAAGCAATCATATCACTCTCAGGCTTAATTTAGCAAAGCAAACAAGCAAAGTTCTTCTGATTCTCTTCCTGCAAGATGGGACTTTCACTTCCCTGCTCATCCTAGTAACCCTTTTCTGCACATGCTTCTGCTTGAACCTGTGGCCCTTTAGCCCTAGCTTCCACAATACTGCAGATATTCCAGATAAGGCACTACCAGCATTTTACAGTCTGGCATTCATATTTTCCTAACTCTATTGGAATTTTCTTGCTTGGAGACATATAAAATGAAATGTAAGTTTTTTACCTCTTCATTATGCAGGCTTCTCCTGTTATCATTCCCAAGTGATGAACCTCTGTGTCAGGATAAAAAAATCTTGTTATTAATCTCCAGTAGTATGTACAAGTGAATTTCAGCCCCTTTTGTTATTATTATTCTGAAATGCATCCACATCTCTCTGTGATATCTGGATTGTCTGTTATACTTGCAGTGCCCTTAGTTTTGGGTCACCTGCAAATTTCATCAGTACGTGCTCTGTTTTGTACCAATTCATTTTGAACCAGTATCATCCATGAAAATATTAAATCAGACTTGTCCACCATAGTTCTTCCATAGAAGAACTGTAAAGTGGGAAACGAACTGCTTACATCTGTTTTTTCTACTCTTCGCACAATCTTGTCTAATTCCTAATACTCTCTTTTAGGGAGTTGTTAGTTCAGACGTCTTTCCAAGTGTTTGTTTTCCCTTTGCTGAGGCTGCAAATTATTAAAGGTTTTGAAGTCCTGGTTTAAGGAAACAACAAGCTTCTACATTTAAGTCCCTGAGCTGTCCAGGCAACTTGGCCTTGTTAACTCATTCCCACACATTTCTCAGGGTTTGTGCTGGAAACAAAAAACCTCAACATTTTCATTTCTTTTCTATGTAATGAGTATGTCGTGACTAGTTGCTCCGCAGTTATTTTCTAAGCGAAGCTTGTCTGTAATATCTTTACCAGTTCCAAAACTACATATGTCATAATTTTCTCCTTATTACATTTTTGGTGATGAAAGTTTTTGGCTGTCATTCTAGGAATAACTGGACTTCAAAAGATTAGCTCTGCAGCCTGTAGCTGGAAAGATAACACTTCTGTAATGATGCTGGGCATGGTTAATAGTTCTTACTTTAATAGTGCAGATATTTCTATTCGTATTCTGACCCAGAGCTTAGAGATCTGATGTGGAGGCAGAAGATTAACCTACAAAGCCTCTTCTGTTGTTCTTTCTCCAAATGACTTTAGCAAAGGAAGTTCTTTTTATTTCTCACATTTCTCCAGTTTATGACACCATTGACACACATTACTTGCTAGCATAGTATACATATCTTTCCTTCTCTCTTTTCTGGACAATGCATTCTTGCATTCAAGTCACAAATGCTGTTTTATCATATTAATTTATCTGGGGAAAAAAATAAAGCACTCTCAATGCCTGGGAGAAATATGAGCAGCAATAATGTAAAGCAACCCATAGGAAATCCTGAATTATATTTTGTTATTTCCAAGATGATGGTCTGCAGAAAAGGCTACTGTGATTTTAGCCATGTCAGTGAAAGCCTCAGGTCCCAGCAAGGGAGGCTGCCTTTGCTGCGTGACTCCTCCTGCCGTTCCCTGCATTTGGTTCCTGCAGAAAAGAAAAGCACAATACTGCCTGGAAAAAATTCTGGCAAGATCAGGATAGGAAGATTTGGGACTGGAAGTGGCTATTGATGCATTGATTAACAGGGTGTTTAAGCTCTGGAGTCCAATTGGTTTTGAATAAAATACTGGCCTGCCTAATGTTAGGCAGGTGCTCTGTTATCTTACTAAACCAGATCCCTCATGGGAATAAAATAATAAGAATAAATATGTATAGCTCAGCTACATGTTCCCTAAATGAAGCATATAACAGTCTGCAGCTCTTTTACAGGCAATGAATACTGATTTAGAAGTATTTATTGTGATGTGTGAGGCCTCAATTAGGAGTACAGGAGGAAAAGGAAAAAGGGAAAATGTAGGCTGAGGATCAAGAATTTGTTGACTTTCGATTTTTGTAAGCCAAGAGCAAGCAGAGGCTTTGGACTCACTGTGTGTGACCCAGGCAGAGTACTTTCAGGAGGTCTAATCTTTCAAAGGGCAGTTTGGGGGGAAATTCTGTAGGTCAGACTTTCTTTGAAGTACTTCCAGTTAGCACCCTGGGCAGCTTAGCCATTTTGCAAAAGCCATATTATACCCCCATGGGGTCTTCTGCAAAGAAGACATGCTTCTGCGTTTCACTTCCAGGGTCTTAAAAAAGGTGTTTTGGGCGAAAGAAAAGGAAAATCCCAAGAGAAGAAAATTCCCTTGCTTTTCTGAATGATACTTTTTGCTCACATCAGTGAGCCAGTAAAGGTCAAACGGCATCTGCCTTTGTCATAAGTTACTAGATGCTTAGAAGCTTGCCTGTAAATAATGGGTCAAATCCTGTATTTCCAATACAGACTTAGTACTGAGTGAAGTACATGAATGCATTGCCTGTCAAAGGCCTGTGGGATTTGACCAGCAAGAAATAGCTGCAGTCACGAAGACAGAGTTTGTTAAATGTTTAACCAAATTAACCAGCTGCACAACGCAGTGCTTTCCAGCTCCATCAGAGTCGGTCTGGGGGAAAGCAGGGATCCAGAAGGCGTGGATGCATGTCTGTGTGACCGAGCTATCCGTGCAACATCTGGAAAAGAGAAAGCCGCCTGGCTTGGGAGCCTGACGGTGTTGTCACTAGTTGCAGGGACATGTTTCTCATTTTTTAAACAATGCAGCAAAACAGCTCACTCTTCAAAGAGCAGCGAGCATGCTGGTGTTGGATTGCAAATCCCCTGCCACCCCTGCTCAGGCACATGTTATCTCACTGGGATTACTGAGAAACTTGAAAGATGTGCTTCTGTCATCCTAAAACTGACAAGTGGGCTGAAGGAAAACATTTGCTAGGAGTGTGGGTTTAATGAGGTCTGATGTTATCTTTGAGACCAAATGCCCGAGTGTTTCTAAATGAGCATGTGGGCTGCTTTAGTGCCTGCCGCCTTTCCCTGAGAGTGAACAGGTCGAGACAAACGAGGGCAGGCGCAAAGAGCAGGGCAGTGGGGCTCTGTGAGACAAACATTGGGAGGGCTGATGACCAGAGTCCACAGGACAAAAGCAGTTTTGGGAGCCACTTCAGTTCAGGTGACACCAGAACCGTGCCCATGCCTTACTCCTTTACAAAACTGCCCCTCTTTAGCTGATGGTGGGCTGAGATGCTTTTTGCTCACTGAAAGCATAGCCCTAACAATCCTGCAGGAGTGAGCTTTTTATCATCTCTCTGTTTCTGCTCAATGCCTTCCACTATAATATCACCTTTCCATGACCAGTCACCCCCTGGCATCAGTCGGTGGATGTGGTGACATGCCCCCCCGAGCAGCTGAGCTGACAGGGGAGTGCATCTTGCTCCAAGCCCTGACGGTCTCCTTCTGGGAGCAGGATAAGAAGTGAGAGAAACATGTCACTGTCAATTAGCTAATGTTTGTACAAGGGATGGTTGAGCCCCATGGAGTTTTGTTAACCTCGTGGCCTCTTTGTAAAACCTGCCTGAGTTCATGAACTTATTCCCATCTTGTAAATTTAAACCCACACATTCTCCTTTGGGGTGGGGTTAATCAAAATTTTGAGTTAGGGAGCATGATGCTATGCATTGGGGTAGAACATTATCTCTCAATTTAGGGAGGCAGATGCTCTTGGCAGTACAGGGGCTGTACACACACTTCCAATTGTTTTCTCCCTTCCTTCTTTGCTTCACTTCCACAGCTACTTGGAAATTATTTTTCCATTAGCTGCATTTTCTCACTTGATTCCTTTGCAGGAGTTTGCCTTTCTGGCAGTCTCCTCAAGGTGACAAGGCTCTCACGACTTACCAAGTCTAACTGTGGGACTGCATTCAAGTAGGTGTTGAAAACAGGCCAAATGAATTCCTTGCTCTTTTGAAAACAGCTTTCTATACGCACAAAATATTAAATGCCACCAGTATGTCCTGCCTCTAGCAGAAGTAGGGATTCCCTTTGGCCAGACAGCAAGACCATAGGTGACTGTTCCTCCATCACTGCTGCTGGTGCCCAGTGCCCGCATCCTGCAAGTACTGCTCTGGACCACAGCCCCCTTATCTACTCAAGACTTCATTTCTTAGTTGTGCTAGATTGTGAAAAGTGCCCAAAGATGGGCCTGAATTAAGTACATTCAAAGGCAAGACTGAGTTTGGTCCGAGTCCAAGTCATTCCCCTCACATTAATAACATCAAGACAGTATTTCAGCATGTATCAGTTAAAATAATGTCAACATCTAAACACCTCACTCAAATTCAGTGCTGCTCACGGGCAGGCTGACAGCTCCGGGAGTGGAATCTATCCAGAATTAAAATTTGGTTTCCAGAATACAGTAAATTTTTTTAAACACATTTGGGGGTATTTTAATTTTTTTTTTGCACTGGTATGTATGATGTTTAATATTATAGCTTCAGGAATTCGACTTACATAACACATTCATGTTTCATTGGAAAGCATACTGAAGTTTAGAATATGATTATAGATACAATTTGAAATTGTAATGTTTAAATGTTGCATTATAAATATATCAACTTGGATCCATGTTGCAACTAGTCATACTAGCTAATGCCAATAAAATGAATGGGGCAATTCAGACTTGACCCCTCACATTTTCTAATGAAGGAAGAGTATAGAAGGAGTCATTTTTAAATTCAGGATATAAAAGGAGTAATTTTAAAAATAATCTATTTCAGCACTTCATTTTTTAGAAGATTTACTCCTCACTCATCTAATCCTATCAAGACAAAGTAATTTTATATATACAGACACAATCTGGTAAGCTTTTTCGATTTATTAATGTGCTAGCTGGTTTATATGCCAATGCTGATTTGCCATTAAAAGAGTTTGGAGAAAATGCATTCAATTACACGAAGAGATGTTTTCAGAAAACACTCAGTTTTTACTGGCTTGTTTTGCTGGGTTTGGAAGCCCAGTGACATTTTATTTAGTCCCCAGGTCACAGAGCATTTTTCTGACATCACCAGCCTGCAAAAAGAGATGTGCTTTACGGTTTCCAATGTCTACAGCAGAATTCCTTCCCCTGTTTCACTCAGATTTCCCATGACATTCATATGGCTTAGTTTTTTTTTTTACATGAAGGCTGCTTTCTGTGGCAAAATAATGGCACATATCAGTATCCAGATTAGTTTCTTCTTCCAGTTCTGTTCACAGTGGCTGTATCATGACCTTTGGAGGTCCCTTCTGGCCTGGACCAATCTATGAATCTATGAATCATCAACTTCACCATGAGCAGGACTGGCCTGGGGTTGGTTTGCCTCTTTCAACTGGGTCAGTGTTGGGTTTTTTTGGTACCCATTGCGTGTGACAGGGATGTGAGTGAAACTAAGCCAGTGGCCAAGCTTCTGAACAGAGTCTAGCATGCAAACCTTGCCACCACTGTTTGGCATTATTTTTGGCAGGGAGCTTGTATCAAGTGCTTTAAATGGGTTTCTCTGGGCAACTCATAACAGCCCTGCAGAAAAAAAAACCTTCTTTGGAAGTTCTGAAAAATCGTGGCAAAGGTTGCCTTTTCCTGCTGAACTCCAGCAGGCTTTTCATGGAGCTGCTGAGAGCAAGTGGAGCCAGATCTGCTCTCTCATGCCTTCAGGTGGCTGAATCACAAAGCCGCCGCAAGGGAAGTCGTGCATCACTGCTGCCCCTATTGTGCTCCTTCTGGGGATAAAAGAAACACCACTCTCTCATCATCTTTCCCAAGGATTTCCTATAGATACCGTCAGTGAACACAAAGCGCTTGCTCAGCAGGAACTATCACACAGGAATAAAAACTGAGACCCCATTTTCTAGCCACTCACTCTGAAGAGAGTCACAGCTGTTTTGCAGGAGCATATCTAGGAGCATCAGGTCCTCCTGATGGGCAGATGGGGTAGCCAAAAGTGTGGCCTCCACAGTCAGTGAATCTGAAGGCAACAGGCCTGTCCATGGTATGTTTGTTTATGGAGCAGCCTCTTTCCATCCTCTTCCTCCCTCCAGTTTTCTTTCATAAATGACACCATAGGAATTATATTTACTCAAACCCCACTGCGCTCTGTGGTCTGGAGCTCCACTCACAAGGTGCCATTGTTAGGTGTGCACAGACTTCATGCATGGAAATATGGTACATGAGGGGTTTAGAGAGTTATCCTGATGGTGTCAGCAAGTCACGAAGTCCGATTACTGGTGCTTTTACCATTGCGCCACTAGGGCTGCCCATAAAGTTATTACTAGCTACTTCAGGTTCTGTAAAAGCCTTTAAAAATAAAAGCTGGGGCCTAAATGTCTCAGCTATAGCCCTTTAGTGCTTCAGTTTGCAATTCTATTTGGTGAATGGTTTTCGCGTATAATGGAAGGAAAGATAATTTCAGGAAGTGTAACACAACAAACGATAAAAGGTAATAAAACTGCACACTTGTTCCTTGCTCCTATAATTCCTCAGCTGTTTGCTTGTTATGCAGAGGGAGAGAAATGAAAGATAATTAACAAAGTATAGTGTGGAGTGGTCTAATCAGTAAGTTGGATGTCTCAGTGTAAGCTAAGTGCTAAACAGCATCGAGGTCTGTAATATCATTGGTGGCATTACCAACTTTTAGAGGCAAGAGCATCAACTAGATCATAACAGGATATTATACTTTATAGATACACTTTGCTTTACAGAGTGAAAAAGCATCCTTTTACCTATCCTTCTAAAGTAATTCCTTGTGGCAACAGACCAATAACAATTGTTTTTAATCTTCTCCTATAATTCAGTGGATTTAAAAACATTTACAGGTGTCCTGATTACCTGGGACACACACAAAATGAGGTCCATCCTGCATAGAGCCTGCATTATCCCTGAATGCATATTCTTGGCATCAAAGGGAAATTTTGCCCTGATGCACCACCCACCTCTCTGCATAAAACTCTACCTTGAAGCCCCCTATAATACCTAGGGATTTTCGCTAGGCAAAACATAATCAAGCCATAAACTCCTTAAAGGGGGTCGTATAAGTATTTGATGGAGTTTTACCACTCTTGAAGACTGAGACATAAAGACAAAGTGCAGTAACTTACCAAGTCACAGCATCAACTGAGCTCTGGTAATTGCAGAGAGACATTCAAGTTAAATTGCTCTTATTCACATTTGGAGCAGGCAACGAGCATACGAATGGGCCAAAGTATAGAAATTTCTGGAACTGCCACAACTCCATCCTGAGCCTGAGCACCCAGTGGAAATCATTTTAAATACCCATTCTGGGAGGCACACACATTGCTTATGCAGTGTAAGGCATGATTTTCTCTTTTTGTAGCTGGGGCAGGACTAGAAAGACCTCCAAGGTCCTTGACAAACACCCAAAGCATCTGGATTTTTTTCTTACACTTGCCAATGCCTATTAAATCTTAATTAAAAAATGAATTTGAAAAGGAAGCATGAACAGGTCAGTCTAATGGCTGTGTGCAGCAGGTAGGAGGATGTCCTGCTTTCTGTTCCAGTTCATTTTCTCTTGACTGGTCTCTTTGGGGAGGTCTTTTCCCCACACAGGTGGAAATTTGCAGGTCTGATCATGAACCCCCTCTCCTTGCATTTTGGTCCTTGATGGAGAAAGGCTAAAGTAAAACATCCTGCCTTCATTTCTATACTGCACATTAACCATCTCAATGAAATAACTGACATCAACTCAAGTGTCATGGGAGATGAATTCAGCAATCCTCCATTTACTGAGGATACAGCTCCAGCATCAAAAGTGCATGAGAAGGACCCTGGCATGGTACCAGCATCCATCCACCATGATCCACTGGAGTCAGTTTGGCCTCTCCATCCATTCAGCATTGGCCTTTCTGCTGAATTTAACAACAAATGGTGGAAATTACAGCAGCAGTTTTAAAAACAAGGATATTTATTTATTGGCAGCAAGGCAAGTTCCTACGACCTCACAGACCACTGGGAAGCCTTCAAATGGTGGTGACTTTTGCTCATGATCTCTATGGATTGAACTGAAGCCAGTTGTTTAAAATAAAATAGCAACACAGAGTCCAAACTCTCTCCAACAGACCCAGTTTGACTGAAAACCATAATAGGCTGCTCTTGCGGTGGAGGCATCCCTGGAGCTCCTCTCACCAGACTTCTGGGTTTCCTTGGTGTTGGGCAATGAGGCTAACTCGGAAGCTGCTAGGTCAACATTAACCGTAAATTACATAGCAACAAAGACAATTGCCAAGGATTCCAAAACAATTAAGCAGAGTCAGGCAAAAGGATTTAAAGGTTTTTTATAAAGCAAACAGTCAAGCGCTTGGCTGCCTTACCTCCTGCTGAGAAAGTTCTCTGACAGCTTGAGTGAAGGACCATTTACAGCGTTTCAATCAGACTGCAAAACAGCTGTACCTGCTAAAAACATAAGAAAAAACCAACAATGTATTGGAGGATGGACTTCCTCCCAATTGGGAGCTAATTACTCCTTCAAAGGAGGAAAGGCTTAGCTCAAGGGTTTTGTAAAGAGCTGGAAATGTAGGCATGTGGGGTGAGATCAGGACTGAACTGGCAGGATACAGAGGGTAGGCTGGGTTAGAACAGTACATGGGCCCACCTTTTGCATGGAAAACATTTGCCACACATAGAATGGTATTATTTCAGCCCATCTGGCCCAGACCTGACAAAGAAAATGGGATCTTGTAACTCCGCTGGCTGCGGTTACAATAGGCCATTTTACTTTAATTACATCACTGTAAGAGCAGAGCCAAGCTCATCTGCTCAAACGGAGCTTTTTGAGGGCAAATATTACCTGCAATATCGGCATTTAGAATCCTTTAATATGCAACTACTTTAAAGAATACAATGCTTTTTGTTTTCAGGAAATTTTTTGATGAAATGCTTTTTATAGTTGGCAAGCTTACTGACCCCAGTGTTCATTGCTGCAGAAATTCACTGTTTCTGACTTTTTCATCAGGAAAATAAGTCTAGGCATTCTCAGCCAGGGTAGTCAGTAGCATAGCACCTCATTTAGGATAGACCCAAAAGCAAGTTTTAGTTTTAATCAGCACAACCTATATGAAACACATAGGAGCTATGAACCTGGAGTCCCACCATCCTAGATGAATGCCGCAGACGGGGGATGTCAAGGAAGGACGCTGTCTCTTATCAGAAGTGATGAATTTTGGTCTGAGACACAGCAGGAGAAAAATGCAGGTATTTAAGATTTGTTGTGAGAGAGGTAAACCATTTCTCACTGAGGTGCACTGAGAGTGTGCACTGAGAGTGCACCCAGTTTCCTGTTGGAAGACAGAGCTGATGTCAGGTGGAGCCCAAAGGACATGTGGTCACCATGTTTTCAAGATCTCATTGTTGTAAATGCAGTCCTGGGGTCACATACTTGCACAGGCCCTGAACAAAGAGCTGATCCACACGGCAAACAAACAGGCAGGAATCATTAATTGCATCTAAATGTTGCTGTAGCAACACGATCAAGAAAATTAATGGAAAGATCATCATTAGGAGGCAGGACAGAGAGAAAAGGAAAGACTGGAGAGGAAAAGAAGTGGTGTTATCTGCCTTGCACTGTCAGATTGAACTTTAGCACACCCTTCTCCTTCTGTTCCTCCTCCCAGCCACGTTGTTGGACCTCCTTCTCCACAATCTTGACCCTTATGCAGGATGACTGGGAAATATGAGCCTGCTGCTTTGGTAGCCTTGCACACAGAGACCATAACTTCCATCCCCTCCTGATGCCTTACTCTGTCAGAAGGCAATCACAGCTATTCCAGGTCACTCAAAACCACACTTCAGCCACAAGAGAATATGCCCAATGTACCAAGGGAAGGCACAAAAGCAAGAAAATTACATTTAAAATAAGTATAGCTACTGATCTTTCAAGTTTTTTTCACCTTGTTCGTTCTACCCCCACCATTAGCCCTTTAAACTCTTTAAAAACAAGCTGTCCTTTGCCATGTCATATAGAGCACTACATAGTTTTGATGGTTAATAAGGAAATTAAATACTTAAAGGGCAATACTTTATATCATTACATTAAAAAGCAACATGAGAAATCTGACACGCTGGGTTTTTTCCTAGAGAAAATAAGGCAAATGAACAGAGAGTGAGATGCTATGGATGTTTGAGAATGCACTGTTCCTCATAGGTTGTACAATTATTGTAATTCAGATTCCTTGTTTCCATTCAAGGAGTGCGAGTCAACCAAACAAGGAGGTTTTCTTACCATGACATGGGGTTTCATGCTCAAGGTCAGTTGCTGGTCTGGAACGTAACGTGCTCATCCCCACAGAGTTGAATTGTCTGATTCTATAAGGAAAGTTCAGAGGAATCCAATGTACACACCTGCTTCAGTTGGCAGCGTGAGGAGAAAAGCATCCTTACTTCCCTTTGCTGACCCTATAGAACGTTCATTGATATTTAATCCATATGTGGACATAGAAAATGTCAGGTTGGTGGTGGCTGCTCACCATATGCGTCCTCTGCACTTGCACATTCATGGACCTTTTATAACCATTTTACATGTATCTGGATGAGATTAACATTAGCAGCATTTCTCTAGAGAAAATGTTGTGATCAGCAGAGAAGATGGGCAGGAGACAGAAGGGAGAAGTGGATGTGGAAATTTATCATAAACATCAGGCACTTAAGTCCTGAATTAGAATGCCTCACACCAAATCCAGAAGTGCTGTGAGCCTAAAATGTACCAATTTGTCATCCAGAAATATTCCAAGGAGACATCAAATCCAGACTTTTTTCCCTGCCCCACACTGGGAGAAACAGAACATGAAAGCCAAACTCCATCTTCTGCTGAAGAGCATTGTAAGTAATACTGCAAATTCCATGGGCGAC
The DNA here is from genome assembly GCF_964106895.1 of Numenius arquata. Classification (NCBI taxonomy): domain Eukaryota; kingdom Metazoa; phylum Chordata; class Aves; order Charadriiformes; family Scolopacidae; genus Numenius; species Numenius arquata. The sequence goes on along the minus strand of NC_133577.1, from coordinate 19,462,951 downwards.
ATTGCTACTAACACAACAATCCACTCAGCTCAAACGCATTTCAGCTCAGCGACCATGCTTTCTTCTCAACTGAGAAAATGATGCCATTAGTGTCAGCAGCGCTGCTTTTTCATACCAGTTGTGTGTGGCACCTACAATGACTGTTTGGGGCTTTTTCATCCCAATTTCCAAGACACAGGGAATGAGAACAACAAAACCCTGACAGCTTCTATTGCAAGGAGAGCTGTTTTGCTGTAATACAGAACGCTACCAGTGAGCTACGTAATAGACCTTGAAAGGTTCAGCTTACAAAGCATTTTAAGCCAATTTTTGCAAGCACAGTTACGTAAACCACTGAGCGAGAATTTGGACTGGTAATGCTGAGGGTTGTTTAACTTCAGCAATGCTAGCAGGGAGGTGATGCAGTTGGGCAGAGGCAGGGGGAAATGGATAAATGGGATGCTCCTTGGCAATGCTGGCCAAGCAGACGCAGGGCTGCAGCAGCTAATGTTCATACCCGAGCAGGATCATTTCTATATTTGCAGGATGGAGCCGGAAACGATGTAGTTTATTACCCATGAATCTTTCAAGCAAGACATTAAACACTCTGCTTTTATTTGGATCGTATGGTCACTCATCCTCCCTCAGCACTCGCCTTAAGTAAAACATTTATTCATCTGTCTTGAGCTAAAATATCTTCACTGTTGTATTGCATGGTAAATATGTAGCGCTTGCACTCTTCTACCCTGCACCGTGACTACACCGTGTAATGAGAAGCGCTTACAGAGTCTTTGAGATGAAAAGTGATCTATCAATAAACTGTCGTGAATTATAAACTGAAAGTATCATTTCAGATATATTCTCAGAGTAAGGATGGTGATTTACTACACATTTCCATATTGCCTAAGATAGTGGGACCCTGACCCAGATTTGGGCTCTCCAGGAGCATCAACAATAATTACAAACCTAATAGAAAAGTTTTTGTGTTATTAGTATCACTCCAAGAGATACAATATGACATTAAGTGGCTGCATAAACAAATGGAGCCCTAGACAATTAGGCTAACCTCCAAAATCAGGGCATTGCTTTACAGGGAACTAAAATCCACTTTCAACTCTCTCTAAAATTTCCCCTAAGCCCTGTCATGAAGCCTCCTATACATCAGATGAGGTTTCAGTGGGATGCAAAAATTTGTGTTCTGCTACCAAAATGGCTTTTGTACATTAAACCACTGATATTTTCGTATCTGTTGTACATCGTCACATCCATTGCACTTTAGCAACTAGATTTCTGTAGTCAGCCTTGCTCCTGAATCAATTTCTAGGATGATGTGATTGTCAGTATTAAGCTACTTGAGCTTATTTCCCTATATCCACAGAGCTCAATTACCTTCTGTGGAGTAATTTTGGATTTACACAGCCTGAACGTGACAGAAAAGCACTAGTCCTGCTCTTTTGAGAAAAGTGGTGAGGAGGGCAATACTTTTCAGCCCAGTGAACACATTGACCTCATGAAATCCATTTCTGCACAACCACACAATTCCCTGGATAGAGAAAGCATGAAGGAACGTGTGGCTGGCTGGCTGGAGCTGCCCCTTGCCTCACCTCTCCTGATAAAACATTGTCCCTGTGTAACTCATTAAACACTTCAGTCTGCTCTTCATTTTTTTTTCTCATTTTCCTATGGATCATTAAGTGTAGCTCTGCTGCCAGGATTAGACACACCTCTGCTCTCCCCCAAGCAGCGTCTTGCCATGAGGCGAAAGGCAGAAAGATTTGGCATGGCTCAGCTAAGCCTTGCTCTCCCCTTCCCATTTCAGTATTGCTTTGGAGGCTTGAAATGAAGGGAGGGGGACAAAATTAAGCTCTGTTGTGGCAAAGGATTATGTATGGCTTTTACTATACCCTGAAATGAGAAGACAAAAGAGAGGACAATAGGGGGGGAAGGCTGATATTAAAGCCACTACCAACTTAATCAAAGCAAGCGTCAAAAAATCAAGGTGTCAGGTGAAGAAAAGGACCCACCACAAATCAGCCACCCAAGGCAAAGGGTTTGGTTTTCCTGTCTGTGCAGGATGCATCAGCAGCCCTGTGTGGCTTAGGCAGGATGACAGAACAGATTCAAACAGGCGAACATCAGCAACAGCTGTTTCGGCTGCTGCTCCAATATTGTCTGGCTGCCATCAATTTGCCATTAATTTCCTTCAGATGCACCGGGTTTGCCTCATTGCTTTTCAAAGGAAGGCTTCTGACTGCATGCTGCATGGCACCGGGCTATCATTCAACTCATCAGATGTTTGACGATAGCAATGAGCTAGAGATTGGCATTGACAGACATTAACGGGGGCATTACCAGCATTATTAATGTATGTTCGCTTTTCTGCTTCCTCTGCCTGCTCGGCCTGAAGATCTGTTCAATTGCTTGCAGTGAAATGACCTGATTCAAAATCATACAGGAAAGAGAAAACATAGCTACAGCATTTCCTAAGCATAAGTCATCTTGCATAATACCATGCTGTATTGCCATGCATTATATCCTCTGTATATATGTCAAGGCAAGGCAATATTCAGATACTTGCATATGGAAACAGACATACTTTACATTGCTGATTCTTCTCTTTAAGGTGCCATACTTGGAAGTTGCACAGAAGGACAATATTGTGTTGCGCTATGGTGGTTTCCAGGACAGTTATGCACTTGGTCTGGGGGCCCCTCTGCATCCATTCCTGTCCTGACTCACAATCAGGAGTCTGTTTAAACTCACCAGGGCAAGTTCATCCCAGGAGTGTTGCCAATCAGACAACAAAGTGACACCGGCTGTGGATGTGCCGCGTTTTCCTCACAGTTACACTGTGATGCTGCTCGGAGAGTGGTTAGAGCTCACTGCACCTTCACAGTGCTGCAGCGCTTCCCAACTTAAAAAAACTCCTGTCTATGAAGCAGTAGAACATGTAGCACCTTTCAAGTAGAAGGATGATGTTATGATTTGTTTTGTTTTTATTTTTGTCCGTGGACCTTTATGTTCATGTAATGAATGAGAGCTCATCCTGAAAAAGACTAAACTTTATTTAGGAACAGCCTGTGCAGGCAGTGTTGCTAATGCTGCCACAGTAAGTACATGTCGTTTTTTAGCACCAGTCTTCCAGTATCAGCTCCTGTCTGTGGTGGATGAGCAGCTTTTACATTCTCATAGTAACAACAGCTACCAGGAACGGGGTTTGTTTTGCAGCTGCCTTGAATGAGCGTGCATGTTGCCAACAGCACTGATTCCTGGGAACAAAGTGCCTGGATTTGTTTTCAAATATTAACCTCCCACAGTAAGTGCCAACATACTTCACCTATTGTAACAGAGATGGGACCTCTGCAGAGGGACCGTTCTGGGAAGGAGGAAGGTTTGCCAAAAGAAGAGTAACCACCCTTCTTGGAAGTTTTCTTGTCTGGGAACAAAGGGACAGAGCACTCTGAAATGTATGAACCCAGCCTTCAACTTCTCAAGAAAATGTCTCATCTTGACAACTTTCCCTTTCTTTCCCATATTTATTTCCTAGTCTCATCATTCACTGTGTGAAATACTGGTAGCGAGATGGGGTCCTGCAAACAAACATGCCCTCTGCTGTAGAGAGCAACAAAGCTCTGCTCAACTCTCCTGAACTGATTTCAAAGTTTAAAAGCCCAGTTTTGTGCAAGCCAAGACTCTGCTTAGGCAAAGGTCATAATCAATGTATTGGCAAAGGACTGAGAACCAGGCACCCCTCGTCACTGCACTTGCACAATTTATGGCCTGGAGGATCAAGTAATTTGCCACTTTTTACATTAGGAGCAGTAGATGCTCACCTGAACGAGGGGATCTGGTTGTGCTTCTGGGGCATGCCTCAGCCAAAACACAGTGCAAGATCTTGGTGAGATGCTGCTCTGCACCTGCCCCTGCTGCTCATATGCCTTGGTTTTGTGGGGACCAAAACCTAGGGTGAGGGCCAGCAGGAGATTGCAGTGAGTTTCAGGGGGATCCATCCACCCTGATCCAGATGAGCAGGATCCTGGGTGAACCAGCAGCATGCTCATTGCCCTGGCTGAATGTCCTCATTGGCTGAGAAAGCTGGAAAAGCTGTTCCTGGTAAGGCAGGGGACTGGGAGAAATACAAGCTGAAGGCAACTGAGGGCTGCTGTGGAGAAATTTCAGCCCCACTAAGTCTAGGACCTCGGTCTGATGCTAAGCTAGTCCCTTCAACTAGACTTCTCAAACATGGTTGTCAACAGGCATAGTGACTAATGATACTATTTTTTTCATTAAAGTTTAATATTTAGTTAATTTTTTTTAAACAAATTTAAAGCAAGATTTAAGATTGAAATAAAAAAATAGCCTTTTAAGATAATAAAAATAACAACAGTGATTTTCACATTCAAAGTTAACAGCGCAGCAAACACTATGCAAAAAATGTTGCTATTTCAAATCTGAATTTTTCACATAGAAAAATGGAGTAGACATCCTCTCTTGTGCCCCAAACCCCATATTCTGACAGGGTTAGGGATTGTTTACTCTCCATTTTCTGACTTCTGCCTAAAACCCCTTCAGTCTGACTGGCAGAAGTGCTGAACACTTAAAGATGCAATTGTAGTCAATGGAAAATGTGCCTTCACCTACATCTCTTTTTGCCTCATATTCCTCATGTGCAGAAAGGAGGCTAAATTGCTTTTTAGTTTTAAGAGTTGTCATGAGAGGGTGTCGTGGTTTCGGCTGAATTTACCAAAACCGGACCGGCAGATGGCCCTTCCCCCCCCCTTCCCCCCCCCTAAAAGAGGAGAGAGGAGGAGAAAGAGATAAGGAGATTCAGAAGTTTAGAATGAACTAAACTACTTTAATGAAGAATTAATATTAAAATAAAAATAAAGAAGAAAAATAATGAAATAGATACAATATATACAAAACCGTATCAAGCTCCCAGGATGACAATCACATCACCGGCAGGCACTGGGGAAGTCCCAGACTGGACTCAGTGACAAATGGGAACTGGATTCCAGCTCTGGAGTCAGGAACACACGGATCGGGATCAAAGGCAGATGAACAGAGTCCTCTCTGGACGTCGGCCATTGCAGGAAGGGGGCTGACCCTTTGATCCCTCAGCCTTTATAGTGAGCATGGGGCAGATGGGATGGAATACCCCAGTTGGTCAGGTTTGGGTCACCTGTCCTGTCCGCTCCTCCCCACCGATGTGACCCCTCTACGTTTTTTCCGTTTCCGACCCTCTAAGGGGGCAAACAACGAAATTGGCTGACCTTGGTTGTTATAGCAATAAGTATAAGCAAGGGTCTCTCTGCATACCATTCCTTGGCATGGAGCACAAACATTGGTCTTATCATTCTGAGAACGAGCAGTTTTCTCCACAATATGCTGTTAATTTCAGAGAGTTAGAGGAGGCCTAGCTAGGATGTAAAGTTACAGAACAGAAAATTGGTTCGGTTCTACCTCAAACCGGGACAGAGGGTATTTCTAAACGCTTGTGAAGCGACTTACTGCCTGATTTTAAAGTCTGCAGGAGGAAGGCTCATGAAGAAATGAGTGATTCCTCTTGCAGCGGTGCGTGGTAAATAAAGCGTGGGACTACACATTGAACAACACCAAGGCAGCAGTGTGTGGCACAGCTTCTTCCTAAGTTAGCACCATCCATCGCGTCCGGGGGCTGAGGCAGGGTGAGCACAACACAGGCTGTGCGGCCCTGGGGAGTTATTGGCCGCCACAAAATTGAGCCTCCGAATGGGATGAACTGAAGCCAGCCGCGTGAATGATTTAAATCAGGGCATTTCCTCATACAAGTGCATGACTTTGCAGCCTTAAAAATGCCTCTTAAAAGAAGGGGGTTGTGTGCATTAAATGCGGTGCAGAGTAAGTGAAAATCTCTGCCTTAACCGGCTCTGTTACAGCACACTGTAACTTCTCTGTAGCGAAGTTATTTTCAAAAAATAAATGAATGTAGGGTAAATCTGAGGCAATTGTACAAAATTCCACCCCGTCTCTTCATTGGGCCTTTTCCCAATATGGAAACATTTCCCATTTTTCTCTTTTTGACCAACCAAACCAAAACGCTAGTGCAAGTCACCTTCCAAAGCCCATTCTTAGAAGGTTTTTAGGCTACAGTCATTTGGATACATTTCAGATAAGCAGCCAACCTTGGGCATGCTTGTCCAAACCAAGCCTCTTATGATATTCACTCCCTACTATTAATCTTGTATCCTATTAGTAGGATTTCTGGTGACTTTTCAGGATGCTGGTGGTGTATTTTGGTTGGGTGTGTGTGACCTGCTCTGGATGACCTAGGAGTTAAAAGGTTAATTGAGGATTCCAAACATGGAATTCATCTCAGCCTTTATCTCCCCTAACTCACCAGGGCTTAATTTCACCATTGACAGTAGATCTTGATTTTTATAAAATGACTTACAGTATAAGAAAATCCCTCTCAAAGCCTGGAGGACAGCTCCTCCTCTAGACCCAAGAAGCTGTTTGGTGGAAAAAAGCATTTTTAGAGGCCCTATTTGAATTTGAGGTATACCAAAGGTTGCATCTGTTATTCAAAATGGTATGATGCACAGATAACAAATCAGGGTATTTCCATTGACTCCAGCTGTAGGACAAAGAGAAGGAAACTATGAGTCGCTCTGCCTGGGTGCAGATTAATGTATATGCATAACCGGTCACCAGAGCATGAGACAGGGCTGAAATATATACATCCTTATACCACGGCTGGGAGACTGTGTGATGCCATTCTCCCCACCCTTATGATGAGGTGGAGAGTAAGCCCAGAACAGGCAGGGAGCAGAGGCCCCAAATGGTCTATGTTTATCTGTGATATATTTCCACCCTTTCTTGTTGCACTACATTGCCAAGACTAGCATGTGGCTCTGTGGGACAGGTAGCTCCTCTCTGGACTAGTTTTGCCCAGTCTCTGAGTTCCCGAAACCTTGAGGGGGGCAAAGCAGTTGGACTTGCAATGGAAAATTATACCATGTGCCCATGTGAGAGAACTCATGCAACTCATGCACTCCAGGAGCAGTTTCTATTTAGAAGCACACTTGGCATGAGATGGTCAGAGCCAATTTCTTGCACTCCAAAAAAAATCCCTCCAAAAATACACAGTGTGGGCTGTTTTCTGCTTAGTGCAATGGCACAACCATTGCCACTCTGTGAATACAACAGAGCACTAGCTACTTCAAGTGCCTGCAGAGAGAAGGAGCCCCTCTCAGCCTTCCCAACACTCCTGCCTTCTGTCACTCCTGCTTTAGTGTGTGCAGCAGGGAGGAACTGGTGGTAACGTATCCTAGGTTTGATAAGTTCATCTCCTCTCCTCCTCCCACCTCATATTGCCTCGGGCGAATTGCTTGAATCTAAACTCTCGCACGTTGAGATTTGTCTAGCACCCAAGTGAAGTCAGGTCAGCCTGCCACAGCAAAACAGCTGATGCTGAAGAAAGGAGAGTGAGTGGTTAAGAGCTATGTGTGAGCAACCCTGTATAAAAAGCATTTCCTGCTTTTACTCTTCAAAACAGTGGTGGGGAGAGAAAGCGGGCCACGGTCTAAGTGGTGAGTATTTTCAAGAAGTTTATTCTGCAATGATCCAAGGTCAATAACTGTAGTGCAGCACCTAGGGCTGGATGCTGAGCGTGGTCCGAAAAGGGCTGTGAGGATGGGGAGTCACCTGTCACTCACCCCCGTTGTGGCTGCCACCAGGTACAGTTCTGCTCAATGCTTGAAAGGCAGGAGCCAGGGAAAGTTATAAAGAGCCTAATTCATATTGCTACCTTCCTCAATGTGGAAGGTTATTTTGTTTTGTTTAATCAGCTGCGAGACATCAAAAAAATTAACATTTCAAAAGTGTGGGTTGGCATGCACAGTTACGTCCATAATTCATGAGGGCTTTTAAAGCATTCAAGAGGATCCAACAGTGCTGAAGTCACGGGACAAATCCCTAATCACTCTGTCTTTATCCTCTTACACTTGGACCCAATCTGCTCAGTGTTAAAGCACCCAAGACGTGGTAACAGAAGAGAGAGCCCAAGGTCACTGTGCCGTGCAGTCTGGTCTCTATCATTCTCTGACTGCCTTTGGAGAGGATGAAACCTCCAAGGGTAATACAAATCAGCAAAACTTGAATGAGTAATGCCAGCTTCCAGAATTTTGTGTAAAATTCCAGTAAGTTGGCCACATCTATGGACAAAATTTTGCCCAGGTACCTATGTGAGAGTGGCCCAGCGGATTGGCCCCAGGTACAGCACTTGGGCCCTAGGTGTACTTAAATGTACTGGTTTAGCAGTGCCGAGGAGCTCTAATCTCCGTCCCATGGCATGAACCTAAAGTGTCAGTTCCTCTGAGTTATTTTTGGAAGGGAAATGCCCATATAAAAAAAAAAAAAAACTGTACTAGATGAAAGCTAATTTAATCAAGTGCATTTATATAATTACTTTCATATGAACAACAATTGCTGAGATTATTTACAGAGACGGGGAGAAAATGAATACTGTAAGATGACATAACACCAGTGCTCAGAAATTTACAGTCAAGGGGGAAATATGCCAGATGTTCTGTAGCACTTAAAGCTAATGGGATGCCACATTAATCACTCTTTAAGGCATCCTTCCATGCTTACATATTAAAATTGTTATCTTTCCTTTAAGTTGCACATTCCTGATTTCATCACATTGGGTGTCAACTTGGGGTCACCACACCAGCGTCGTACCTTTGAGCATGTCAATAGTCCATGACCAGACTGAGATTTTTATGCACTATGCATCCAGGAGGTTTCTTTGGAGATTTATTGCTAAGTCCTGCCAGAGATACAGCACATATTGTGCCTCCTAAATTGGCACAATCCAAAGATCTGATAGGTATAGAAATTAGCTGCTAAGAGTTGTGTGTTTAATTACATCCATTACACACTTAAATTACCTGAAACAGTTATAGCTGTTCCCAGGGAAACACTGAAGTGATCGTACCAGGAGCTCCCAATATCTCCATAATTGCTCTTTGCACCAAAACAAATAGATTAACTTGCCATACCAACCCAGAAAAGAGAAACAAACTGGAAATGACAGCAGTAATCTAAGTCCTACCTACTCTGTACCTTGCCCTATAATATACTGCCAGTCCTGCCAAAACAAGGAGCAAAGACTGAACCAGAGTCAACAGACAAAGTGTTTGGAGGGTTTGGAGACACCAAAGAATCAAACATACTAAGTAACAGCCAACCCTACTATCCTTTGTCTTTGGAGAAGCAGCAGTCCAGCAAGACGTTAATCAGGAGTTGTCATTCCTCAAAAGCCACTCCCACTCCTGCAACGCTTGGGCTTGAATTAACCGTTAGGTTAAATTTTCTGAAAGTCCACCAGTTGAGTTTTAGGACAATTCCCTGAAAACTGTTTTTTTCCACCTCTGTCTTTCAAGCAGTAGTCAAGCCAAAACTTTCCGGGAAAATGAAAAGAAAGGCTAAGATCCAAATGCCAAAGGAGGCAAAGACAGCCAGCCAGAGTAGGGGACTGTATGTGGGAGGCTATTAAGATTGGAGAGGGAGGCAGATGAGATATATCTGGCTGAGAATACTCCAGGAAAGTCCTGAGGACTTCTGAAGAATTTAACTCTGCAGACCAAACTGGCAAAAACATGGTTGTAAATCCAGTGCTTGCTAAGCTGTATCTATTGAAGTGATGCGCCATGGTGTTCACAGTGATTGAATTTTAGCACATTAGTATTACAGTCTAAGTTCTCTCCCACATTCATCAATTATTTTTACAAGTTTTAGAAGCCTAGCAATTTTTCTGGAAGGGGAAGAAGCTGTCCTAAGGAGATTTTAAAGCTCAAAAGCATTTCCTAGATCTTCCCATTACCACTTGAAGCCCCAGCTATGCATCCTGACAGCAATTAGATCAGACCCAGCAGAAAGAGCAATTGAAGAACTAAATTGAAATCTTCACATAGCTATATCCAGTGCACAGAGTACATGAGGCAGAATAGCCTGTACCAGCCAACACAGTCAAAAAAGACAGATAACAGGATGCTCTTGCCAGCTATTTTATGTGAGGGATTTTGAGAGCCTGATTGTTGTCATGAATGAGGGCACAGTATCCCCCAGAACGATGGCGCTAGTCACGACGCTGACAAACTTGTATGGCAACATCGTCTGGCAAGGATGTTAGCAGCATCCTCTGACACTTCAGCTGCCTGCCAGAAATAGTTGTTTGTCAATCGAAGAGAAAAAAAGGAATGAAGTGTGTGATGGGGGTGGAACAAAGTGGTACTAGGAGCCCAGGAGTGCAGGAAGATGTTAAAGCAAAAAAGGAACATCTGGCCCCCCTACTGAAGTCAGTGGCAAAGTGCTTAATTGGCTCTTACAGGACCAGAATTTCAGCCCTGACAAAGGAGGATTTTCAGGAGTGGGAAGAAAATCACATCTGTGTAGAAGTGGCTGGACTGTCTGAAGCTCTCAGATAGTATTAGCTGAGGATCTTTTATCCTGCATATATTTGTAGAAATTTGTATTTCTACACTGTATCCAGTGTAGAAATAGACTGGACATGACCAAAGACTTTTGCATTGTTTGAAGCGCTCTGTCTGGGTGTGGAGATCTATAGAAAGAATAGCTACAGCCATTAAAACTTGACAGGACAGACATGTCTCTTAATGGCACATAAAAGTAAACCATGGGTAGCTCCTGCAAGGGGTCCCCTTCTTCTTTCCCTAGACTCTGATTCCTGCGGAGATCCAAGAGCAATAATTAATGAAGGGCAAACATCCTCACAAATGATGATGACACAGGCATGAGGATGTCTCAGAAAGTTCTTAACTTAAACAGTAAGTGAGGGTTTGCCTGCGCTAGATACCCATAAATTAGCAAGAGGCAGATGAAAGGCAGGCTTTTTAAGCTGCTGTAGGAACAACAGTAATACCAGAGAAGTAGAAGAGATGTGTATATGAGAGCATAATTTGGTGCAAAAGCCTGGAAAACACCTCAGTCAAATAGTCAAAACTACTCTAGAGGTTATAAGACAGGTTGTTCTTGAAGCATGCATTAGCTCCATTCCTCTGGCAAAACATTAGTCGAAGGACTAACACTGTCAGTCCACCACATGTGCTGGAGGCAGGAAACTTCCATGGGTGTGCACGCAACAGTTGTATTTCTTTCCCAAAGTAAAAGTTAAGTGGGATGTAGAAACCAAGTGGGAGATGCTGCCTCTCAGAAACACAAGAAGCCACCAGTCACAGGACAGGGGACACCTTGTTTCTGTGCAAAGCAGTTCATGATGTCTGCTCCCAGGTGCTGGGGCACTCAGCTCTAGCACCCCAGGCAAAAACCTGCCGCATACATTACCCCTGCATGGCCAGCCTACGGCCCACCGTTTGCCTCCTAGAGCTTTAGCAATGGGTTCTTTTTCTTCCTGACTTTCATCAAGGGGTCTGACTTGTCCCTTCAAGTGACTTCTGCAGTTCTGTCTGGTGCTTCACAAATCCGGCTTCCCCTCTGAAGCCCTCCAGGGGCAGCAGGGCCAGCTGGAGAACCCTCTGCGTGGTGGGGTGGCCACGCTGTTGCAGCCAGACAGCCTGGGGGTAACGGCCAGGACAGCCTGCACCTACCACTTCCCACCTGGGAGCTGTGCATGACAGGTGGGGAATCGCCCCTTTTCCACAGTGCCTCCAAACACAATGAGATTGGGAGAAGGAACATTTTAAAGGAAGCAGCTGGGAGAACTTGCAGATAATATCATCTTTAAAGTGGCATTACAGTTGCTCATGGGAACAGGCAACGGCTCACTGTTTGAGGCCTTTAAAATAATATTGGAGGAAGTCCTGGAAAACACGGCGCTGTGGATATTTCTGTTTTGAAGCTGTGGGTTAATGAATTGTTTAGAGAATTTTGAAAACCTCACTCATTATTTGTCTTAACAAATTTCCCTTCTGCCTTGTAAATAGACTTTCTTCTTGGTTATAGCAGTATAAAGGAGAAATTAATCCATTAAAGGCAAAACATTATATCAGCACAAAAGGTAAATCAGACCTCCAAACATCAATAGCATGCTGTGCTTCTCCTGGATTAGTCAACGATTACTCAGGTCTTGGACTAAATTCTGTTATCAGTTTCAGAAATTTACTTCCCATGTACTTCAGCTCGATGTACAGGAAAAGCAGAGCAGAGTTTGGCTGGTTTAATTCTAGAAAGGCTAACTTTTCATTGCCCTGACAGTACAGAGGTCATTAAAGCTGGCCATGAATTATTCTTCCATGTAATTTAGGTGGCCATGGCTTAAGTGGTAATCCATCTCAGAGTCTGTGCTTTCTAGATGGCAAATAGGTCAGGCTCAAGAAATTTCCATTATTTAGAGACTGACAAAAGAAAACATTTAAGAAAGGTAGGAATAACTGCAAAAGATGAAATTGCACTAGCGATTTAAGCTAATAGTCAACTGTATGTGATCAGTATAACAATAACAACCTATAATACAATGGAGATGAAACGAATTAAAACTACAACCTACAGGCTTTGATTATATCTCCAGACCTCTTTTGAAAGAAGAGCTGAATTTAGTTTATAGGAACGAGCAACCAACTATAAAATAACTAATTTTTTCCATTTAAAATTCTTGCCACGTTGTGTATTTTATTTCTTCAGGACTTAACTTATATTCCTGCAGTTAAAAGAGCAAAATCCATTAAAGAGGTTATTTTGAACTCCACTGACCACTGACTGCACGCCATATTTGTAAAACTAGAGGGTGTATAAATCTGCCTTTCAGTACCTGAATCTTTTCAGATGCTGCAAAAATCTTACTGTGCCCATAAAATTTATCCCACGAGGAAGTGGTGTAAAGCCTGATGTGATAAAATGCATCTATCTCAACACATGCATTCATTAGTCTGTACAGAAACACCCCTCATCAGTCACTAGTGAGGACGTGTTTACTGGCTGTCTTAAACATCAGCTTGGGCTGGTTAGCAATTTTTACAAGCAAGAACACTGCATATAAGAGCATAAAGTCAAATGAATGGTGGGTAGCTTCACTGAACATCTAATTGACTGATCAACACAGACGAATGAAGAGCTGAGAAGAAACAGTGAGAGAGTCTAGGAAGAAAACAATTAGGTTGGGCTGATTGCGTGCGAGAGCTCTGCTGCTGGAGAGAGATGGCTGGAACGGGAAGGTGCACAGCCAGGTTGTTCCTGTGCTGTAGGCAGCTGGGCTGCTTATTAGAGGTTTGATTTCTTTTTCAGCTTTACTCCTTTCTCAGCTTTAGAGGTTTGACTCTATATTTCAAACTAAGCTTGGGAAAATAAGAGCAGGCTGCAGGCCAGTACACAGAATCAAGTCCTTTTTTGAAAAGCCCAGATGTGCTCTCCATGCTTGTGGACCCCAGCCTCACAAAGCAGCAGAAATGCTGGTGCAATGGGCAGAGGGGTAGTGCCTGAGATAGTCTCCCAGAAGTATTTCCCTCCCACCATTAGGGCTACCAAGATGTCAGGACATCAAGAGAAACCTCCACACTTAATTCCAAGGGCCAAGGATTTTGCGTTCACTCCATTACCCTTCACATCCTGCAGTATTAGGGTTTTCAACTACTTTGCTGCTATAGCTAGAGTGTTACAAGCAAAGGTGGTGGCCACATGGCCTTAAACATACTGGGCGGTTTATCCTACCTGTGAGTCAAGGATTAGTACTGACATTTTATAGGTGGACAACAGACACAGACAGATTACATGAGCCATGAGCCACCAAGGACATACAAGAAAGGGCTATGGCACTATGTGAGCAGAGACAGCCTGCTCCAGAGTCTCAGCCTCCATGGTAAGGAGGGAGGTACTGGCACAGTAAGTTCAGCCCTGGATCAAGAAAAAAGTGGAGGAGAATCATCAGGCTTGGATAAAGCCACTCCATAAGTATTCTTTTTTAAAAATATGATTTTTTTTTTTTTAAAGAGAAAGAAGAATAATGAGGTGAATGAACACACTGGGGACTGAATGAACTCTCAGCTCACTCTCGCCCTCTTGGACAGGCCTGCTCTTTTACTCCCAGAACAGCAAGGCAGAGGCAAGGAAAGACTCACACCCTGCACAGCAGCACACCTTTTCATGCTGATAACAGGTCCACAGAAAAAGGTGACAGCTTTGGAAAGGTATTCTTGGAAAGGCACCCTCAAAAAAAGCACTCGTGTGACACAGCTTGGGAGGAAAGATAGAAGTTGCTACTTCATTCCAGGAGTAACAAATAATTCTCTCCTGGGTGGTGTGGGGCACGTATGGATGGGCAATGGGAATGTTATACAGGTTTTTCTATTTCCAGCTGCATACCAAGATGAGTGGAAAAATTTTACCTTAAGAAAATAGGGGGATGTGAGCCTGGGACTAAGATAACCTCACATACGTGCGTCTGAGAATATTCAAATTTTTTGCTGAGCTGAAACAGGGCCCACACATGAATTTTTCTGGGTAATGGCAATCCTCTAAGTACTGGCTGTGCTAGTCTAATTTGATGAGAGACAAGAGAAATCAGGTATTTCTTATCCCAAACACAGACTGGGGTGTGCTTAGGGCCTAAGGGACCAGCAATAAAAACCTTTGGAAATGAGATGAATTATACATTCTGTGGGTTAATTTCTGCTCTGTTGCATCACAGTCTCTTCCAATTAAAATCTCAGGGAAATTGGCCCCTTTTAAATAAAAATTAGGATTCCATGACATTTGGGCCATAAGCAAGGTCATAGTAATAGTTACTCCTTTTTCAGTTTCTCTTCATTTACACAGAAACGTCGAGGCGGCAGAAATTCACTGCAGCTGCTCGTGGCCATTGTTCCAAGGCTTTTTGGCACTTTCCTGGATGCAGCATTGGCCCTCAGAGGCCCTTTGGGATAGTTTTCATGCTGTGCTCTGCTAGCTGATTGCTGTCTTGAGCCAACTCTATGAACCTTATTCTAAAATAAAATAGAAATACGCAATGTTTGAGAGAAGGAAAGCAAAGGGGCTGGGGTGAGAAATCTCTGGTACCCTTCCTGTGGTCTGTGACTTTCATCTGTTCCCTGGTAAGTCTCAAAATAAAACAAAATATATGGAGGTGAAGAAGGATAATCTAGCTAGTTTGCCCAGTGAAAAAAGTGTGGAGGACATTCCCGCTCCTGACCCCATGGAGGAGGATTACCCAAGACGCCTCCTCTCAGCTTTCCTCTGAGTGAGGGGAGCGGGACACAGTTTGTCCTTCTTCCTTTTTGCTCCTCCCAATTCCATGTCCTGCTCCCCCCAGCCTGCTGGGTGATCACTCAGCATGACATTGCATGAAATAGATCTTCCCAAACGTGATGTCTCTTTAGGAAATGATCTGCAGGCAGGGCACACCTTCACAAAACCTCATATTCACATGTGAAACCTCGTAGTGGCTCTCTGGTCCCAGCAACCCCATTTCCTACTAGTGCAGCTCCAAAAGGCTGCTCTGGCAGGAGACAGTGATCAGGCTTTTGCCCCAGGCATGGGTATTGGGCTAGCACATCTTCCCAGGTGCCTTTCCACTTCTTTTAAGGTCCTAACTCCATGAGAGAAAACTTGCCAGCAGAAACAGCTGGTCCTAAATACCGTTTCCCCATTTCCCTTGCAGGTGCCTGCAGTGCAGGGGCTGCATCTCTTGTTCCTAGCAGCTTAGTTCTTCCTATGCTAAGATAACATCTTCTTTTGTAGTTACCCTCCACTAATTTGTCAAGGACACATTTGTTGTGGAACTTTAAAAGGTAAGTGGCTCTTTGCTTCAGCATTTTACTTTTTCTGGGTTATTTTTGGTTGGTTGTTGGGGGTTTTTTTGATGTAGTAATCTCCACTAAAGGCACGTTTTTAAATTCTCTGTATGTCCCAGTGTCATTGCAAATGATTGCTTTTCAGGCTGCAGTTGCTTTCCAAATTGTTGACTCCAGAGCAAGACTCAGGCAGAAAAAAAATATATTATCTGCAAATAAATTTTTTACAGCAGCTGTTATTAAGAAGAAAAAAAAGAAAAAGAAACCAACAGTTGGGAAATACAGCAAGTAGTATCTAATGCATTTCACTTGTAAAATAGGAAATGGCCGGTATTTTAGAATATCTTTCCACTTACATAGCAATCCATTAGATGAGCAATGCAGTATACTGGTAAGCACAGTCTGCACTTTTGGAGCTCCCTGGAAGATTTCGTTCTGACAAAGAAGGAAGCAGAGGAAATGTCTGAAAGTTTGGGGCTCTAACTTTTGCCACAAGAGATTTGTGGGGTGAAACTTCGCTATTTCTGACTGCAGTTGGTGGAAAGCACATGCAAGATGCATTTGAAATGTCAAATACCAGGCTTCAGAAATGTGAGACAAGCCTTTTTCTTCTGCACAGTGAAGTTTGCAAAGTCTCTGTTTACCCCTATCAACCATACATACCCAAATAGCCTTGGTTATTGAAATAATTTCCTGCAGGATACCCCAACCCCCGTATGGAAAAAACATATGTGTATCTCTCATTCCCTCCCTCTCTTTTCATGTCTAACATAATCTCTTCTCCTATTCCCCAATGAAAGCAACAGAAAATTTTTCTTGTGCACTTCCCCTGTGGTCACTTGTGGGTGGGCAAAAATTAAGTGATTATTGCTGCTGTACTACTCTCTTGAGGGAGGGATTAAACCAGATTTGAAACCCAGGCAAGGTTAAGAAAAGGAAAATGTAGCACCTGTACATTAACTGAAAGCGCCTGCTGACCTTCCACACGTCATGTCAAACACCAGCTGCACCATACAGAAACAAACTCTCGTTCTCAAGCACTAGTCAGCAAAGGATCACGGTGGGATTTTTATTCCAGTTACTTTTCACTTGACTGTGCAATGCAGTATTTACTCCTCTAACCTCACAGTCAGCTGTTTTCCAATTCTGTAAGTCAATAAATTGGAGAGGAAAATCATCACAATCAAGTAAGTGCCCTGTTTCAACATGTATACATGGGCAATGGTTTTCAAGAGGAAGGGTGTGAACAGTAAAAGGATATTAAACCCACAAATTAATCAAAGTTTGGGCAGTAGGATTCAGCTTTCTGAGTTAAAGTGCTCCTTTACACAGGGCCTAAGCAAGATCCCTGTATCCGAACCATCTCAAATTCCTACATATACCAGGTGAACATTGGAGCCTGTCATGACCTTTCTGACCCCTGCCAAATTAATAAACCTAGTTTTATTGCCTCTGCATCTCAGCATAGCTAGAAAGCCAGATCCTCTGCAGCCTCAGAAGACTCCACAGGCACTTACACATGCAGCTCCCTGCGCTGGAAACCAGCCCTCTCCCTCTCTGTTCTCTGTACATTCCTCAACATGAGAAGATATTAAACACTTGTAGTAGCTAAAACACAATATTTCATCATTGCAAATTCTGTTCCTAGTGTATTAGTGACTGCTGTGTGACAAGCTACTTAATATCCCCAGGCCTTATTCTGCAGTGCTTGACATCTTCTACAGGGACTCCTTTTGAGGCTGGTGAAAAATACTCAGATCACTACCTCAATAGTAATTTCCACTCATTTTGTATTGTTATAAATGGCACTTCAAGATGCTGAATAAAGGATATTCAGGACCCACTATATGGGCACAATGATGTTTTGATCTTTTTCAGGTTCAATTGCTTACATGCAAGATGTCATTGGATCTACAGTTCTACCATGACTCAATTTCCTCATGTGTTCAAATTAAAAAAAAAAAACCAAACAAAAAAACCCCCACCATATTATTCAATGCCTGGCTGTATATTTCACCAGGACACTATCCAGGATGGCTCTCACTCATTTTCTAGACTGTTTCTTCTCCTTCCCAAATTATAAGCCTGTTGTACTCTACCAAATTAGTACACAATTAGCTGGATAAATAGTGCCAGCCTTCTTAATTTCTACCTTTCAAAGAGTTACTTTCAGATAGAGGAGAACATGGGAATTTGCTTTAAACGCAACCAATGATTTAAAACTGAAAAGGAATGCAAAAGGATCACCTTATCATCTGACAGCTCAAATTGATTCTTTTCTTGCTCACAAAGGACGCATTTTTTCTCTGTGTGTGTGCATTTTTTAAAGCAGATAATTAATTCTGCTTTTTTAGGAGAGAGGGAGGATATACTATTTTCACTCATGAGGCTATCACCTGCCACTTTATGTCTGGTCTCAGGTGATCTCTGTAAGACCCTTGTGCCAAAACACTTCTCTCCTGACTGTAAACAGGTGTTCACTTCTATGTTCGGCAAAGCCGGAGACAGATCTAATCCTTGACATCATTAAAGTGCCTGTAGAGCAAAACTTCAATACCCTACGGGGCGTTTCTATATGTATATTTTATAACATGATTTCCATATACATCAGCCCATAAACCTAACTCCATAAAAACATACTTTGAAGGAGAACTGTTTTCTTAGACACTAAATCAGCTGAATACGATTTTATATGGTGTGCAAAATAAATCTCTTTGTCAGAAAAGAGGCTTGAGCTGCTTAGCTCAGATCCAGGTTGGAATCTGAACAGTCCAAAGTTCAAGGCAGATTGGCACTTGGTTTTGGTCCAAGCCCAAATCCCTCCAAATTTCCCAGGAACGTGAGTTACTCGCTTCCCTCTTTGCCTTGGTGCGGGTGGTTCAGACTCCCATGGATGGATCCCTCTTCAGAGCATTTAGCTCTTCCCTGTGCTTCCTGCGTGTGGTCACAAACAGCAAGTGGAACTTCTTGCTCCATCTGAAACCTGCAAGTAATGTGTGCCTTTTTCACCATGGTCCTCACAGGTTTTCTTCAGCCCTGGCAGGTGGATTGCCCACAAACAATTTTTCCCACCATAGTTTCTTGTAGTGGAGTCTCATTACCATCTGCAGAGGGGGTCTGGGTCCGGCTACTATTGAAAACAGTGGGATTTATCCTTTGGTCTATCTCATGGAGACCAACTGGACTTGGGAACTAAAGGGTTCAAATACCAGGTTCTATAACTGTGTAATTTAACTTGTCATCACACTTTCCATGATAGGAACTTTTGTTATTCTCTTCACTGCCCAGAGGTATTCATATTTCAGTTACTTGGCATGGTAACAAAATGAGGCAGTGTTAGTTGAAATAAAATGATGCCAATCCACAGCTAAGCAGCAGGGAAAGCAAAGCTGCCTTCTGATTGTCTGGGTGATTGACAAGATGAGGTACAAAACTCTCTTTGGCTTATGTGTTGCTCTGTAGAGCTTGACTACCCTTCAAATACCTGATGGCTGATGTTCAGAGAGCAAACTGAGTTGTCTTGATGAAGGAATAAGGTACCACATTCTCATTAGCAGCCTTAGAAATGCCCTACCTAATTCATAGCTTTGGCATGCACGTCCCTTAGATTATGCTTGGCAGCCACTGTAGATAACCATCCCGTGCTGCATGCAAGGGTAAACCGGGCAGAATAGGAATCACCATAATTCTGGTGCACCTTGGTGAAGGTGGTGTTAGAGCTGCGCCCCACAGCAGTGTGTGTGTACCCAAAGGATGCTTCTCTGCATAACAATGATTTCCTTCCCCCACTTTCACCCACGTTCTTGAGTATCCTGCTTAACTCTCGGCACTATCTCTACCATTCATTTGATGAAGAATCTCCCCCCATATGCACTTAGAAGTCTCTCCTGCCTATTTTCCCAATCATTTGCCAGTGATCTCCTTCACTCAGCAAGGCTTTTAAAGAGGTGGGAACCAGACTTTCCCCCCTGGCATCAACAAGGGCAAAGTCCAGCAAGAAGCCACTCCTGCTCCATCAGCAGTTTGCAGAGTATCAGCAATGCAATTAACTTAATGCCAGAAATGATAATGTGCCCAGCCCTTGCCTGTTCCACCCATATTTTGCTCCCAAGTGCCACAGACTTCATTGCTAAGTAGTTCATTGAACCTTCATTTAATCCTTACCCTTAGCTGAGGCTTCACCATATGCAGCTTTTTTTCATTCATCTTCTTGGATCTGCACAAGTTAATTATATGAACAAACACCAATGACTGGGATAAATGGCATAATACAGTTGTCACGTAGGCCTTCTGAATATGAAGCCTCCATTGCCATCTTATGTCATGGCTGGGGCTTCCTTTTTAGTGGTCCATCAGCTAGCTTTCCTTCCCCAGGGCCCTTCAGATAGCTTTTCTTAAAGGGTTCTTTCTTCCAATGCAAATACCTCCAAAGATGGAAAACGAAGACCTCTCCCTCTCCTTCCCTCCCTCCCTCCCTCCCTCCCACCTCTCTTTCCCTCCTGAGGAGCATTTCCAAGTGTTCTTAGTGCTTTGCAGAATTCACTGACTGGGGGAATGCAAGGTGATGTGCAACACTAAATGACCAAATCTTCTTCCCCAGTCCCAAGTGCTATAAAGGAGGAATGGCATCAGCACCTCTTTTGGAGAAAAATAAAATAAAATAAAATAAAATAAAATAAAATAAAATAAAATAAAATAAATATTCTGCATTGCTGCAACCTCTGAAAAACCCAAAAGGACCCATACCAGAGTCCATCCAAATGCACAGAAGTACTCCAACCTCAAGTGCCTCACACAAGTCTGAGCCTAGCTAAAAGAAATGTGTGGAGATAACATTTAAAAGAAAAGTGAACTATACCCGACAAGAACATTTAAAAAGTGCTCCACAAATTTCCACTTCATCAGTAACTATGAGATTCTGAAGTGACAGTTCATGAGGGAGTCTAGATGGAAAACCCATCATCCCTGTATTTTATAAGCAAAAGTTCAGACACTTGTTGTTTTTCATTTGGCAGCAGTGAGAAGATGAGATCACTGAGTAGACAAAAATAATAATCAAGCCACTAGAGAAGTTGCAAGTCAGATTGTGAATAAATGCACCCGCAACACTGATATGGAAAACCCATACTTCATTTCTGTAGACAGTGCCCTTGTACCAAACATAACCAGCAAGTTCCAGCATTCCCCCAGTGCTCATAACTTTAATTCTCACTAATGGAAAGGCTTTCCCTGTGCCTAAACAGGCTGTTTTTCCACTGATTTAAGAAGAGCTCTGCACAAAGGTGGAAGGATCCTGAGCACACAGCCCAGGGAAGGACGCATATGCATTCCATCATTTCAAACAGAGCTGTGAATATAACTGTTTTTTTCAGATGACTGGTTAGACAAAAAAAATGAAGTCATTCATTTTACCTCTTAGAAAAATTAAGATTAGGTAAACTTCAGAACAAAGCACTATTTCAAAATGGAAAGTTGAAACATTTTGAGAACAGGGAAAATAAGTATTCAGACTTCATTTTAAAAGTCTTTCTCTTCTTCCACTACCCCTAAAATGACCATCATCATTTAACGTATTTTAATATCTAGTTTCAGTCACGCTGAATCTGGCCATTTTTCTGTCCAAGAAGTTAAATTTCTTTTTCTGGTTCTTGGTTTGCATTTGTAGGGGTTTTTGCCTAGATTCATTTTGAATAAGCTCTATAAAATATTTGATGCCTCCAATCCCTTCTGAGAATACAGATATTTTTATCCTTGATTTCAGAGTGAGAAAGAAAAGGAGACCACAAAGCCAGGGTTTAAAGCCAGCATCCCCTTTCTTTGTTCATTCCTCTAAGTAATATTTTCCTATTTCTAGCATGTGGCTCTCCACTCTAACAACGTATTATTCTTAATATATTCAGCAGGAAGAAAAGGGACTTTTCTGCTGTACATCTGGAGTCTGAAAATGAACAGAGCAGCTGCCTGAACCCTCTACACCCTAAAACTCCCTGATGGTTCAGGCTTGCTGTGGACTGAACAAAGACAGCCATCCTTGCAAACAGACATACTTCCCAACTGCATCTGTTTGCCTAGAAGAAAAAAATTATAAATTATTCTATGTAATCATACTCCTGTATTATGGCTCCTGTCAGCTTGTATTATATGCGAATAACAAACCAATCTCAGTCCCACAAATTTTAAAGGAGAACAAAACCCCGTGAAGTATATATAACATTAGCTGAATGGAACCAAAATAACAATCCATCTAGCAAGGAGAAAACCACACTTGTTCTAGAGAAAAGGACTATATTCTGCTTGATCTGGACAGTAAAAATAAATCATTTATAATACCAAATAAAAGCAATGCTATCCCCAGTGCAGAGAGGAAAAACACAGCTTTTAGAGTAAACCTCAAAGGTTATTCAAAAAATCAGGTGAATATGAGTCCTTGTTAACATTTTTCCACTTGTCACTCTGCTTTTCACATTTTTTAATATTTCTTTGGTTGCATCTTATACTGTAGACTATTTATCAGGGCTCCTTAAAACATCTTGTGGCAAATCGTGGCATGAAAGCCTGAGACAATGCTATCTCCAGCTGTCTGCCCACCACTTTTGCTGCATGTACCACGCCAGCAGCAGATACATCCTCACCAGCAGGCTTCCCTGCCTTGCTGTGTGTGCCGTGTATAATTACAGTATTACGTGAACAATGATGAGTGTTCTAAACTGTCCCAAGACACCTCAGCAACTGAGAGATTGGAAAAAGGATCTGGTTGAAAACTTTTCTTCCCAGGTTAGACTTTAGGCAGATTTGCTCTCCAGGTGGCAATGCAAACAGTTGCACTGCACATCCACAGGGAATGGATGTGCAGAATGGAGCAGTCAAGCTCTAGGAGACAAGGAAACTATTTTTAATTATCTCTTCAAAGCCCACATATTAAGTGGAAAGATATAACACACAACCTTTGCCAAGGTCAAATTCACTGAACTTTAGGTGATACTGTAGAAAAAAGGCTCAGGCCAGAATAATAATTCTCATGCTCTCTCCTGTTCTAGTCTCCTCATCATAGGAGACTAGATCATCTCCTCTTTCATCATTTTGAAAGTCCATTCTGTTCCCTTCCCTGCTCCATGTGGTTTCTCTTCTTCTTCTACCCTCTTCTATCAGTCATCTGTCCTTTTCTTTTTCTCTATCAAAAATGGCTAGAGAGAAGTCTTTTCTATTATTGTCTCCTTTTGATGCCTCCATAAGCCTCAACAGGCATCTCTGATGCTGATGCGAATTTAGAAATAATAACATGAAGCATACTGTGAAAATACACCAAAATAGCCCCAAAGTGACAACCAACATTTTATTCCAGTCAAAATTATTTTCTTTTCTATTTTTCTGTGCAATCACTGAACAAATCCCTTCTTCAGTTTTGGCCATTCCCCCCCCCCCCGCCCCAAAATGCTCAATCTCTCTAGTGGTATAATACTTGGTCTTCCTTCTACAGCTTCTAGAGCTCCTCAGGTGTGATATTTAGCATCACAACATCTTTCACAAGAGCTTTCCAGTTGTTAGCTATGGTGTTAAATGGACATACCTTGTCTTGATCAATAATGCAGGGTTGTGTGCGTATTATGAGTGCTATGTATGCACAGCTTCACCCAGCAAGGTGGAGTAGGACATAGGTGGGAATTTGTGATTTAGTCCCCACTGGTGGCTGCTCAAGAAAGAAAAGATTAGCCCCACTAATAGACACCCTCTTCCTTAGCCTAAAGTGCAGGCAGGACAGAAATCCTCTTTCAGGAGTCAGAGGCACGCATTTTAACTTGTGATTCTCACATCTGTAATTGCAGTGTAAACCCACCAGTGTCACTGTTACCTACACAAGGACCCACTCACAAATCTCATCCCCAATTCAATCTAGAAAGTTGAAAGTGTAGATATCTAAGTGAAAGTTGCAAGAAGTTGCTGTACGCCTTCCTGTATTGAAAAAAGGAAGAAAAATTCTTTTGAAAATTTTATCCAGAAGGATTTTCTAAGCTTGTCTTATGTGCAGTTTTACACACACACTCTGACACTGATTTTTTTTCTTCCTTTACATATTTCCTCCTTACTGGAGTAAATATAATTGTAGGTTTGCAAGCTTTCCAAGATAACAGCATTGTCTTGCTATTAGTCCATATTTCCTTGATTCTCACCACTGCCATTTCAAGAGTTTATCATTAAAATAAAGCTCTTAAAAAGCAGCCAAGAGGATGCTCTTTTCACCATAACCACTATTGTTTTCAAAGGAAGGGAAAAGCTGAAGGTTTAATAGCTTAAATACAAATCCCTGATTAAGATTCAAGTACCACAAAAATAAATGTCTTAAAAAAGAGACCACCATAATTTCTAGACTTCTTTACCTGAAAGAATGCATCTAGTTTTATAAGTAGCTAAACAGTGCTGAGCATTACTTGAAGGCCCAAGGAAGAAGAGGTCATTCTTCACTGAAGCTTAAGACTTTGCAATATTACACTTTCAGTTAGTATAAAAAGGAAAAGTGATTCAAAACCATGACCATTCTTGGCATTCAACAGCCTATGAAAGTGCTGAAAACCTGAAATCCAACATCTCATTGAAAGAACTTCTGCTTCCTCCCCTGTTTTTCCATTTTGCTATCCACCAGACTTTCGTCCCCTCAGCTTGAAGGCACCCCATGCACTGGTGGTATTTTCAATGGCTGTGTGGAGCAGTGGTTCAGCACAGAAGGAAGAGGTGTCAGCAAGTTAGGAGAAGTTTAGCAGGAGCAGACTCAAGTCTTCAATAATTTAGCCAGGGTTTCCCACAACAAACTTCTAATCAGTACTGAGCAAGATGCATTGATGTTGTCCGACAAGGACATGGTCTTTTGTTTCTTGGAAAAAGAAAAAAAAAATAGCCATAGTCAGGCCTAAGCTTTTTAACTGGAATTTCTCACTTCCCTGGTTCTTTGCCAGGCTTGCTTTTGCTATCAAACAATCGAGTCTCAGTGGACAACAGAAAGGTTTTTTTTTTCCACTGAATTTAAGTTTTCTGTGAACTCCAGATAGCTCAGCAAAAATCAAGGTTCTACGGGATTTTCCACCTTCAAAATGCTGGTGGAGGCTTTCTTTCAAAGTTCAATGCTACCATTGCAATAATTAAGCTGACTGAAGACGTGCATATGCTGTGCTATAAAGGGAGAGCTGGCACCCACACTCTGTCTATGTTAAATTGATGTTTGATTTACTATTAATAGTCCTTTGAAAAGGAATGAAATGACAGATCCTGTATATGGGTCTCAGAGTCGCACGTTTCTCATACAACGTGCTGCAATATTTGTACAGCACACGGAAAACACAGACGCAAGTCTATATCTGTATCCCCTTGTCTGCTCCAGCCGCCACAGTTAAGAGAGTTCATTAACTTGATCGAAAGCAGAAGTGCCTTTTCTCCCCAACCCATTAGAGAGATACAGATTCGAACTCGCAGAGAACCTACTCTGCACCTGCTCAAACTGCCCTCTAAATCACATCCTCATCAGGGACTCTAAGCCACGGAGTTGGACTGTGGCTTCTATAAAATCCAATTGTTTTTCAAAAGTTGCTAACTCATCCTTCAGCCTCTTGGATGCCTATGCGATGGGAGGCACTCGGACAGCTTCTGTTTCAATCCTATCCAGAGACGCCTGCCAAGGGGTCTCGCCCCCTGCAATGGGCACAACTGGAGTCAACAGCTA
Source organism: Numenius arquata (assembly GCF_964106895.1). Lineage (NCBI taxonomy): Eukaryota > Metazoa > Chordata > Aves > Charadriiformes > Scolopacidae > Numenius > Numenius arquata. Next base: position 19,437,517 of record NC_133577.1, on the reverse strand, counting down.
AGCCTGCTGGAGCCTGACGTGAAGTGTGCCTGATCAATCCCTTAGTAAATCACTGAGCTGCTCCTTAGACCTTACTAGGCAGTTTCTGTAAAACAGGAAAAAAGTAATTTGAATGGAGGCAATGGTCAGGTTAGATAAACATGTCAAGAGAAAGTCCTCTGCAGGCAGAGAGCTTGCTGCTTTTTTGGCTTTCCACACCCCACTTCACATTATATGGCATTCAAAGAGCAAATGTGAACCAGACTAAAACAGTGCCTGCCTAAATATATCTCCCAAGCTGCCTGCAGTTCTTTGGTATATCAGGTGTCCTTTTCTGTGTCTGCCTGTCCAGCCCATCAGTCCATGCTGGGACCAGCTGGTGGGGTGACTGGGCTGTGCAGAGAAGCAGCACCCCATCCTTCTGTGCGCTGCTGGTTGGGGAAGCCTTGAAAGGGGGAAGGAGCAACTGAAGCACCAGCGAGCTGCTGTGTCTCTCAGAAGATGCAAATGGGTTCTGTGAAGCAGAGGAGGAAAAGCAGGGACTGCTGGTTAGTGTGCTGTGCAGAGACCTGCCAACCAGCTGGGGAGGGAACGGATGGTGCTTGGCCCTCTGCAGGAACTGGGGACGACCTGGCAAAGGCAAGAGAGGAAACAGCTCTATTTTTCCATAGCTAGCCAAGGGAGTATAACTTCCCTGTGGGCTCTTTTATTTATCATGGGCCCACCACAAAAAGGTGTTGCACTTTGCAAATCTTCATGTGTGCACAGCAGAGCAGAAACCACTTCTCTGGAAAATCACTGTAGGACATAAACAGCACTATACATCACAGCAGTTACAACTGCAGTAGCAAACTGAAATGGTCCAGGGCATGAATCCAACCACTGGCACCTAAGCACCTGCACTATTTAATTGTTGATGTGCTTATTGGCACAGTTTTGGCCTGTGCCAGCTGTCCCAGGCAATGTTTTGGTGCTGGGGATTTTTCACAACAGGCAGTATTGATGAGGTTACTTCATTCCATGAGGAAGACAGCTTACCTACATGATTGCAAGCTGCGCCACTTGCTGCCATGGCTGGAGAAAGAGCCCTTGTCCATTTTATTTGCTGGTAGAGATAAAGCCACAGAGGCCCGAACTGGCCTTCTTTGGTGCAAATTTTCATAATTATTGTTATAGCAATAAAAAGCCATAGCTATGCTACCAAGAAAAGCAAATATAATGTACTAAAATGCATGTTTGGCCTTTTATTAAATTGGTGAAATAACATGTCCAATATATTGATGCTGTGTGGTATATCTGTATTTCTTTTTATGCTAAAAATACCTGCCAAAGGCTAAGTCCAGTAGTGTATAAAACCCGTGATTCTCTGACTTTACACATTTTACTTTCTTGCCTGTCAGTCTGTGGAAGGTTGGCTGCTCCCGATTTAGGACAAGCAACATTTAACGTCATAGCAATCAGCAGTGATCAAAGCTACTTCAGTTGAAAATTCATTTTTTTTGCCCGTGATACCGAGAATTATTTGCCGTGGAGCACACCAGCTGCGTATGATCCTTTCCTCTGAAGGGATAAGTCCTCAGTGAGACACACAGCACCGAACAAGCTAACCGTTTGTTGTTTACAATATCTGCTCTGAGAAGTGGCTTTGCTGTCAGTGGAAATGCTGCCAGGGGCAGAAGAGTTCCTTAAAATGTCAAAGTTATCATTATTCTCACTTCATCAAAGATCTCATTGAGACAAATTGCAGTGAAGTTCACCCCTTCCTGAGGATCCTGACTGTCAGGAGGCTCAGTTCCTCTGCCTCTCAAACCACAGGTCCCTTTCCCATGGCACGGCATGAGGCTGCCTTGGCTTCACGTGACACATACGTGATGTGCCTCCATACTGTGAGCCACAGGGATGCAGCAGGAGGAAGCAGATATCCTGAGATAGCATTTCTCTTTCCTCTTCAGTCTGTTGTCTGTGAGGAGTTCCCTACAAACATCTACAGAGTTTTAATCCATCTTTAAAATCCCCTCTTGCTGCGATGCCTGCAAAAGCCAATCTGCAACACAATCAATGTGAAGGTTCAGTGAGTTGAGACAAGTGCTTGTCGAGTTGCTGTGACTCCACCAGGCATGCTCCCTCAGGAGTGCCTGAATGTAAGTTTTCAGAGCAGTATTCAGAAAAAAAGACCCCCTTCTCTCCATCAGCAGAGAGAGACTAGCAAAATGGGTCTCCCTGGGTTAGAGTCACTCTTAGGGAGATCCTTCCTTCTTCCTCCACCCCATTTCCATAGTAAATGTTTGAGTTCCTCATCGGGCTGTAAATAGAAATCAACAGGAAGGACAGGCAAAGTCGATCAGCTTTGCACACAGCAGGAGGTGCTACTGCAGTCATCAAGAATTAGCACATGGGTTTCAACGCTGGGACAGAAAGACAGCAAAGATGCTACACCACACACACAAGTCTCAACTCAGCATCACTGAAAAGACTCCAAGAAGCAAGCCTCTGCTACAGGTAGCACGATACCACTGCCTTCAAATCAACCACTCCAGATTTACACCCGTGCTGGCCTTTGCATTCTTTCTCCCAAAGGAAGCGCTGCAGCCTTGGATTAACAATTCCCATTAAGAAAAAAAAAAGAGTATTATTAATAGATCACAGTCACCTGCAAATCATGTGGAAAAGAAGAGCTCCTTACCAACTTATTTAAAATCATGAAATAAATTCAATACGTTATTTATTGTCTGTGATGATAAGCAACTCCTGTATTGGTTTGGGATATTCTGTGATAACGGAAGATAATTTTCTATTTTCACTGACAACATTAAAACCCAGGGAGCCTTTTCATTGACTAGTTCATTTTCATTTATCCCAAACATCCAAATGACAATTGAAAACAATGCAGCACAGCAGTGACACAACAGAGTAATTCTGAAGACAGATTTTACAGATGTAAATGCCAATAAAGGTTGTTGGTTGTTTTTTTTTCTTCCAAGCAGTGTAGAATCTTGCCTCCATCAACCGTTTCCAAAGGCAAGCTCTTGGGGCTTGTGGTGGATGTCTTAACTGTAAGTCTAGCGAACATGTGTGTGGAAATCTGATGGGTTATTTATAAAGGTCTCCAATGTAAATATTTGTGAGCTAACTGTTTGGCTAAGTTACTCATCATACGTATACTGTATGTGTGAACCAGAAACCTAAAGAAAATAGCCAACAATGAAACTCTCTGAATATAGAAAGACACTCTTTGTGGCCTGCAGGCCTGTAGTTGCAGTTCCCCAACAGGAGCGGTATCAAAGTGTCAAGGCAGCTAATCTCAATGCTCAGTTCTTTCTTTCCTACAAGTATATTTCCGACCTCTACCATTACAAAGATAATTTATATATGCAAAATACAAAATATAAACATATTTGAGTGCTCAAATTGGTTACTTCCCCCTAGGAATCTTGATCTCTACCTGCTGTCATCCAGGGATGCTCTTTCAAGTCCGAAAGCCACCAGTCCTTAGGTTCTTCTCTTAGATCCAACGGCAAGTGGAGACAGACCAGTATGATTTGCATTTATATCTCAGAGACAGAGAAGCACAAAAGTAGTAAGAAGTTGAAACTCTGCATCAGGTCACTGGTGATTTTCTTGTTCCGTAAACATGAACAGTCCAAAAAGACCAGAAAGTCTTTAAGTTAAAGGCAGACTGGATCCGGTGCTTCAAGTTAATGCTCACTGAAAAGGAAAGCTCTTCAGTCTGTGCTTCACCATGGCCAGTGGCATGGTACTATTAGCAATTCTATCAACTGGGAGTGAAGATGATGGAGTTGTATTGGCAGTCCCAAGAGGGGAAGAGTTGAAATGTTGCATCAGATAATTCAGGGAGACATTTTCAGTTCAAAACCTAACTACAACCAAGGTTATGGGAGATGGGGAAAATGGAGCTGTTAAAATGTGTTGATTCTCCAAAATCAGTATGTTCTGCAGAGACAGCTGGATTTTGATGAAGTTTTGGCAAAAACACACTAAGGGTTCAATGGAAATGTGCCTTTTGTTCAAGTTATCTTACCTGGCTCCAAGCCAGATCATCTCTTCTACTGTCTTGAAGTCAGAGAGCCCACCATCTGCTGTAACCTCTAATCCACACTCCTTTCTGAAGCAGAATTCTTTTCTTCTCCTTCCTTTGCCCTTTTTTTCTGATTTTTTTTTCCCAAGCAGAAATAGTACTCTAGGACTTATACCAGATAAGCTCCTAATGATATGTCTCCTGCCTTCTTTTTATGAAAATGCAAAAGCAAGACAATTCCTTGTCTCCCTGACAATGTTCTGATGAGAAAGCAGAGCAGAGCTGTTTCATTTTGAGTAGGAATGGTTTTAAATAATGTTTATTGTTACCCTGTCTCTTCTGGTGGTTTTTGGTTTGGTTTTTTTTTTTTTTTTTTTGTAATTATTTGGTGATCCATCATTTTGGATATAATACATAATACTATTTGGATATAATATATAATATTAACTTTACACACTTTTCTCACCAGTGTGCTCCAGCAAGGGGAAGTTCTTTGATGAAGAAATTAGCATCTTGACATGTTTTTTTATAATGGCTTGGTGTTGGACTAACAAGAACTACTTGAATGTCTGAAACACTTTTCCTTTCTCTTTCCTCTCTTCCTTCCCCCACTGGATAGCCTACGCCTTGTGATCACAGTAATGATGTTGTTACACATCTCTTACCCTCCTCCTGCTACCCTATTCCTTCCACCCAGGAGGGCTTAGCTGCAAGTTACAATGTTTTATGATTGTTATCTCATTTCATAAACCATATATCAAAGCTAATATTAACTGTGTATACACCTTATTGGACTTGTTCCTGGGGCATCATTATTCGCTGTTCAGTGACCCTCTGCATAACACTGTATGTGGCAGACCTGGCATTTACCTCAACTTTTTTCTAAACTGCCTTTGTCCTTCCTCTAAACTGGCTTGGGGGATTTAGCTGTCACACACCAGCTTGTTCTCTTTCTTCCCTCCATATGCACGTAAGAGAAGATTTTTTCCCTTCTCTTCAGCCCTGTGTGCTCAGACCACTGGTCTCCCTGTACACCTGCAGTGCTATTGCATTCTCCCTACATGGCAGCTGCTTCCTATTAGCTTCACCTGGGATATTGAAGACCCACTCAAGAGACTGGCTATTTAGCAGCACGCAGAGGACTTTTACCCTTTAGCTGTGCAGCACTACACTGGAAAATTCTCCATTGCATTATTTCAATAAACCTCTTTAACAAAACTGCACTAAAGCTATTGCGGTAACTTTTGTCCAGAGATTCAGGAAATGCATTTCATTTCCTTCAGTGGAGTCTTTGGCTTATCACAACAAAGTCAAATCCTTTGGGTTTTCATTGCATTAGTCCTGCTAGTGAGAGCTGAGCATTAAAACCCCAAACAAATAACAGTTTAATATATTACACAACAGACAAGCAGGCATTGCCAAGATCTAAAAGGCAGAACATTTGCAACTTTATTAGTAAGCAAGGCTGTCTTTCTTTTCTTTACAACTGAATTCTGAAGATTGCTCCATTAAAAGAAGAGAGCCAGCCAGACGAAAGAGTACCTTTCCTCTGAAACAGAACATTAAATGTAAATATTGAATGGTGTATCTTTTAAACCTGAAGATGAGATCATGAAAAGACTTAGTAGCTGTTGTATTCTTATTTATTCTAGGCTTAAGAGGAAGAAAGTCACTTATCAGGTAAATTAGTATAAAATTTCCTACTCACCATGTGTTTAAAATCATCTTAGTCTCACTAATTTTAATAGTTCAGCTGTCTTCTGATTGAAAATTCACTTCGCTGCTTGTTCTCATTTGCCAGCATTTTCTGCTGAGAAGTGTAATATACCTTGCTATATTATAGCAAAGGAAGGGCACTAGTATCCAAATGAACAGAGATTTTATAGGCTCAGAAAATTGGAACTTAAGGGACTTAATTCACTACACTGCAGCCAAAAAAATAAATCCATTGGCTGTCTGTAATTAGTATATTTGTAGTATATTCTTGCATGGTTGAGGCAGTAAAAAACATAAGAATGTGTCTTCACTAGAAAAAACAGTAGTGTTGGCAGGAAATAATTAGTAAGCCATATCTACGTCACTTAAAATCCCTATAGGTCCTAGGCACCTGTAGATTTTTTTCTTAGGTAGGTAAATAAAGTAGGCATTGTGTCCCAAGCTAGTGGGACACACCGGACACCTAACTGACCTAAAGTGGGCTAATCTACACAAAAATTAACACCTTCCTGGCAGTGAAAACAAAATCTGAGTAGGATACAATAGGAGGACAACAAATTCTCAACTTTGCCGGGGGAGCTCCTCTGAACTCAGCTTGGCAGGCACAAACTGATTTGCATAGATGGCAAAGAAAGATTTATTTTCCATTCTCCCTTGAGCTGCTCTGGATCTGGACTCCCTGTTTGATGTGGTCCCTTGCAAGGGCCCTGCTCTTGGACGGTTCCCTGCACCTCAGAGGAGGCACATTCCCACCTTCCTCATCCCCAGGCAGGGGGCTGTGCTAGAGGAACAGCTTCCTCATAGCAGTATCCAAAGGTCAAACCAAACCCAAGGTATTTATTTTCTAAAAAAATGGTGGAGAATGTCTCAGGGAAGGTGTTAAACGGTACAGATTTCAATCCCATCATGGCAAACGGCTTTAATTTATATATGTAAATATCTGATCTTGAGAAATTAAGCATGGGTGCTGATTGGGTAGATGGGATGACGTCATGCTCCAGATTATGCCCTCATTTCCTGTTGGTGCTTTCCCCCAGTGGGCACACACGGAGCCTGTCTATTGTTAAGCTACATGTGGCATGCTGGCGAGCGAGCCAGCCAGACACCAGGAGAAAGTACTATTTTTGTCTTTTCTTCTTAAACCAAGACTGCCATACTGACATAAATAAGCACAAATATTTCCAGCAGGCTGCATTTTCAGGGTTTTTTCCCCTAATACAAAGAGCAGCAAGTTATTATTCTGTCAATGAGCAAACAAGAACACCCACAACCATTTGGTCGAAGCAGCATCCTTGCTGCCACCACCACGCAGCACACGCTCAAAATGACGGCTGAGCTTGGGTATGTACACACAGACCCTAAAGCATCCGCTGGCACTTCCAGGTGGCTCTGACAGTGTCCTCCAGCTGTCCCCTTCTTATCCCCCCTCCCCGTGCACACATGCAGCTGATTCGCAGCCCCAGCATCAGGAAACAATTCATTTGCCCAGAGCCGCAGAACCAGGTTAATCTGAATTACACTGGCGATTGAAACCGTCAGGGAGCACAAAGCAGAAAGAACCCAGGCCTGGAGATTAAAATAATTTTGTCTTTAAACCCACAGCAGAGAGATAAGGAAAAAAAAATAAAAACCAACCAAAAACAAACAAACAAACAAAAAAAACCCACAAAAAAAAAAAAAAAAAGAAAGAAGGAAAGAAGACGGGTCAGAGCCTACAGCCTTCCCTCCTAAAGAGAAGTTAGAAGGACAGTGTGTATCTCCCTCCTGAAGCTTTGTTAATTTGAGCAGTTTTGCTAGCTGGAAGATTTACAGGGAGGGAGGGTTAGAAAATTCTTCTGCTTCTCCACTGTGCCAGAAATTTTCCTAGAAGCAGAAGACTTTGTATCACATTCTCAACTTTACAGCAGATTTTAAGAAAATACTGTGACAAGCACAATCAAATCCATGCACAATGAAAGTAGATGTAGAGAAACTATTTTATAGATGCAAACTAACATGTGTTCATCAGTGTGCTGCAGTGCCAAAAAAGCTTGAAGTTGTATGAGAAAGGAGGAAAATCAACTCCAGAAAAGAAAACTGTTATAGATTATGATCAGCCAGTGCCAGTCCAGTCTATCCTGATGCAAGTTTCCTTCTTCACAAGAGGACAGGGTAACAGAAAATTCGTATCTGGAAAATAGAGTAGAAAGCAACTGGCTTGCGAATGACAGGAATTTCTCCAGCGGCACGGAGAGACTCATTAGAATTTTTCCCATGACACACCACAAAAGATGGCTGGAGAAAACAAAGTGAGATGCTGGAGCTCAGTATATTTCTTTGTCCTTGAGAAGCCTGGCCTTGCTGAATCTCACGGGCTAATGCATGCATAATTTGGGGCAGCTGATTAAGTTTATTGTGTTCCTGACTAAATCGAGAGGAGTGAGGGAGTGAGGGGAAAAAGAAACAAAGTTGGCTTTAATTAAAGCCCTGCAATTGTCTTTAATATTTACATAATGTGCTATCATAATTGCCCCTGATTGGAGACTTAAGATGCACAGAAGAAAATTACATGCTAGAAGTCCCCAGCTGAGGAAACAAAAACCAAGACAGCCCCTTCCCCCCATCACTCCAAGCCAAATCAAAACCCACCAAAGAGGAATTGCGCTGGGGCGTTTTACAGAGCCGAGAGCTCTGCCATGGGCTCAGCCCAGCACACCTCCTTCCATGCCGGCAGCCTGCAAGCGGCTGGCTGCGCTGGCAGAAACTGGAGCATCTACCAGCTTCTCAGATGTCTGCTGCTCCTCTGGCGCAGGGCTGGGCACTTGGCAGAGGCTGAGCAGAGCTGCTAAACCCACTGAGGGTGTCTGGTGCTGATTCTGAGATTTATCAGAGAAGTTCCTGGTAGGCAGAAGACCACGAGTTCCACAGGAGAAGGAAGCAATGCCAACTCAGAGGAGGGTAATCATTCCTTAAGATCCATTCCAATGATGTCAATCGTAAGAAATTTTTTAGATATGGGGTGAACATGTAATTCCGTTGGAAATTAATAGAACTGTCAGTGTTTCATAAATTTAAAAAGAGCGAGAATTCTGGACCTGAATCAAAAACAGGGACCTCCTGGAGCCTGGGGCTGACCTCTGGTCTGGTCCGAGTGCTAAGGACCAGAGCCTCCTCTGTAGTGCCCTGGGCTGCAGTTACAGATCTCCTGATGTTTGAATGCAGATGCTCATAACCACTCGCACATGCAGCATAGGTAGCTCCCAAAGAGATGTTTTAAGCATCTGTCTGACGTCCCTTTTGATTTGGGATTGCAGACATTTTGTTTGTCATTACATGCAAAGGCAGGCACGATTCTGCTCTCAGGGTTGCTGCAGCCACTTGGGAGGAAAAATATGCATTGCAGTCTCCCCATGGAAAACCCTCTTCTGTTTTCTCATTGACTTTCCTAATAGAAAACAGTAAATAAGTACAGTTTATGTTCTTTTGTGAAAAGAAGTCTATCAAGTTGCTGGTGATAAAGAGGATTTCATCAACTGGGAGCAATAATAAAGTTTCCATGACATCGATGTCCCTCCAGTTTGTAACAGACCATAGTGTCGTCCAAAAATAAGGTTTTGCCTCTGCATGTTTTTCTCACACTTTTAAGATCTGCATCTAAAAGAAAGTCACAACTGGATCAATGTGTCCTCTCTAGATTCTGCAGGTCCAAGCTGTATCCACAAGAACTTCCACAGGTTCACCTAATGAGAAAAATGCTGATACGTTTCCATTGTTTAGTCCCAAAAAATGTCACCATTGACCATTTTGCTACTGACTTTTTCCTAACAGCTGTGGAAAACCACCATTTCATAGGTACACAAAAAGTCCCACAATTCATGTTTAATGCTTTAAAGGTGGAAATTAATGTTTGTAAAGAGGTATGAGTAAGCAGAGCTCACAAATACTCCTTCGCAGTGGCTGGATGAAGGAGAAGTGGGATATGATGTAGTGGCCCATATATTTCCAGCCTGTACACCACCTTCATTACAAGCAGCTGCTCTCCATTTCTCCTGCAGCAAGAGACTGAGGGAGAGCAGAACATTTTTGGTTTAGTACTCAAGGCAGAATGCCAATTACAGCATCCTACATCTAACCGCATCTTTTGCACTAGTGATCCTGCTGAGGGATGTGTGCTGTATTGCAGAGAGTCTATGCAGCACCTTTTGGTTGGGTTGCTGTTTATAGTGATTTTTCTGTAAATGGTATGATCTCACCAAATGATAGCAATGAAGCAGCTGGGACATGGGAAAATCACCTGCTGTTATCAGCCACTCTTGGAGTGGCAGCTCTCCTGGAGCACATGGATTAAAGTAGAGTAATCTAACATATTTCAGCGCTAGGTTACTTTTTCATATCGGCATCAGAATATCGATTTACCAGACTTTGACTTCATATTTTTGATTGTTTTGCTTTAGCTTTCCAGCCACTGCAGTACAGATAAACCAAAAATGAGTTTCTGTCCTTCCCTTCAGAGCATAGCTATGACTCATGAAGTTTGGGCATTCACTTGGAAACAGGGTGCTGCACCATTCTCACTATATAACAGCAATAAGGTACAGAAACTGCAGTGATGTTTCAGGCATCAAATAGCCTATTTACTGGTAGGGAGGGCTTATATGTGCACTGCTGTTTTCACTAGCTCCTGACTCAGAATACAGCAGGGACCACTAGCAGACTCAGGAACAACTTAAAAGGTTTAGTACCCTGGTCCAATCCATTATTCTTTTCTCTTCAGTATAAAAATGACAATGCTAGAAGTGCATTACCATCATTAGATATGCAAGACACTACAAAATGCCTGGGAAACCACTTACAACATCTCTCCAGATCCTGTACTATAGTCATCATGACTATCCAAAGTAGTGCAGTTGCTGGTACCAGCAAGAACTTTCTATCAGTAATCATCCACCTTGTAGAAACAGATGCTGGTAGAAAAAGAAAAGTTTTCCTAGAGGTTAATATCACCAAAATTCAAGAACTAAATATTGCTTTTCTGCATCATATTGTTCCATTTCAAACAGTCAGGCTTAGACTTCTCTGTGTGAGGCAACCTCTTTGCCTATGATAAAATCTGAACATAAAGATAACTCGCCAGGAACATGAGCAAGTTTTCAAGCAAAATGCCAAGTCAGACATAAAGAACAGTGTGGAAAGAGCATTTCTATCTTAACCTACACTACTGATTCTGGAAAAGAAAGCTGTAAAAATTTGAGGTTCAGCATGGGCTGGTGCTTTATTCCAGGCCTAGGCATCCACTCAGTTCTGCAAAGAACAGGAATATAAGATAGGCTAGAAACTGCATTCTAGGTAGGAGCAAATTTGTCAGTGGAAGGGGATTTTTTTCTCTCCTCCTTTTGGTTGCAAGTAGTCTGTTTTATCCTAGCAGTTTGTATATGGACTACATTTCCAGCCACATAAAAATTATGTGGGAATAAGGTAGCTGAACAGGTGGTCTTTTTAAAAACTCCTTTCGATTTAGATGGTATTTCAAAGTGGAGTTGAACATGGAGCACTGGCTGAGGTAGAAACTCATTCTGTAGCTCTCCATCTGCCATTGCGCAGTGCATTACAACATTTATTGGCTTTACTTAACTGTTAATGAAAAACTACCATCAACAGCTGCCATCACTCCCACTACAGATTGTAATAAATAATAGCTTGTTTGGCTCATAGCCCTCATTCTCCTGCTCTAGAGAATAACAGCTAGGGAGTCCACAAAGAATCAGTAAAATTGGGGGACGAGAAAAAGTTACTAGAACTCTGTGATCAATTTGACTTTTATTGCAACTGTGTTTTTCCCAGCCTTGACAATCATTGACGAAAAATTACACACACATATATATATATATATATAAAATGGGTAATTAAAGAGATTTCAGGCCTGCTTTTCCCTGTAGTCTTTTCCATTGACTGCAGTGGTAGCTGGAGTGGTCCACCAGCTTATTATAAAAAATCCACTGGCCTGTTATAAATGTAAAAATTTATAATCGGATATGCATTCAATTTTGGACTCTAGAATTTTACCTTGTTTTGATTTTTTTTTTCATAAATAAATCAGCTTAGTTTTACCCTACTTTTAATTAAGTTATGAAATCCTCAGCTTCATTGTCTCTTGCATTTTTTGGCTAGATATTCAGAAGTGGTCTACTCTTTGAGCACCTCAAAGAAGTTTGCAGAGTCTCAAGGGTTCTCCAAAATTTCTACTGGAAATTTGGCTGATCAATATCAGTTTGGCCAGTCTGATTTTCAGACTGAGGAAATCCAGCTTTTTGAAAATATGTCTTCAAACATCTGCTTGTAGCTGCTGTTTCCGATCCTAAACTGGAATCCTTTGTTGCTCACGCTTAGAAGAGTAATACAGGTGGATCATTGTCAATGTGATAAAATAATAGTGTTTAGGTTTATGTGAAGTCATTGTAAAATTAGCAATACAGACACATTTATGGCTCAACATCTCCTCCAAGTGAAATGAAAGACTCCACCCATGTTCTTCACAGATCTGTGAGAAGATGAAAAACTGCATAAGTGGAACAACCAGCAGCTGTGCAGTGACATGCACGTGCGCAGAAATCCCAGCAGAGATGCAGACACAGAAAGCACAGAGCTGCAATTGGGACAAACTGTGTTTTATCCAAACTTCACTTAGACCTCCTTAACTGAGGCATTGTTGAGAGGAGTACACTAAGAGTTCATCCAGTAAATGACTGGCCTAAGAATAGGTTTAGAGATATGGGAAATGAGCTATTATCAGAGCTATTCTAGAACAGTTGGCTATTTTCAGGCTCTTGCCTTGTTTCCTTTACCTATTTAGTACTTTTTCATTTTCTACTTCAAGAAATCCACACCACATAATTCCAAACAATTGGCTATATTTGGAACTAGAAAAAGGGAATTTTTGCTTTCATTTCCATGGTTCTTGACCTTGTACAAGAAGAGAGAAGTATCTGAACAGAGGAGGAGTCAGCAGGCAAACAATTTTATCAGAGTATGTGAGACTGGCAAGACCAATGCTGGAATACCACAGACAAATCTGTTATCTAAGTTTTTAAAAAGATACTTGAGAGGCACAAAGGGTCCAGAAAAGTTTTCCATCAGCCAGAGAAAATGCATTATAGTGGGACAATGAAGAAGCTCAGCTTGCTTAGAGCAAGGAAGTCAAGAAAAAGGACAAACATCAAGAGTGACTTGACAAACTATATGGAAATTATTTCCCTGTGATAAACAAGCAGCTAGCAAACCTCTAGACTGAATGGCCAAATATAAAGCTATGCAGTTTCAAGGTATAAATAAACCTTATTTTCGGTTCTTCCTCTTACCGGGCTCATCCCTAGCCCCTCCGGGAAGAGATGCAAACTGATGGAATGAACTACTAAAGGAAATGGTGACTCCTGCATTTTTGACATCCTCAAATTGGGATTAAGCTTGCATTAACCAAACAAAAGTTACTGAAATCATATACAAGTAAATGGATGAAGCTTAGTGGCCCCTGATGAGGAGGAAGGCAAACCCAGGATATTTCATGGTCCTTTTCAGCTTAACACCTATAGCTCTCCACAGTCAACGTATTTGTATATACTTTAGTACTTTATTGACAACCTGAAACGCTAAAAAGAAGTAAAAATCTAATGCAGTGAGTGATAAACCCTCTGATAATTAAGATGGCTCTAAGAAAGAACTATGTCTTTATATTTATGATCACTTCTCATATTTATGAGATATTTATGATCACTTATCATGATGTAATCTGCTTTGATGCCCTTTCCAAAGTTCCTGCCTTTGGCACAGAACAGGACTCCAACACTTAGCAGGGGAGCAAGCCAAGAGCCCACGATTACGGTGCTGTCTCCAGCTCATTTGTCAGCCTTCACCTGCTCTTCTGAGCTTGGGACACCCCTGGAAACAGGGAACAGGGTGACCCTATTCCCATCTCTTCTATCACTCTCTTCAGCCACCCGCAGCACCTTTCTCCTGGCTTTATGCCCCTTACGTTTGTGAGAAGAGGGGGAAAGGAGCATTTTCTCACCTTTGCAATATACTTTGAGAAATATAAGTGAAGGGTGATACCCAGTTGTCACACACCTCTATTATTTTTTTTAATTCAGTAGCTGTCCATAGCACACAAAGAGACGAAATCTGATTGCTGAATATCTGAAATATACTATGCAGGAACAGATTTAATGGGAAAATTATTTCTCCCTTCCCACAGACCAGACCAGTTCTTTGAATACATGAACTACTTCAAGTAACAGAGTCCCATCTCCACAGCTGGGTCACATCTGTCCACAGCACTAAGGAAACTTCTTATTCTGTGAAGTTGCTCTGAGTGAAAGCACACACACATTTACTTTCCCAACACCAAGGCTGAGGCTTTCTATACCACTCTAGAAATGCAGGCACTGTCAGATCCACAGCTGCTCCCCAGAGTGCGGGTGGACTCAGAGTTTGGGTTTGTAAACATTTGGACCCCAAGTTGTCTAACACAAAACAGGCTTTTTCAAAGAATATATCTGGGGTGTCACTCACTGCTAGAAAGACTAGTGACACCTGGCTTTCCTCGGTATTTCAGTCACAGATTTGGCATCAGAAATGTCAGAACATGTTGCAATCACTCAGATGACTAATACATTAAGGTATTTTTGTGGCAGAGAGCTGGAATGCTTCCCACATTTCCCCTTTTGTCTTTTCAATAGAGACGGATTATCCCTTTCTTTCTCATTCCCTGTTAAGTCCCTAAAATGTATACTTCATCGAGACACAATGTCCAGGGATGTTAAGAGCTACACAGCATATACGGTCCTCCCTAAACTGGACACTTTTTGTAATCTGCTTTTCTGGGAGCTCATAGTCCGAGGATGAAGCAGGAATCATCTTACAGGAACCAGGCTCTGTAAGTTTGTTGTCCCAAGAACAGCACTGCTTGAGCTCTTCAGTTGCAAAAATGGGAAGCTGAGGCCAGAAAGCTCTCAAAACCCAGAGGCTGGTGTCAGCCAGGATCCTGACAGTCACCCAGGGACCCTTCAGGCTTGCTATGCCCAGAAAAGGCAGCTTCTGAGATATACCCATGCCAAGACAAATGGCCGTTTCATCTCAGGAAGGATCAAGTATAGCTCCATGAAAACAAAATCAGTTCCTAGAGTACATTAAAAATGTTTATTTTTTTACTAACATGAGAGCCAAGTTTCATAGATACACCTAGACCGACATGAGAGCCAAGTTTCATAGATACACCTACGAAACTGAAATTGAAAGTCCAGTTTAAGCCCTTACATCTCGGAATAGTCAAAATCTTTTTTTACCTCTTCTTCCCCAATTCAGCATTGACCTCTCAAGACACGGCATGAATAAGTTGCCCCATAACAGGAAAGCCATTTTTATTTAAAAGATTGCACAGCTTTTCATTTGGTATCAGCTGTACATGAAGCACAGAAACCAATGACCATTTCAATTGCCTGAGGACTTGTCCCCATCTGTATAGTGGGTCAGCTCCTACACCTGCTCTCAAGGCTGATAGCTTGCACTGACCTACTGGCAGGTAACCTTCCTGCCAGGGGATCAGCTGCCTTCCTTATTATGGAGGGGGGACACAAGCCTTGTAGGCTGCACAGTGCGGGCTGTGGTTTGCAGGGTTTGCAAGAATGCAATTGAACCAACTGACATAAATCTTAAACCAGTCTTGGGATTAGTTTTGGGATCCGAAATTTTTTGGATCAAGATGCAAAATATTTTAGATTGTTGGGTTTTGGATGTGTCTTGAATACACATTCTGTCCTCGCCTGGTCTTCTGCAGTTTCGCTCTGCTGCGTCTCCAACAGCTTTCTCTGAAATAATTCACAAGAGCCATTGCCTTCTTCCCCCTCAGCTTTCATCTGTGTGCTGGGTTTGCTGGGGATAGAGTTAATTTTCTTCACAGTAGCTAATGTAGGGCTCTGTTTTGGATTTCTGCTGGGAACAGTGTTGATAATACAGGGATGTTTTCCTTACTGCTGAGCAGTGCTTACACAGAGTCAAGGCCTTTTCTGCTCCTCACCCCACCAGTGAGGAGGCTGGGAGTGCTCAAGAAACTGGGAGGAGACACAGCTGTGACAGCTGACCCCAGCTGACCAAAGGGATATTCCATGCCGTGTGACATGGAATGCTGAGGGAAAAAGAAGGAAGGTGGGGACAATTGGAATTACGGTGTTTGTCTTCCCAAGTAACCATTATGCGTAAGGGAGCGCTGCTTTCCCAGAGATGGCTGAACACCTGCCTGCTGATGGAAGTAGTGAATAAATTCCTTGCTTTGCTTCGCTTGTGTGTGCGGCTTTTGCTTTACCTATTAAACTGTCTTTACCTCAACCCACGAGTTTTCTCACTTTTTCTCTTCCAATTCTCTCCCCCATCTCACCAAGGGGAGTGAGCGAGTGGCTGCGTGGTGCTTAGTTGCCGGCCGGGGCTAAACCACGACAGCACAGGCAAAGATAACCTTTGTTTTATGAAGGTGTGTAAGGTCACACTAAACCCCATTTTCTGTGTTACATAATGAAATCTACAACAGCTGAAAAGGCTTTGGCATGTGCTATACAATTTCTGTTCCCTCTCCAAGGATTCGGTACTCTTTGTGGACCCCATTGTTTGTGGTGAGAGGATGATTCTTCATTCTCTTGCTCCTTCATACCACGGCCCCAGTTCCACAAAAGCTTCTGCACTCACTCAGGCAAGTCATGCTGGGAATATAGATAGCCATATGAACAAGCATGCCAGGGCTTTACGCTCTTCTGACATATTTTGGGCACAACGCTGACCTCCTTTTGATATAAATCCAGAGTAAATCAGTTTAATAGATTTTTCTTTCTGTGTAAAGACAATGAAAATACTAAGCGGAATAAGAAATAGCACAATATCATCTAATGCTATGTAGCTAAAAAACCTTACTTTGTAATACAGTGATTGATGTTTTTATTAGTAACTTCAAGTATAAATATTCCCCCTTTACAGTGATCAGCAGCTTTAGGGACTTTTGATCATTATTATTTTGTATCTTCTCTGTTTTAATTATAATGCATTTTGCACTTCTCTAGCAGTTTTCATCTGAAATCTTAAATTACTTTGCAAGCATGAATTCATTAAACCTCACAACATCCCTCTAGGAAGCTGTTTAATTAATGCATCCAAGTTATGGATGGGCAAATTCAGGCACACAGATACTAAGTAATTTTCCCAAAGTCACAGAGTAAATCATCGAAAAGAACAGGAAGAGATTTAAGTGCCACGTGCTGCCAGGTTGCACAGATATGAACATGGAGAAATATCTGTGAGGATAACACAGAGCTTGCAGGTTCCCACTGACCTGAAACCAGCTCGGGGTACACCCTCCCCTACTGCCTGCCCGATCATGGACCACTCTTTCAGATCTAATTGTTTCAACCAAACTGGGCTCAAACGTGTGCTGGAATAACCATAGCGTGGCATCACTACCGTCATGTAGTGGTTTAGATCAGAGGAAAATAAGTCTTTTGGCTTTGCCTGTGTAGGAGCTTGACTTTTTTCTCTGCTGGAGCTCACCCCCATACCTGGAGCAGAGGGGCAGCAGAGCCTCGGCAGCTGCAGCAGCATGCCAGGCACAGCTGGAGTGTCTTTTCTCACCTCCAACCAGACCCTGCAATGGACTGCTTGATTGTACCCCAAATCCAAGAGTCCCTCTCTCCTCTCAATGTCTGGGGGGCTATTGCCATCTCCTCTAACAGCCCTGATGTGTAAAGGAGCTCAGGACGCAAAGGAGTTTGGCAGTGATAGATAAATTTTCACCGCCAAAGCTTCTGTGCCTCCTACGGAAACACTGCTAGTACATGATCATCTGATACGGTGACAGGTTTGGGGGGGTCTTCTCTTTTGCTCAGAGCTCTTTTTCTTGCAGGAATTGAAATCCACAAGCCAGGAAGCAATGCAGGGAGAGGGCAGCACCCGTGCAGCATCATGAGTGCTGCACATGCAGGGCCACGATGTTGCATGCAGCTAAGACAGTCTGCACCCACAGTGCTGGCTGAAATCAGTGAGTCCTAAAGGTGTTGAATATCTCTCCAAACTGGATCAGCAGAGTCAACTAACTGCTTCGAGAATAATTACATCCATGTGAACAAGGCTTCAAGCACCTTCAGATCTTCACTCATTCTCTTTCTTTGAATACGTTTTGAATTAAAATCATACATTTACCCCAGCTCAACCCTTCCCCCCTCCGCCCCCCCCCCCCCCCCTTCTTTTTTCTCCTTATTTTCCTCTTAAATGCTACAGAAATTGCTTTCCTGGGACATGAAAATTAATGTATGCAAATTGTTACACAGCATTACCACTGCTGTGGTGCCACTACATTGCTGAGATAGTTAATTACCAGGATAATGCAGTTTGTCTGCTCTCTATCCCCTTGTGCTGCTCCTAAAAGGAAACAAAGGAAACGACATCAGAGAGACAAAGAGAGAGAGAATTCAGTCCCCTATTAATAACCACCATAAAGGAAATAAAGGATTAAAGGCCGTTCGCAGCACACATGGCATACAGCTTCGTATGGCACAGATGCCGAAGAGGGTCTTGGAACTGGGTCTGCACCTGGCCATGTTATTCATCAAGAGATAAATCTTGAGATCGTTTCTTAATTTATATTGAATTGTTTTTATGCCAAAAGGCATTTCACAGAAGTGAGAACTAAGGGAAAGCCAAGGCCAGAGGCAAGAGCATTGCTTGGATTCACACAATGCCTCTAGTCTCAATTCCAGCCATTCTGTGCAGCTATCACAATGGCAGGTGACTTAAACTGCTGTTGCTTTCCTTGTCTATAAAAGGAGAGGTAACTTTCTCCCCCAGAAAGTATTTTGGGATTTGCCTTAGGGCTGAAATCCTAATTTCCTGGTGTCTCCCAATAGGGCAATGTGTTCTCAACGACTGAAGAGCTAGGTCCTCACAAGAGGTAAGTAATGTCATCACCAAGCTTTTCATGCTCACTGCAATCAATGATGACTTTTCTGAAAGCCAATGACAGAGAGTGGTCCTGAATAAAAATGACATAATTTAGCCTTAGGAAGCATACAGAGACTTAATAAAAAAAAATAAAAATCAAGAAGCCCTATGGATTCTAATGGCTACGTAATTTTTAGAGCTGTCCTGTGGGATTTAATAGCAATTTTAAAAGGATGGTTTGAACTGCCATATTGAACACAGAATTGCCTATTGCATTTAAAAGGTTATTTATTTTAAAATTGTTTCTATTGATCTCATTCAATCTCTTTATGATCATGTTTGTGCTGTTCCTCCCAGGTTCTATAAGATGCTTCCACAAAGGCAGGCTGTCCCTGTAGGTGACATATACATTTAAAAGGGTCAGTTGTTTTGAAAGAAAGAGATAATGAGAAAACCCTGCGCTCACAGAGTGGGTAGGCACCAACACCCCACCTCCAGTTATCTCCAGCCAATAACACTACATGGTGATGAGGTAATGCTCGCATCTGATCCTCTACAGCAGCGCTTCGGTGGTTTGTAATTCTTAAACGAGACAAAACCGGGAGGCTTCTCTGCCTCTGTTTTGCTGGCGCAAATGAGGATCTGAATTCAAATCTTCACAGTTACAGGGAAAGGGGGGCGGTGGGGAAGTGTGCCAGTGCTCAAGCTTTTCTTCCCTTCCCTCTTTTGTAGAACATAAGCGACTTTGAAGTGTTTTACTCGCACAAGTTAAAGGAAATCTTAGCAGGTGTTTTGATTCCTGCTGCCAACAAATCCCAGGATGGACTGGTTCATCTTCTGAGTAAATTTAGAAAAGTGCCATTTTTGTATCACTCTCAACCCAGCTCTCTCCTTCCATCATCCAAGGGAAATGCACCCAAGGGGAAAAAAATAAGAAGATTTTGTGACTCAGTATTTAAAACATATCAGTGGGGGGAAAGACCACAAAGATGGCTTTGTTTTCCTTAGCCAGTGTATTCTGCGTGCATTTCAGTCACGCCTCTATATTTTCTTTGACAGTAAGAACAGCTTCTCCTGTTGGGGTCAGTGCTGCCACGGTAGGCAGTCGGTAAATGGGGCGGGCTCCCGAAACAACAGCGCATTGTCAGCTAAACCTTGGAAGCAGATTGTGTACTACGAGCAACATGTTGTAAGGGAGAGAATAATTTTCCTCCTCACGCTCAGGCCCCAGGCTGCCTCTGCAGGTCCGTAAGGAGGACAGATACACTTGGTGGGAAGTCACAGCAAGGAAAAGAGGGGTTGCACCCAACAAGCCTGGTCCCAACCATCACCAAAGTCCCCCTTAATGGCACCCAGAGCAAGAGCCAGCCTGGTGGCATTTTCCAGTCACTCTCCTGACTGCAAGAGCGATTTTAAATGGATTAACTGCCCTCTGTACTTGCGCATCACCAGCTGGATAATTGTCCTCGGCTGGCCGAACATTTTTAAGTGCTCATTTTTCTACTAGAAAAAGTATTTCTCCCTTCAATCAAGCACAATTACCCCAACCACCTCTTTTAATTGTTGTCTTTCCAGAAGATATATTCCCTAGGGGCTTCCTTGCCAATACCAGTGCCTGTTTTATTAGTGGATTATATTGACCTGCTGGGGCTGGTGGCCATCTTTCATCTGCAGCAAGCCAGCGTGAAAACTTTATGGACATGGATACTGTGATGGTTTGTAGTTATGTGGGGGTGGATGGGGCAGAAATGGAGACCCAGAAACACACATGTGAATAGCAGTTGTGGCTCTTGAACTAGAGCCAAAACTCCACAGATGCCCAGCTGGGCGAGTCCATATGGAGCCTGTGAGGCTGGGAGCCATGGAGATATTACTTAATTTTGAGACGTCTTCCAGTTTAATTGCTGAAGTAGCCCCTTTTCTTTATTTCAACAGGAGTTACAGTGGGAGACCAGAGATACACAGCTTGGCTGTTATTCTAGCATAAATCCACCCCGACAAGGGCAGTGGGAAATAAAAACCCACTGCCACTTTACACAGCTCTCAGCTCCAGTCCGATCAGGAAGAAACAAAAGGAGAAACGGGAGCATGTTGCCTATTTGCAGCACATCTGCTTCACTGCACCCAGATACACAGAAGAAAGTCCAGTGAGAAGAATGGAGTGAACATGAACTTAAAGAAATCCCCCCCTAGATGCAGAGCCCAATAGCCCTTCTCCTTAGGCAGGAGATACACTGACTTTGTACAGCACATTTGGAGAAGATTCAAATGAAGGAGATAGAAAAAATGAAAAAACCCACTTCTGTTCAATTAACCTTGAAAAATTATTTTGAACTTTTCTTGGTTTTTTATCAAATGTACATTATGGTAGGCATTTAAATGACTGTCTTCTTTCTATTCTGTAGTCAGCTTGGTAAAATATGACTTTCTTTGTACAGGGGTTTCTCCTTTGCCCCTTGTCTTTCTGTCCATCCAGAAGAAAAGGCATTTTGGAAAAATTTCCTCACTCATCTCCACTGCAGTTTTTTTTGCAACATGAATGTAGCATCACTGTAGGCAATGACGACTTGCCCTAACTCCTCTTCACTAAGCAACACAGCATGGACGTGCAGAGCCGTGATGAGGATGCTCTTCAAAATGTTCACTGATATCTAAATAGCACCATTGGACATTGGTGAAAATACTTGTCCATCTGTTCCTGGAGACCCTGTTATATAAAAGGACTCCACCTTTGCATGGATGCTGCCTCTGCAGGGGCAGCCATTTGCTAGTTCAAGGATGCTATAGCCTGTCTGAGTTGCAGGGGGCTGTGAAAAGACACCTGAAAGATGGCAATAACTGGAGAATACAGTCAAACAGTCAACTCTCTCTTCCCTCCTCTTAAGCTACCACTTTGGTTGATCCTTATCCTTGAATCCAGAAGGGGAATTGGTTTTTCCATGCTGCAGAAAGAGCAGAGAAGAATGAGAGTGCAGTGCAAAGCTGGATCACCTGAAACTTTCCTTGCTTCCAGCTGCCCGAGAAGGAACACGCATAGCCTCTAAAATTCAGAATGGGATCCTGATTTTGATGTATCCCAGTGGTTACAGGTTTTTGAATCAGCAGACCTTGATCATCTCATGATGAGGATGGACCTAGGCTATTGCCTGATCAGGTCAGAAATTGACTGTTACTCAGCCTCCACAGATACACAGGTACCATATTTGATTTGGGCCCATGTCTAAGTTAAACCTTGTATGTTCAAGAGTGATTCCTCCTACAGGGGAATACTGTGAATGAGAACTGATGGTCATGGAGTCTGATCGCTGGAACATCTACAGGTATTTAAAACTTTCACTTAGAAGAATTGCAAAAACTGTCCCTGCTGTGGGAGGAGAGGGAACAAAGCCTCTTGCAGAAACCAGAGTCAGTAGACTGGTTGGTCATGACTAAGAGGAGAACATCTAGAGAGGAAAAAGAAATTTTTTGGCAAAGCAGTGAGATAGGAACTAAGTGACCTAGGCTGAGGGAGTCAAAATGTATGCAAGCTATCAGGAGAAAATAAGGGTCAGAGGAAAGAGGATGATATGCAGACATAAAGTTGGCACGACCAACAAAAGGCATACGGAGGGAGAAGAGGACTCTGCAAAAGAAAGTGAGAGCACAAATGAAGAGTGAAGGGAAGCAGTAAAGTCAGTTTGTTTACCGTGGGCAAAGCATGTACCTGATGATTTGGAGTACACCATTTATGTGGTTCCCACTTGGGACCTCTTAGTGGAATCTTCTTTCCAGAAACACATGAGCTCGCAGCTCCTGATGGTCAGGGCCCCTTTAGAAAGGCAAACAACAGCATTAGTGGTTTTGGCCTTTCCACATAAAAGAAGCTAAATTGCATCACTTCTGCCTGGACCGCCTCCTCGCAGAAGAGTTAGCTACGACTGCCTCAATGCAGAAGGAAATTCAGAAATTTTGATATAGGAAAGAACCTCCTCATGCCTGTAGCAACATGCAACTTCGGGACAGGCAGCACAGCTTCCAGAAAATGGATTCTCAAGGGGTTAAAGAGCTGGGTGCAGGTTGGGAATAGTGTGGGAAGGAACCACAGACATTTATTAGCAGGGGAATAGCATGAGGCCATTGGCTTGAAGACCAAGATATCACAGTGAGAAGGAGGAATAACAAGTCCGAATTCTACACACCAGCCGCTTGGTGTGACAGTGTAAGCAGGCTGTAGCTGCAGTGCCTCCCTCACCCCATTATCCTGTAGGAAATTTCTCCCCCACCCGACACAGCCTCACATGTCTGTCACATGAGGACGGAACAGCCATAACTCGTCTCAGCTCTCTATCACACCTGCATTCAACACCAGCTTTACAAAAGGTTTTCTATTGTTTCACAAGCTGAGTATGACCTACAAGAAAATCTAAGCATTTTATCTCCATGTTTACAGCGTGGTATCCTCCTGTCCTTATTTCATATAACTTTTTTTACACCTTTTTTTTTTTACATTTTACCTTTCTTTCTCCATACACCTTCAGCCCTAAATGCTGATTTAAATGCACGTCTTTAGAGTCTGTTCATTAAATGCTAAACTGTGTGTGTGTGTGCTTTTCCCTCAGCAAAATATCTACCTACTGAGATCCTTTGCTCTGCAGATGTGACTATTGCATCTTTGAAAGATGAGGAGATAGCACAAAGAGGAAAGCTAACAAGCAACAAGGGGAAACTTGGTGACCACAGAAACTGGAGGTCTGTAATGAGATGACACAAACTGAAAATGAGACAGCACTGACACTCTGTTCTTCTACACAGAGACAACATCATTCACCTTGCCTAATGTGCAGTGTGCCACAAAATGAGCAAAAACTGGGATTCAGCTGCTCTGAATAATTTCCAGTGCAAGCTGCACTAACAGGTAAGCTTCATCTGGTGAAGAGTGAATATGCTTAGCAAGCACAGAAGAAGTAGCTCATGGTTATTATGGGATGGGGGGGGGGGGGGGGGGGGAGGGGCACAGAAAAAACTACACTGCACTTATTTTAAAGGCCACAGACAAAAGGTATTTCAAAATTCTTACAATAATCATCTCGGTTCACTGTTTTTATGAGTCACCTCATGGAAGATTGAAATTGAAACATGGCTCCCTAAAAGCTTCTCCACTCACTATTCAACAACCCTCACTGTGCTTGTTGGGCTGTGCCAGTGGTGCTCACTTTGGGATTAGAGGAATACATTTGTGCTCTGCATCAGCAGCAAGTGTTTTTTTTTAGTGGGACACATTTTAGTGTGTCCCACTAAATTTCAACTTAATGGCCCCACAAACATCTCAGAAACAAAAGGATCAGTCACTGACACAGAAAACAAGAACATCCAGCACCAGAAATATTAATTCTCAAAAGCGATGTGAGAGTTTTAGAAGATACGTACATCTGTAAGCTTCAGTGCACTAGTGAGCTATTAAATATGGTGGGTTGGAAGAAGCACTAGCAGCAATTATCCCATAATACCTAGTGGGGAATGGAGGGATTTTTACAACTTTCAGACAACAAAGAAAGTAGTTTGTTTTGGTCACTCTTGGATACACTGTACAGGACAACAGAAGCCACTGACCTGGTTAAGTGCAACAATGATATTTGTATTCCTACTTTATAGTACTGAGCTAAGCATCTACAGTACCTTTTATACCAAATTCCTGGAATGCATTACAAGTCTAAGGACAAGACCTTCAAAAGCTGCTATGTGTCTCGCTCCAGTGCATGTCAGTGGGAGCTAGGTGCACACTTTTGGCCTGCACTGGAGTGGCTTTGTACCACTTGGCCCTGCTAAAAAATCAGCAGAAATTCAGGATGTGCAGCAACATACCAAAAGAAGATTGAACTCCCATTAATGTTAATGAAAAAGCTTTTATTAGCTTCAGCAGTATGGACAGAGTCCTAGCTGATTCAGCTTTACTAGGCACTGTGAGGCAGGCAAATCCAAAAGGTAATGGCTTAAAGCACAGCCTGGATGCAGCATGTAAGACAAGGCTGGGGGGACATGCAAAGGAGAATAGCACATCAGATTGAATCCGCAGGGAGAGGTAACAAACAAAAAGCAATACTTAAGCTGCAAGTTAACCAGAAAGACAGTAATATCTGTCCTGCAGGGTAAAAAATTGCTCATCTGAGATCCAGAATAGTTAGCAGTACCAGGCATGAGTAATAAAGTCTTATTTATCACAACTGTTTAATTCATTCCTGTTCCAAAGGAAGGAAATAAAAACAGCAACTGATAACGTTTAGCATTTTTGTGGCACTGCTCATTTCAAATTGCAAAACAGTAATTCAAGCATTTTGGTACAAAGGCTAGTTAATACATGGGTCACTGAACCACTGAAATGCAGCCCCTGCAAGAATAATACGGTTTGCAGTAGCAGTGGGAAAAGGTGGCTTCCATGAAAAAATGATGAAACAAATAGCTGTTCCAGCAAACAATGTCAGGAAACGCTCTGTGACTGCACAGGGCTGGGAGGCCCCAGATGCCTAAGCCAGCATCCAGAAGACACCTGTACAATACACCACCTGGCACACATCTCGGCTTCCCTAGGAAAGAAGGGAGGTTCAGTCACAAAAAATGAAGGGTATTTTGTTCTGAAAATAGTTCCTGCCTGCTGATAGGGCCCATGAGCACTAGAAGGAAATGAAGGTGAGACAGGCTTAGCAGGTACCCAGATATGGATGTGGGGTTGTCAAACCAGTATTAGTAGCCCTTGAGGGACCCTGATATGTAGTCAGAGTCTGCTGTGCTGCTCATGGGCACAAAATTAAGATAGTGATTTTCCACTTCTTAACAATTACAGAATAACACTTATCAGAAATTATTTATCAAAGAAAGCCATCAGCTCCCCATTCCTCAGCATTGCCCACAAGACACTCGGTGCCAATAATGAAATTACTGAGTCACCTCTTGGCCAGTGCTTCTGGGATTGGAGAATGGTGCACAGCTGAGGAGGCCACCTGTCTTTTGACTTGTCTCAGGGCTAGGTAGCATTTCTACAGCCCTTCTGCTCCCCTGGGGTGTATTTTAGAAAAAAAAAAGAACACGACCACATGGAGACTGTGCAGTGTGAGTAAAGAGGTTTGCCTTTTCCAGGATGTCTTTGAAGGACAAAGCAGAGAGCAGGAAGAATGGCTTCAAAGTAGAGAACGAATTCCTAATATCATCTAAATGAAACTGGTTTCTTCTCATTTATGCTGTCAGGATATTATTGGCTTTTAAAACAGGGTAATCCAAGAAGTAACCAAGCGAAAAGAAAGGACTATCATTGCTGATACTCCTTTTATCCTCCTATTTCTGTCTCTCTGACTACAAGCTGTTTCCTGTCCGCTGGTGCTGGCCCGTGACTCATGGGGACTCTGCCTGAATGGGCTGGGCAAGACCTTGGTGGCCTCAGAGACCAAGTTAAAATTCTTCCATCACAGGTGAGGAAAAGAGCTGGAAGACACCCCTGACCAAGGCATCGCTCCACCCTTCCCCTGCCTGAAATACCACAGGAGACAAACCCAGAGGAAAAAACCACTGAGGATCCCATGGCAGAAGACTATCCTTGGGACTGTTCTCTGTAGGGGATGGGGCTTTCTTGTGTGCAACATGGATAGTAGGCACTGGAAAATGACTGGCATGAGTATCTGGCAGAGGGGGATGCTCAAGGCCCACACAGCTCCTTCCCAGTCTCTGAGGAACTCTTCTACCTCTTCCTCTTCTGAGGCCCACTCACTGTTGTCAGCAAGCCCCACAGAAACAGCTTGTTGTGTAGGGCAGGACACAGACTGGAGACAGCCATCACAGGCCAGTCACTTGGAGTTCGTCATAAATAATGTCAATGGTCCCAGACATTACCCTAGGAGATCTCTTGGAAAAGACTGTCTGCTTTAAAAACTTGACCTAGGCATAACAAAACCCCATCAATTTCCATCTTATACCAGACTGGGTTAATTCTTGGGGACAAAATATTTTGCATATGCACAATATATAAATATCTTATATACGCCTCCTGTGAGTGACCGCCTACTTATCTGGCTGTTGATGGTGTCTAGTCTAAAAGAGACTTGTTATCCAGCACCGAAGGCCCATCTAATACTGAAAGATGACTAGTTGGAATCAGACAAGAGGGCTGTAGAAGCCCCTTTTTTTCTGCCAGAGTCCCTCAGCCTTGGAGGATACGAAAATATTTTAAAATATTTTCTGGCACTTAAAAAAAACCAAACAGTGCACAACTAAAGTATTATTTACACACATGTAAATGTGTCAGCTAGCTAGCTTTGCTCCATTTTCTTCCACCTTCTGAAATTAAACTTCTGGAAAACATTGGCAACTTTTACATGAAACTTGAGTTAAAAGAAAAAGTCCAACACACCCAACAGTGAATTTGATAATAGGATGATTATTGTGTGACTCACCCCTATAAGTACAATAACTAAGAGTTTATAAAATATGCACTTGGGCTCTGGGCTGCCCACCTACACTCAATTTCCTCTGACTGTGGAATGTCCTGGGTATCGGTTTAGCTGCACGGCTGCCAAAGGAGAGTGAGGAAAACACTACAACTTGTAGAGTATTATTGGTCTAAATGCTGCGGGCTCATATTTCAGCCAGCCGGCACAAGGTTACTTGTAATACACAAACACACTTTGTGAGAGACAAGAATTCATAGGGCTGTGGCTGGAAATTGTGTGCTCAGATAGTACAGAGATGAATACATTAAAGCTGCTGGATAGATATTACACCAAAAGGCATCTGCAAATTTTTTTGCCTTTCTGCCACCACCTTTGGCTCACCAAGCCAAGGAGTGTGCTAGTTAAAGAGGAGCCTGACTGGCTACACACCCTGTATGCTGTGATGTATTAGTGTTGATGGAAATACTGCTCCTTAACTCAGCCACCCACCTGCATTACTGGAGTGGCGTGCCTAATGCACATTCACCACTCCTACATCATGCTCCCCAGTGGAGCTGTGACCACCCCTGTAGAAATCTCTTGCTCGACATTCAACACGCTTCTGTTGCATGTTGAGCTTCCTGTGAGAGCGATCAGAGGCTGCTGTAGCAGTATTGTCCTTCACTGCTGGCATCCTTCTCTACCTGGTGGTATACAGGCCATCCTGGAGAAGACACCTGTGTTCAGCCTGCTTGTGGTCCTCCTGAGATCAGAGGTGGTCCTCAGTTATTCAAAATAAGCATACCTGTATGCAATTCTTAGCCTCAAGGAACACCAAAGATGACTATCTCATACCCTTTAAGCAATTTAGTCCTTCTCCTACATGCGGCTTTCCCTGGAGTCTCCTCTAAGGGAACTGAACCTCTCTGCTCCAGAGGCAAAAGCTTCTCTTCTCCTTGCCCTGCCTGCCTGGAGCTGCCCTTAGCCTGTCACAGCACAGGCATCAATCCTAAAAGCTTCTGTTTGTTCTTTTATCTCTTGTGCAGTGAGAAGAAGGGCTATTCTGCTTGACTCGCTACACAGCTAAGCTCTTCATCAAAAACAGTTCCATGCTCATTACCCAGAAGTCCTAAGAAGTGACAGCAGGTTTCCCCACCTGTGACACCAGACTTCTGCATTTTGTCAGAACTGTGGACCCATCCAAAAAAGAAAAAGTCTTTTTACTTCAGCAGCTGCTGGACTGGCCTGAACTCAGCAGCATCTAGTAAAATCTCAACTCATAGCATCTCAGAAAGGACACACAAAAATATCAGCATGAAAAATTCCAAACCAGGGACATTGCAAAGCCAGAAACCATCAATTTGTAAGAGAGCACTGCAGCACTGGAGTCTGGAGCAGCAGGCTGGTAACACTCACCTGGCACACGCAGTGGCTTATTTGACTTCAAGGAAAAACAAAGGTTCACTTGTAGGTTCACTGACTGATTCTACATTTAGATGTACATTAAGCCTCTCACTTGTTTCTTAGCCATTAAAAATAAGAACTCAGTTATTTGTTTTGTTTTTAAAAGAATTAATAGGATTTCAGTACTGTTTTTCCCCCAGGATACTCAGAATCATAAAGGTCTGTCTGGATGCACTGCAAACAGGGAGTGTGATAGGAACAAGCAGGCTTGACCTTGCTGCTAACCCACTCAGCGAGCATCTCCTCTCTGCTTGTCCCCCTTCTTCTCTGTATATGGACAGAGAAAATGATGACATTTCTCTGAATTTGTAGAGCAACTGGTTTTTTTTTTTGTTTTTTGCTGAAGAGTTGTGATCTCTAAGCTAAGGATTAGCCCAACTTCAACCCTGCCCCAAACCAAGCAAAAAAGCCCCTAACACTCTGCTTTCCAGAGAGCAGAACCCTCTGCCAAAGCTGCAGGTGCCGAAAAGGAACCTGGACTGTAAGGGGGCAGGGTTAGGCCATGTCTCTGCTCCTGGTGTGGTAGCTGGCTCCAAAGCAGCCCTTGCTCAGCAGGACAGATTGCTCCCTTCCGGTGTCCAGCTTCCAGAGGACCGTGTCTCAGCCACGTCCTCTGTACAAACTCAAAACTATTATGGGTAAATAAACACCAGACTGCTGGGTTCACCCATTCGCTTTAACACATCAGGTTGCAGCTACAAAACATTAGGTGCTTTCTGAGCAGAGGGGAAACCGATGCTTTTCCTATGCAGCATTCATTAAAAGCAACAGGTAAAGGGACAGATATATGTCAGCAACCCAAGCAATTGCATGGGCCTGATCCAAAATCCCCTGAAAGCAGTGGAAAGACTCCCACTGACTTCAGAAAGCTTCTGCCGGAATAGCAAAGTGAAATGTTATACATCTTAGTTTATTTCCGTTATGGAACTGAGTTCCACCTTTTCTACACAAGCCAGCAAACCTTCCCATGCACCCACCTTTTTTTTTTTCCATATCTCTTCCCTCCCTGCTTTGAAAAAAGACTGGTATCACCCAATTATTTTTCGGTGCTGTAGCTTAGTCACAACTGCCATCTGCTCCCACAAAGCAAACCAGAAAGTCCTCCCTCTTCCAGGAACCTCTGTGACAGCCAGGCATCGGGAAGGAGCAGGCCACCAAGTTGCATGGTGAGGAAGGCGTGCTCCTGGCACTCTACCCTCACCACTCCACCCACTCCACCCTCAAAATCAAATGGATGGAGCACCAAAATCCCTCCATCCCCTGCAAGGCTGGAGGGCAGCCTTGCTCCTGGGAAGAAGGCTCACCTGCCCCTCAGCATCTGTGCAGGCTTTGTGTTACTTTGGTTTTGCATGAAAATCAGGTGCTCTCTCTCCAGGTTTTTAACAATGCTTTGTATTTTGGGACTACAAAACCATGCGTCAGGACACTTAACACAATGTTAACTTTCTTAATGAAAGGAAAAATTCCAGAGCTCTCACTTTTCAGCTTAATTTCTTCCCATCTCCAGAACCCAAATGACTAAGGATGATCTCAACATCTGTACCTACGACATGGTGATGGAGCTACCGTGCTCAGCAGGTAGCTGTGGAGTTATGCGAGGAACTGAACCCATCACCTTCTCCCATCCCAACCTCTGTCTGAGCAGTGAGCTCAGAGACAGTCAACAGGCTGTCCATTATCTCCTGTGTTTCAGTCAATGCTAAACACAATGCTAGTGCTTTAAAACATAGAAAGTAACAATAATAAACTATCATATCAGTGTTATGCTTCACTGGAGCTAACCAGACCTGTTCCAGAACAAGCAATATAATTTTTCACGGGGCTTATATTACCTGAGGGCATTATATGCTGGGAAAAAAATAAAACAACCCAACCACGAAACCACAAATAAATCCTGGAATCATCAACAAAAACCCCACTCATAATCTAGGAGTCGCTTTCACAATTCACATTTAAAAAACTGAAAAAAAAACCCTAAACTTTATCTCTTTCAAACAGAGAACAGCACCAAATGATTATCATGCATGTGTGGGCACAGGCTCATGTGCCTATACCTGCACACGCTGCACATGACCACAGAACAGCTAATTCAGCAACCACCCATCTGGTGGTGGGCAAACCACGGCAAATGCTGCAGCGTGAAGGGCAGCCCATCTGACTGGCAGCAATGTAAGAAGCCAAGCAATTCCAGTTCTCAGAAATCTTTTGCCTCCTGGAAGGCTGTAAATAAAACAGGAACTGTTATCTTTGGCCTGAAGATTGTGGTATTGTGATAAACAGAAAAACTAATTAATCAGGAGCATTATGTCTGATTTGTGCAAACTTGTGGCTGAGCAGCTATAAATTATATCACCATATTCAATTACTGGAAACAACATTTCCTGCATAAAGCAACCTCTGCAGTCTGTAGGGAGATCTCCCAATTTCAGATGTACATTTGTTAATCACTGCTTTAATTTTTCCACTTGAAAGGGAAGAATAGACTTGGTGCAGCACAGGAAGTTCAAAAAGTCTTTCAATCTGGATTGTTAAACCATTTGACCATCTTTGTGATCTTTAAGCTCATAACAATTACACAGAGTGAAAAGGCATCTTAAAGATGCCTTCATTGATGGCACAACTAATAGGGACATTTTCATCAGGTCCCATGGATTTGTACAGCTTCAGGTTCCTCAGCTGGTCTTGAACTTGGTCTTCTCCTACAGTGGGCAGTTCCTCATTCTCCCAGTCCTTGCCTTTGCCTTCTGTGACTTTGGCGGCGTGGCTAGAGTCCTTGCTCGTGAAGACGAAGGCAAAAATGTCATTGAGTACCTCAGTCTTAAGCATATCCCTGGGAACCAGGTTTCCCTTTTCCTTCCTGAGCGGGCCCATGTTTTCCTAGTCTTCCTTTTGTCAGTGACATACCTATGGAAACTTCTCTTGTTGCCCTTGATGTCCTGGGCCAGATTTAACTCTACCTGGGCTATAGCTTTCCTAGCCTGATCCCTGGCTTTTCGGACAATTTCTCTGTATTCCAGGCTACCTGTCCCTCTGTAGGCTTCCTTTTTCTGTTTGAGGTTGACCAGGAGCACTCAGTTCATCAATGCAGGCCTCCTGACATTTTTGCCTGACTTCCTTTTCATTGGAATGCATCACTCTGAGCTTGGAGGAGGTTGTCCTTGAATATTAGCCAGCTTTCTTGGGCCCCTTTTTCCCCCAGGGCTTTATCCCATCATACTCTGCCAAGCAGATCAAAGAGGCCAAAGTCTGCTCTCCTGAAGTCCCAGGTAGCAAGTTTACTGTGTGGCCTCTTCACTGCCCTAAGGATCTTGAAATCCACCATCTCAAGGCCACTGCAGCCAAGGCTGCCCTTGAACTTCACATTCCTCATTAGCTCTTACTTGTTGGTTAGAACAAGGTCCAGCACCAGTCAGCTCTGAACTTGAGCACTCTTCTAAACGTCACTGATGGTCCATGGTCCAGCGGAACTTTCCCAGTAGCAGATACTCACTGGGTCAGTCAATAGCCTTCCCTTCTTCCCAATGTTTTGGGCAAGGAACTATCAGGAAGGAGATGTCTTGCTGGAGCTCCACCTCTTCAGTTTCTTGGGCGGTGAATGCAGTATCTTTCATTAGCCCTGCTACAGCTGACACATTGAACCACGTTGAAGTATAGTATTGGAGATAAACTGGATAGCTGTGTAAATAACATCCCCTTTAGCAAACAAACCAAAATTTAAAATACTGTCAGGGAATGATTGCAACAGCAGTGAAGCTATCACTAGGCATTTATTAATGTAACTCATTGCCACGTGCTAACAGCAGCAACCAGGGCTGGGTTCAAAGTACCAGTGCTTTTTCTCTGTGGTAACCAGTGATACTGGAGTAACTTCACAGGCATTACTTTTCCTGGTGCGACTAGTTGGAAAATTCCATCTCTTACCTATTCATGCAAATCCTTAGTCTGTCCTTCACATATCCTACCATCTGCCATTAGTAGAGTGCTACTAACTTTAAGTCTGCTTGGGGACCACTTATGTTCACAGATTGCAAGACCCCATTTGGATGCTGTTCAGGTAACTCTACCCATTCTGCAGTGATCATATTAAAGCAGTTTGCCCCTCACATGTAAATGAAGGGCTAGAAGGCCATCGACCTAGAATTGCCTTAATGTCTCTAGTCAAGGGAGTGTCTTCAAGACGTGCACAGAGAAGAAAGGGCCATGCTTTCCCCAGAACTGCAAGACAATGAAGACAGTCCTTGAGGAAGCGAGGGACAGATCATTAACTGGAGCAGAATATCTCATCCAACACAGATTTGGGAAATAAGGCTCTACCTATACCTAAAACCAATAAATAGTCAGTGTTTCTCATTCCATCACTCTTTTTCTCAATGTTCTGAGATTTATCAGCAGATCTTCAGACAAATAAGCAAGTAAGTGCACAGAGGGATATTTTTATGTTTTTTTTTAATGGATAATGAGTACCTCAGTCTCCTTGTTATTCTTTCCTTCTGACCTCAGATTGTCCCCCCGCAAGCAGACCTCCAGATGACCAGCCTCCCACAATGTAGCATCTGAGTGCTGGCACTCTCCTGTCCCGTCAGTCACTGCCTGGATGTAGTGAGAACAATGGATAACATTTTGTTTACTGTCAGGTGAGGCAAGGTAGGACACTGGGAATGAGGAGATGAGCAGGAAGCAGGATGGCTATGCACACTGCATCTTCCAGCTCAACCTTTCAGCTTTGCAGTGCAATCTCACAGAGGCAGATGCAAAGAGCAGGCTCCTTCCTAAGTATGCTTCTTCAAAAGAGCAGCTCCAGAGTCCACTTCTGCTGAAGTTACAAAAGATTTGCTGGAATAACTTAACTGGAATAACAGTGCAGTGCAGGTCAGTTACATGATCTTCTGCCAGTTATCAGTGAAGGTCAAGATGACCCTTTCTGGGACTCCAGAGTGCCATCACTGATTGTTACACAAATACTCTCTACTATGAATGAGTGCTTGATGGGCTTTTATGTAAGGTAGCCTGGTACACAGAAAGAGACAGTTGGAATTAGCCTGTCTTGTCAATGACTGCGTAAGAAAAGCCTGATTTTCACTCTGATACTCATAGAGAGGATTTCCATTATTGAGCCCTGCACAACATTATAATGTGGGGATGAAAAGACAAAGGCTATAGTAGCCTTGTAAACATTAGTCCTTAATAACCTCAGTAGCATATTTCTTTATGAAGCAAATACTTGCTACAGCTTTATGTTAAAAAAAACCCTCAACCCTCCAACAAAAAATTCCATGGAAACGTGAGAAACAAAACAACAAAACCACAAAACCTGCTTTAGGAAACAGCTTGAGACACAAGACAACCTGGGAACCTCCATTTTCAGTTGACTCCTGAGGCAAAAATGACAGGCTTTAAAAATACATTTCTGCAGTGTGCCATGTGAGAGCCACAGCATGGAACACCCCTGGAGTCGTGTGGCTATTGTGGGTTAGCCCCAGCAGGCAGCTCAGCACCACACAGCTGCTCGCTCACTTTCCCCCAGCTCCAGCAGGATGGAGAAGGGAATTGAAAGGGCAAAGTTACAAAACTCATGGGTTGAGGGAAAAACAGTTTAAAAGGCAAAAAATTAAAAAAAAAAAGGAAACAAAGAGAAACAAAACCAAGAAAAAACAAGTGAAGCAAAAAGCCTCCACAGTTGCTCACCACCAGCTAATCAATGCCCAGCCAGTCCCTGAAGAGCAGCAGCCCTGGCAAACCTTTCCCCCCAGCTTTAACTGCCGAGCATGGCATCACATGGTATAGGATATCCCTTTGGTCAATTGGGGTCAGTTGTCCCAGCTGTGTTTCCTCCCAGCTCCTTGTGCACCCCCAGCCCACTCACTGGCCAAGCAGCATAAGAAGCAGAAAAGGCCTTGATGCTGTGTAAGCACTGCTCAGCAATAACTAAAACATCCTTGTGTTATCAACGCTGTTTTCATGACAAATCAAAAACATAGCCACATACCAGCTATGACGAAGAAAACCCTCTCCCAGCTAAAACAAGTACAGGCTTTGATGGGTTAATGCAGGTTTGGCAGCATCTTTTACACCCTACTATAAACTAACCTTCCCTCCCTTCAGAAAATGCTGGGCTAGGAGCAGAGGAAATGAATTGACTTTCTGGATATTTATCCCTTTTGCTTCTGATATTTGTATTTAGAGCTGCCTGTGATATGCTTGAATAGCTGCTGACAGGTATGACAGAGTGTCTCTGATTACGGGAATGGTATCAGTTGAGGCACCACCAGCAAATGCTGCACAATGAGTGCCTGCATCCGGCTGCCCTTCTAAGACTCTCTTTATCTTACTTCTCTCTCTCTTTCCCTTTCAGTCTGATTTCAGCATCACTGTTCCTCTCTTCTCCTCCCTGAAAGGATATTTTGGAATGTATGGCTGATCGCTGTCAGCTGTAATTCCTCAAAAATGTAAATGTGCTTCAGAGAAGAGGCAATACAGTATCTGTGACTCATCCATACTTCAGGCAAATTCTCTAGTTCAAGGGGAAAATAAAAAGACGGTCCCTAAAAAAAAAAAAAGTAGGAGGCCGGAATAACAAAGTTAAACAGGAAGAGATATTGAATACAGTCAACAGGCTTCAGAAGCCGCAAATGTCTGATCTGCAAGAAAGTAACAATAGGCTGAGAAATTAATTATTCCAGATGTACTGTGTATCCTGCACGCAAGTAGTATAGCAGACCTTGGCTCACAGAAATGTATTTCGGTTTGCATGAGGACAGGCCAGCATCTCACACACACACACAACGCACAGCACCTGGCCCCCACACAACTCCATCGACTGCTGTGTGAGGCAGCGTATTAGCACCTGGCTTTCCACCAGAAACCCTCTCACTTGGAAACAATTGTGTGGCGCTGTGGTATTTCCTCTCCGTTTTGCTGGTGTCCCTTGTGTTGAGTCACTGAGGTCACACACGATGGCTTTAAAGGGCCATGGATTGTGTGTGTGCAGAATCAGTGGGACCAACCCTTGTCATCCTTCCACTGCTGCTCATGAGCAAGACCTTCAGCCCTAGGAAACAGTGCTGCTGTGTCACTGCCCGCTCTGCAGTGACAGCTCATACACATCACAACCTATTCCTGGCCATCCTGAGGACAGCAGTTCATCCAGCACACTCACCCTGGGCTTCTGGGCAGTTCCTGTTAGCATCAGGCTGGTCACTCTGCTGGGCTATTTAGTACTGCATTTAGTACTGCTCCTCATGAAAGACATCGATTATTAAATTGGGGTTCGGGTGCATGATTATATCTGCCGTGGCATAAACGGAGTCGTAGGTAATGAGGACCTCAAGAGGAACTTGCACCAAGCTCCACTGGCATGAACAAGAGTGAAGCCAGTCTCATCTCAAAGCAATACAGTACTTCATGGTTCAGGTCCCAACGCGTACGTCTGCAATCGATGTTTTAACGTCTCTGTAATGGCCTACTGGCACGGCAGTTGCTGGCAGGCTGGAAGTGTTTCCATGGCACACTGGCTTTGCAACACAAAAGCAGAACAGGTGGTTGCCCAGGGCAGCAAAATATTAGGAGCTGCATGATGTCTGCGTGGCGTGTGAACGGCAGCAGGTCTGGAAAGGCTGGATGTTCTCCAGTCATGCTGCTGACCGCAGTGTCGGATGCTTCACCTGTACCCACCTCTCCTCAGTCCAAAAGGTGTCGTGCCAGCGATGAGCATTCACAGCAAAGATATGGTCAGTTAATACACAGAAGGACCCATATCATTGGGCATTAACAGGCTTAAGGGGAAACTATTGCTTTAACGGATTAGTCAGCAATAATATTTTTTCCAGGCAACTAAAAAGGGACTATCCCCGGGGCATCCCGCTACTGTCCCTTTCACTGAATGCCTAAGTAGAAGACTACTGTATTACTTAAAATGATTTCTCGCAGAGAAAAATTGAAGCCACAAAGTTCACATCTGCATTTAGATGCAAGTTTTCACTGAGCTTTGATTTAATGTTCATTGTGCTCATTTAAGGTAGAGGCCATTCTGAGCATCCAGTTAAAATCTTCCCAAATCAGTGCCCAGGCCCATTTTTTCAATATAAATCCATCTCCATGGATTTTGCATGACTTTTTTGTTTAATTTTTTTTTTAATTTTATTTTTTATTTTTCCTTGGGAAAAGTGCAAATGTAATCTCCCACTACCACAAATTATGTAGCCAAGTTTTCTAAGTGTGGGGAATTCAGGGAAAGGCTGACACACTGACAATGTGAGGGAGGAGGCTTCCTCTGGAAACCCCCTGTCTGATCATGGTGTTGTTCATACCACTGCTGGTAACCCACCAAGCAGCACCCTTCCTAATGAGTCACTGCTCTGATCTAGCATGGGGGATTAGTGTACCTTAGAAAACCCCCAGACTTCAGGAATATTAATAAGTGTGGTTCCACATACGTAAGCACCTGGCTTATCTGCAGCTTAGCAGAGACCTTTCCCTGCTTTTCCAACAAGACACGGAGTCCTTCATTCTGCTTTGCTCCTCACAGCTCTTTTGGCTGTGCTGAATATACTGAAAAACCTGTTATTTGGTTCACTGGAAACATCCCCATTGCTATCAGAAGGCACTGGGTGGCAGCCTTTGTACTGGGTGTAAATGAGCACAGCCTTACCTCTCATGTTCCTGTTCATGAAAGGCAAATCTGGCAATTTACATGGCTGGAAAAAAGGTCTAAGGATCTCTCCGCCTTCCATTCCCTGCCAGCACCTTGGAGCAGTCAGCAAAACCACGACCTCCACTGAATCCAGACACCAATGCATACTGGAGAAACCAGTGTAATGCCACCCATATTATATACACATCTATTACAGTTATGGATATACATATACGTAAATTACACATATTACACATATTTTCTATATGTATACACACACAGAGTAATAGTACACTATTACTCTAATGCTGAAGACTGGTCAAGTTTGTATGTACTCTCTTACTGTGGGAAGGGAAGTGACTGAAGACCTGTCCATAACCAACCACACAGCTGGGAAATCACCTTAAGAAAGCTGCTTTTTCCCCAACTTAAAGCAGACTGCTTGCCATGCAGAACAGTCTCCAAAAAGGCTGTTCACTGTGATACGATCTGCTGGAAGAGCTAGCTGAGGTAGCATTTTCTGCCTACCTTGGTTGATACTTGAATGTAAAGATTTACCCTTTGGGATGATGTTTGGGAGTTGGTTGGCATCTGTGCTTATTTGGCTTGACTTTCTAGTCCCTGGGTTTCGATTTACTCATTGACATCTTGCAAAGGGGCTGCAAAAACCTTCCAGGCAGAGAAAGGGGAGACATTTTTATCCCCTTTCCCCATGGAGTAGTACAGGTTGGTTAAAAGCCTAACTAGAGAAATAGCTATTTGGGTGAAATATGGGTAAGCTATCCGCAGAGAAAAACCCTTCAAAAAGCCCAACGTGTCCCGTGGCGGCTGCTCTGCCCCTCATTCCCCCTTCCCCATCTGTCTCCAGCAGACATAGCCCGGGGGCAGACCCACAAAAATAATTTGCAGCTCGGTCCGAAGCAGGACTGTCAGACAATGGGGGATGCAGCTCCATTTATTCATGAGCTACTTCTTTTTTCCTTCTTTTGTATCTTTTCTCTGTGAGTACCTGGGGGGTGCCTGCAGGTCCCAGCAGTGGGGTCGCCAAGGCGGTGTGTTCGGGGGTGAGGGATGCAAAGGAGGAATGGGGTGCTGGGGCCAATAAGCCCCAGAGACCTCATTGCAAATACTCCCCAGGTATAACAAACAGGAAAATAGAGCGTGGCTGCTATTTCCAGAGGAGAAGGTAACAGCTATGAAGGAAAAACATGCAAATCATGGTGAGAAAAAAGAAAAAAAGAATAAATCCAGGCAGCTGCTGTCTCACTGGCGTCAGCTTCACTGACCACGACTGTTCGTGAGGGGCAGATCTGCTGGGAGCTTCATGCAAGTGCCGCGCAGGGTGGTTTGCCCGGGCCAGGTGGTGGGGAACACGTTAAAGGCAGCAGCTTTCAGCAGATGCTGAGAAAAGCTGTCCTGCCCTCCGCAACCACTAGAGGAGGGGGCTAGGGTGATGCCATTTGTGTACCCCATCTTCTGCATTTCGCTGCCCATGTTTCCTCAAGAACCTGCTGAGGGAAGTGTGAAGGCAGCTGGAAGGGAAGCCGGATGCTGCCCTCCAGCTTGCACAGCCATAGCTGCCTCCCCGCTGACAGGCACTGCTGCTTCTCCCTTTTCTCCCATGGCTTCCTCAGCCCTTGCATCTCTCCCCTAGCTCAGCCAAGTATTCACCACCAGGGGAAAGCCTGAAGGGGGACCAGGTGACTGCGAAGAGCATGAGGGTAAAAGCTGTGCCACCCAGCCATGGGTTTTCCTCAATGCGTATTTTATGAACTCAGTGCTGGAGTAGCAGTTAAAAAACAAATCAGATATTAGGAATTATTAGGAAAGAGATAGAGAATGAAACAGAAGAAAACACCTATCATTATGTTGATACAATTTTCAGACCCAAAAGTACTTTTTGTTTGTGCTTTTGGGGAGCCAAAAGATCCAAAGTACTTGAAGATGAGATCAGGTTACTAAAGAGTAGTGTGTCAGACTCTGGAAAATAACCTGAAAGTAACTGGATATTGGAAGAGAGGAGCACGGTATGCTCTTGTCCCAACCTTATACCTCCCCATGCCTCTGCCTGCAGCACAGTCAGAAACCAAATGGTGGGGCAGAGGGACCCCAGGCCTGAACCAGTCCAGCTGCTCCTGTGTCCTTCCTTCAGTGCATCAGTCACACGCAATGAACAGTCAATAACCCAACCGGGACAGGCACTTGCCTGAGGTACCAGGGACACATATTTCTGTCAGCGTAAAACGGGGATAAACCACCACATTGTCCTGATTCACACAAGCAGAAAGTGGCGGAGCAGGTTGTGCGGGATTCTGCTCTCACCCCTGGAAATCTGCTGACACTCATGAATTACTCGGCTAGGAGGCCAGAAACGAGGCTGGAGGTGGCAGGCATTGGCGGATTAGACCCAGAGGGTTTCTGAATCACTTGTTCTGCTTCATTCCTACTCTTTCCTGTTTGGCAAATTCATTCCAGTTTTGAAAGGTCAAAAAGTCTTGCAATGTTGTGTTTGACTAATTAACCACATAACTTTGTGTTCAGGCTTCCCGATTGTTTGGACACAGCCAGGGGTGTCAGGCTGATTTTTGTTAACTGGAACATGTTGGGGGGGCTTCCAACTTTGCTGTTTTCAGCGCTGTAAGTAGCTGGGGAGCACCAACCTGGCCTGGCTGCTCTCAAGTAGAAATGCCCTTGTTTCCAGGCTGCACTGGTGGCAGTTGATTTGCTAGAAACAACTATTTCATGTCAGAGATAGTTCCCAAAAACTTTTCTGCTTCCTGCCGCTTCTTCAACAGGCCAAGTTTTCCTTATTTAGCTCAAAGGATAGTCCCTCCTCTTTTGCCTGCTTGGGCAAAGTCAGACCCAGGAATCTCCAGGGATGGAGATTCCATGTGGAAGCCCTCACGCCCTTCCTGACCACTGCTGCCACAACAAGCCAGTATCCCTCTCACATTGCACCTCTCTTGTTGCTGCTTTGTCCTCTGTGCCCATTGCTGGGAAGAACGGATTATAAAAGTACTCATGTCATGAGAATACTTTCTGGAGAGGTTGGTTTGTTTTATGTTTTCGTCTGAAAAAATAAGTGGCGTGCTGATGGAGGCTTTTCTCTCCCCCCCCCCCCCCCTCATGTTATTTGGTATTTTTGTGAAGTCCCAGTTTCTAGAATTATGTACAAGGATCTCAGCTCTCATTTTAAAAAACACAGTGAGCTGTTATCCTCATAACTATAAAAAGTGAAGCTTGTATCTCCAAAACCAAGTGGCAAATGACATCCTTTACTTCTGATTCTTGAAATCTTACTAGTTTAAACACAAGATGATGATGTTAGCAGTTACAGAAAGGGTTCAGGTTATAATTATGAATATTTAGAATTGGTGATGCTATCTTTGTGATTGCATGAGCACAGGGAATGGAGGACACTGAAAAATCATTTCAGACAGCCTGGGGCTGAAAGCAGTACAGTCTCTCCTCCAGCTTATCAGCTGCTAGAACAGTATCCTCCTGCATGAATGTGCACTCCTGAGTGAACAGCATACACTGAACCTGAATATTTCAGTTTGTAACTTGAACAACAATCAGAATGCATATTTTGTAACCAATTTCCATCATAGGAGAAAATAAACCTCCCAGAAAATTAGCAAGAAACACCCTTCTACCGAAAGGCTGACACAGGACACAGAGGACTAAGCAGGACATCTTGGGTTACTGAATTCGTTCTGACAGGTGCCATATGTCACTTTCATAAATTGATACAATTACTTTTTAAATTTCTCTCAGGTGACTTTCTCTGATAGATACCCCAGAATATCTTTCCTCTGACAGTTTGACCCCTTGCTTATATGCAGCCTCTATTTAACTGTGACTACTTCATAGTTATTTGATCTTGCACCACCTTTGTCCTTTAACCTACATAAATCTTCTGCAGAGTGTTTACTTGGAGATAGCACGCACATACATGGCTTTGCATTCTTTGTTTTGCTGTCTTTGTCTCTTCCTATCCAATAGACCCCTCTTCCCTCCCCTCAATCACCTCCATTCTTGCCTTTTTTTTTCAGCGTGGTTGACTGGGATTGCATGTGATGTCTCCAAATGAGAGGTTTGGGTTTTTTTCTGTGTTGACATCAGTAGTATTCTAATTCAACACGTTGAAGTTCTAGGGGTTTTAGGAAGAAAAAAAAAAAAAGTAATCCCAGGTCACAACACTCAAATACATGATAGCTCAGCACCTAAATCTGAAGTAGTCAAGCAAAGTAAAAGAGAAGAAGCTATCATTTTAGATTCCAGATCACCCACATATAAAAGGATGCCAGGAATATTTAAAGCTTAAGTCCCACCCAATAGTCAATGAAGTTTATGGATAATTAAGCACAGTCTATGTAAACCAGGATGCACCTGATTTTACACCATACCTCCCCTATCTAGACAGTCTTAAAGTTCTTTAAATAGTATCACCTCCCAGATGGTTGCATTTAGTAGATTACACCTATAATTAGCAATAAGAGGCTAGGGAATGCTTCCCGCAGGGCCCATCTCCTCAGAGAGACTTTACCCAAGTACATGGAAATGTGCCTAATATACCTCTGTAGGACTGGCTGTGAGAAAAAAATTTAATTCTCTCTTCTTTGTGCAGAGACTCAAGCCCATTTCTCTCGCCTCCTGCAGGAAGGGAGCCCAACCTGCTAGCTTACGGACTATATGATCCACCTCCGCCTCTCCCACTTTACAAAAAGACCAGAAGACGTATGAGATGGCGGAAAAGGAGTAAGCATGTGAATAATTCTGTAATCCAGTGATGCAGGTATTCACTCTGTGGCAAAAGAGGAAACAGGCAGACTGGATACTGGGTCTTGTATTTTATCCTATGTACTGGTTAATACGAAATAGCAAAACATGGAACAGAGATGAGCTCTAAATCTCCTCTCCCAAGCACCTAAAAGTGATGTGCTGAGAGCTGCAAAACCTTATGCTCTTCAGTGGATCTGCTCCTAACTCCCCAGCAATAAGAAAAAAAAGGTCGATAATATGCCGTTTGTCCTGTCCTGTGTTTCCCTGTCAAATATAAGAGGAAAGGACTGTTTACTCTCAGAATCATTTTGGATAGACTAGCAACACGGTACTCCTACACACTCATCAGCAAGGCAGAAGCTTCTGAGAAGATATGCCTGCCTTTACAGGCAATTAATACAGTCTCATTAATGTACTTTGGCTTTCAATGGATGCCAGATCAGCCAAAAAAAAAACCCCAAACCCCGCAGATTAATTGCATACAGGCAGTAATGCTCAGCTAGTGTACATCAGCCTAGACTCATTGACTTCAGTGAAAGTACACTGGTTCACATCGGTGCAGACATGACCTTTGAGACTGAGGCAAGCAATCCTAGATTCTTCTCCTCTTACTGCAAACTTACTGGAATCTCTAAGATGTCACTCTGACAACAGTGCCTCTCCACAGACAGTAATAGCCCATCAGCCGGCAATACAGCTTCCCGTCAATTAGCTTTTAAGAGGAACAGAGAGGAAGCGCCATGTGTGACTGTGCATTTGGTGATGTTCAACCCACTTAGTTCAAACTTGCCAGGTTTCCGAGGCTGCATATCACAAACACCCCAAATCTGTGTGCAGGTCTAGGATCTTCTAGGCAATTGGTAAAAACTCACGTTGGGGAGCATCTGAGTAAGCATAAGACAAAATTACAGTGTGTAATTCCCAGAAGGCTTTAATACGTTTGTGTGTGGGATGAAGGAATCATTTGTATTTTATTTGCTTATAAAGCAACCCTAGATGTCTGCTTGACCAGGAAATTTGGGTAAAGTATTGAGTATGGATGACTACAATTATTTGTAAAGCATTCACCACTGTTTTGTGGGAAAACAGGGATAAGAAGAAGCCCTACAATAAATACTTTCCTTTAGCACTGGGCATTAAACAGTCCTTTGGTAGTTGAAGTTCTCCATTTGGAGAAAACAAACAAATTCACCTTGTTCCAGTGGTCACTTTCCTACAAATCAGCAAAGGTCTGATGCTGCCCAGCATTTGTGAGGCCTCAGCAATTGGTTCCTACAGAAGCAAGAATGACTGAAGTTATATATTCAAAGAACTTTGTAAGAGTAAAACGTTTGAAATAGATTACCAAGGGAGGTCTGTACCACCTCCTTCCTTGGACAACTTTAGGAAGAGATTAGACAAAGTTTAAGAAATGAGTTGGGTAGAGATGATCCTGCCATGGAGCAGACAGATGAACTAAAGGAGTTCTTTAAGTCACATGCCACATTTCTTTTTCTCTCTCAACTTTTCTCTTTCGTGCCCACATTCTCTCTCCTTGGAAACAACAGAATCCAAAAAAATGTT
This sequence comes from Numenius arquata, assembly GCF_964106895.1. NCBI lineage: Eukaryota > Metazoa > Chordata > Aves > Charadriiformes > Scolopacidae > Numenius > Numenius arquata. The sequence goes on along the minus strand of NC_133577.1, from coordinate 19,394,007 downwards.
GTTTGCTTCATTTCTAAATACAGTGCAATTTTAGTAGCCACACACAAACAAAGTGGCATTTCATGTTACCAAATTGTCAAATTCCTGCCTTTGTTTTTAAACTCAATAGTTCATCTAAATTAGATGAAAATTAAGTCACTTGATTGGTATGGCCCCAGTTTATAAAGGGTTTTGCTGTATTAGTTGCCAAAGGCAGTAACTGCATGCAAAAAGAGAATGCCATAGAATCATAGAATTATTTAAGTTGGAAAAGACCTTTGAGATCATCATGACACAGTACCCACATATTACCCCCTCCCCATCCTTTTGGAGATGCATTGATCCTTATGGATCTTCACACTGACTTTGCAGCTTTTAACATGATTTTGGGCTTCCATTTTCAGGAAGCCTCTGCCAATGCACTTCTAAGGGGAGCGTTTGGAAGGCAGCTTTTTTTTTTTTTTTCTTCATTTTATATGCTTCGTGATACTAAATAGGTATTAACAAAAACTTCTTAGGGAAAAGCAGACAGTTAGAGGCAGAACTCCCTTTGGTAATTCTCCATGCCTGCTTTTTGTTAAACAGAATCAGATGCTGAATGAGCAGGTTTCCAGGTTCAAGTTGACAGGTCAACTATATCTGCTATATGCAGCTTCTCTCTTTATCAACTCATGGCTCAGAGACTGGAGGGGGGAAGATCATATGATAAGCAGGGTAAAAGAAAGATCAGCCATGTCATAGGTGAGACTCTCAGCCTCTGAATAGATATGGAAGAATCACAGAGGAAAATTAGTATGCTGAGCAAGTTCAGGGAAGTTACTGAGGCAAGGTGTCAAATAAGTTCAATACCTGAGAATTGATCTGATGGAAAGAGTTCAACCAGACAGAAAGAGTGCATCAAACCTGAGCAGCAAGTCAAACAGTGCTTCTGAATTCTTAAAGGAAGGTCTTAAAATCCCATAGCGTTTGGAGTATCAGAATGCTCTGCTCAAGAAAAAAGTGCCTAGTGGCAACTCAGAAGAAAAAGTATACAAACTCCACAAAAACTAACAGTAGGTATTCTAACTCTATATTTAGATCCGAATTCTCAGTCCTTCAAAGAAGAAGCTATTTTAACCCAGTGATTTGCACTAGCCCTTTACCTGCAAAAAGATTCAAGGTATGAACCCAAAATGAAGACTAAGGCACAATTTGTGACTATAAGCCTAATTTTGCACTACGGTCGTTTCTAACAAGTGCTTATATTACCATCTACTTGTCATAAATTTCACAATGGATTCTGTAGACCAGGTACTCTTTTCTCTATGAGACCACTCTGTACTACTTACTGTGTAAGGCTACATAAGGTACCCAAGCAGTCTGTAAAATAACAGGCTCTCTCCATGAGCATCCAGCAGCTGAACACATTGCTCATGTCTCTCACACGTGTCTCTGGGAAAAGTCTCAGCAGCAGGGCTTCCTGCTGGAGGAGTAAGATTCGTCAGCAGAACCGTCCGCAGGAAGCTCCCACTCTCCAGTACTGTTTCATTGGGGATAAATGTTGCAATGGTCCTTGGTACAGGAACATAAACTTCAGCCCAGGTTACGTTGTTCCAGGCCTCAAATCAGGTTTTCCGCTTATATTTCAGTAATGTTTCAGTCTCTGACACACAATGAGCTGAAAACACCCTGACTCGATAACCTTAAGTGCCAGTTGATACCATGAACAATCCCACCGCCTTCAGTGATGAAGTAGCAGAAGACCCTTCTTTCTGGGCAGTCCCTAGTCTGGTCCCTCTGAATCTCCAACTGGGAGTGCCACTGTTATCCCATTAATAGAGTGCACTTAGGGAGCCTAGATGATTAACTGAGTTGAGTAGCCGAGATGCCTAATTTATGACATCAGAAAGAAGCTTCCCCTCTTTATCCTTTGGAGTTTGTGCAGATAGGATGTTTTTTCTCCTACCAGAAGGTTATTAACATAAAATTGAAAATAAGTAGAAACCATGAATGATGACTTTTGCATTACACAAAGGAAAACTTTTCCTCACTGGGAGGGAAGCACAGCAAGGGAACAGGTTACCAGAAAGGCTGTGTAGGCTCCAGCCTTGGAGGTTTTTCAAGACCCAAGCAAAGTCATAGCTGATCTGACAGCGCTGGTGGCAGCACTGCTTGGAGTGGGAGGTTGGAGTAGGTAACATCCAGTGGTCCCTTCCATCCAACATTTATGTGATTCTGTGATTTTTATCCAAAAGGATCAACTTACTTCTTCCAGATCCGCAGCAAACATACAATATAATGCAGTTTGATTTTTGCTTCCCTCAGATATACATACATTTTCAGCAGTCTCTCAATTATAAAAGTCAATTTCACAGTCAGTAAATGGTTCATTTATTGATTCTCATCTACTAAATCCAAGCAGCTCCACAAACAACAATATACTGGTGATGTACTGAGGGCTAAAAGAAATTACTCACATTTACAGGGAGAAAAAGCACAAAGCTGCAAATTGACAGCCTCTCTTCGGTACTGGAGCTATAATTTCAAATGTCAAAAACCTTTGACATGCCTCATAGATTACATTTTTAGGAGAGCCATGCTTCTGTTTAAAAGCTGAAATAAAAGGACTTTTACCCATTTTGAATTGTAATTTCTGCAAGCTCTTTAGGCTGCAATATTTAATCTATTTCTCTGAGGTCTGAGTTACTCATGCTGCCAAAGAGCTCTGTCTTAGCAGAAGATGATCTCTGTTGGAATTCTGCACCTACAGCCAAAACCTAAATAGAAAGGAGGAAGATGTAAAAGTATAATTAATTAAAAGCCCATATGAGGACCTTGACTTGTAAAAGAATGCTTCCAACCCAAAACACGGGTTTAAGCTCCAGTCATTGCAAAATGAAGCCCTGAATGCTTTCAGCCCCTGGGATTAAGGTCCTGGTGGTTCTCCAATAGCAATGCAAAGGACAAGAAACAGATGACTCCTCCTGGCTGGGTTTTCATCTCTGTGGGGGCAGCCTGCACAGTGGACAGCTGGGTTATAGCCTGCACCATTATGTGCCAAACTGTGTCTCGTTACAGCCCCTGTTCCAGTCAAAAGCTACCATGAACAGCTAGCATCATAGTGAAGTCCCACTTGTTTTTTACCGTTCCTCTCCATTGTATGAGCGCCTTCTGGAGAAATAGCCCATGCACCCTGCATCACCTAAATCCCTGGCTTGACAAAGGCACCAGAGCTGTTCCCAGGGTCCGTAGTTTAAAACAGCCTCAAGGCTCAATGCAGGTTCAGTTTAAGGGACCTGCAGGTATCAGAGGGAATTGGACATATTTACACACAAATCCAAAATAATTTGTGCTGAAAATCAAAATGAATTACCACTCATTCTGATGAGACCCCACCTGGAGTACTATGTCCAGCACTGGAGGCCTCAGAACAAGACGACACATGGACCTGTTGGAGTGAGTCCTGTGGAGGGCCACAAAAACAATCAGAGGGCTGGAGCACCTCTCCTGTGAGGACAGGCTGAGAGAGTTGGGGTTGTTCAGCCTGGAGAAGAGAAGGCTATGGGGAGACATTATCGTAGCCATTTAGTACTTAAAGGGGGCTTGTAAGAAAGATGTGGACAGATTTTTTTGTAGGGCCTGTAGTGATAAGACAAGGGGTAATGGTTTTAAACTAAAAGAAGGAAGATTCAGACTTAGGAAGAAATTTTTTATGACATGGGTGGTGAAACACTGTAACAGGCTGCCCAGAGAGGTGGTAGATGCCCCAACCCTGGAAACATTCAAGGTCAAGTTGCTCTGAGCAACCTGATCTAGTTGAAGATGTCCCTGCTTATTGCAGGGGGGTTGGACTAGATGACCTTAAAGGTCCCTTCCAACCCAAACTATTCTGTGATTCTATGATTCTTTGATTTTTTATGTCTACTAAAAGCCTCATCGTGCATGTTCTTGTCCTTTAACAGAGAGCTGTGAATGTGTGTCTTCTGCTTCTGATCATTAAAAGAAGATGTGAAAAGTTTGATGGTTTAAGGGTTTGGTAATCAGAAAAACAGGTCACTACTTTGTCTGCAATTTTCTAACTGCTGCAGTAAACTCCCTGGTGCTCCTTCTTCATGTGACGTGGTTTTACTCCCTAATTTTCTTATCCTCCCTTGCAGAGCAGAGATCTCACAATGAAAAGGCATGGAGATTTTCTGTAGTGCATTCTGGATTTCTTTCTATTGGTCAGTTTAAGAAAAACACTTATAGTCACTTAAAAAGTTCTCTCTAGAAGAGAATGTTTAAGAAAAAAACTTAATTAAGTCAGTCTTTAATGCCAAATAATTAAAACTACCATACCTCCAGAGGGCTGGCATGGAGGAATCCATGTTTAGCATAAGTTTTGTAATTTCTGACAGTTAAGCATATTGAATTTTTATTTTTTAAAGTAGCCGCAGACATATTTAGTCCACTCTGGTCTCCAACTCTGCTTGTTGGCCTTAGGGAATCTAGCAAACAGAGTGGAAATGCCTTTTCTCACAGTCAGCCTATTGAAATTAGTAGTCTGTTAGGAACTAGACATTGCTTCTAGATTTCCTGCCCACTGCTCTGACAATTTTTTCCTCCACTTTTCTCCAGAGTTGTCCTACAATGCTAGGAAGTCTTTAGCCTCCTGCTTAAGCTGACTCCACCAACCTTTAACTCTCTCCAGTGGGAAAGCCAAGGGCATCCATCCACCAGTGTATGAAGGACTGAGGCTACTGTTGCCAAAGTCAGCATTCTTCCAGTGGTTGCAATGGATCCTGGAACTGACTCTGTGAGTGACTTTTAATAGGAAAAAATCCCAGCAAGGATGATTTTCCAGAGATACAATCCCAGCTGAAGCTGTCTGTATGAAGTGACTGTTCCTGGGGTACTGCTAAACGACTAAGGAACCGGTGGTAATAGACTGTCACTTTTCATCTTCAGGTCCCCACTATGTGCCCACTATACTGTGGTGGCAGTGATTGATAGTCCTCACCGCCCTGAAGTTAGGGAATGGCTCCTGTGAAATGGACAGAGTGACTCTGATTAGCAATCTCAGCAATTTTCTGGAGGTGGGAGCACTTCGGTGGAATATTAACAGTTCACAAAGAACGAATACGCAAGCAAGAATGCAAGTGAAATAGTAATGACACTTACTTCAGATGATAAGCAAGAAGTGGAGTTCTATGTGTCCTGTCCTCCTAAATACTGTTTGTTTCTTGGTTCAAGGCTCACATAAGCACTGACAAGAGGAGTTTCCAAACAAGGATGGGATGGGAGTTTTGCAACCCTTGTAAACATAGTGGGGCAGTTCAAGATCAGTGCAAGATTAGAAAAACACAGAGGGCTTGCTTATCTCCCTAAAACGGATGGGAAATGTGAAGCTCGTTCAGAGCAACAGCCATCGAGACGTTCACAGCTGGACTCCGGTACCTGTTTCCAGGGAAGTCTGTCATAGCTCCATAATCTCAAGTACAGGAAGCCACTCAAAAAGGTAATTTCATTTGATTGAATGCAAGAGACGCAGAGTAATGGGCCAGAAGGATGTGTGTGTGAGAAGGCAGGGCTGCGGATGGGAGGAAAGGGGTCAAGGATAACTGGTAGAGAAACAGTGTCCTGGCTGGCTGCATAATTTACCGATACTGGGGCAAGGGAAGGAGTCTGTTGCTCAGGCCTGGGAGAGACCCTTTGTCACCTTTGGGGAAGGTTATGGAGCTTCCACATATTTTGTGCCACAGAAGAAGCCAGGTAAACAGGTAATCACCTGCCTCAGGCACTTTGTGATATCTACTGGGATAGGGAAGACATTCTGTCATCAGAATTTACTGCAGGAAAAAAATCAACAAAAAAAAATCACCTGTTCTGATTAATTCTGATAGATCTTATTTGTCTATGACAGCCCCTTTCTCTAACGCCATACTGCTCAGCAGCCTGTACAGAGCTGCCCTTTTTTTATGTTTCATGCTCAAGAGCCCCTGCTTGCACTTCTGCAGCTTGGTAGCACCTGCTCGTATAAGGGGTTATGGTATATTCAGTGACAGAAAGCAGAAGTGAGTGGGAGCAAGGCTCACAGTGGAAGAGGCTCATACTACTTTTTATCTGCCATAGATATTTACATCGATGGCAAGTGGGTGGTAAATAGGTGGTAAATATTCCTCTTATGCCAGTCTCCAGCCATGGGTGCAACCAACGGACAAATGAAAGGTGAAAGGCACTGGAGAGTGAGAACCTCCACATCCCAGGACATCAGCACTGATATGCCTTTATGCAACCCTGCTCTCTGGGATCAAGCCCCACCCTCCTTCCCTTTCTTATGTCCACAAGGAGATAAATTTGTCACAAGTATTTGTGATAGCCTTTCAAAAGCAGGGTCTTCCTGGCTGAGCATTATAGACCCTTTTTTTTGTGCTAGCTTGATAGTGGACATTAATAACATGAACAGCCACCTGCGAACTAAAACGGAAAGGTGACAGTACATGGTTTGGATTGCTGACAGAGTCCCGTCCTCCCAGCCCACATCATGGGTGTGTGCAAGGAATTTCTGATGCATACTTATGTGAACAACTAGTATGCAGCCGTGCAGTTTCCAATAAATGGCCCTTCAGGCTTCAGAGCCGCTGCCGTACAAAAGTCTATTGTTCATATGCAGGATTCGCCTCCCTACCCTTTCTTTATAAAAGCACAGATCACAACAGTGGCATGTTTATCTTAGCAGGGTGTTAAGTCCTACCAACTGAGTCACAGCCGCTGGTTTAGGATTAGAAAAGGGTTTACCCCAGCTATTCTGAAACACCCAAAATGCAGGGCAAGGCACATGTACAATGTCAGTGCTCAGGCAACAGTTTTAAGAAGCTAAAATGTGAATAGGCTGAGTTTGAACCAGATAAAAATATCTTTATATAAGAGAATGAATGCAAGACAACTCCAGTGGAGAAACAAGGGGCTGTTCACGGGCAGCTGTCAGCCTGGAGAGGCTGATCTCCTTAGCTGTCCTCTGCAGAGAAGTCAGCTGCTACACAGGGCAGGGCCTTACCTTCAGAATGCTTGAATCTCTCTCTAGGCTAGAATTAGTATCGGTGAACACCCTCCTAGATATGTTCATGCACTGAAAGCTCCAGCCCAGAGAGATGAATATCTCAGGAGGTGAGTAACATCAATAAGAAGTCCAACGCTTAAAGGAACTGTTTCTCTGGCTCATAAAAATTTATCAGTGCGTCTGGACTGGCATCACACCATCCTATCCTAATATGAGTCCTGCCTTTACTATAGAGACAGTACTGGCTATTTGGACAGCTGGACTCAGCAGAGCAGACAAATGCCCTGCAGGGAAAGTCTCCCTCATGATCCTACTGATAGAAAAATCGCAGCTGCATTCAAGTCTATGGCCTGCATCCTCTCAGCTCTTTTTCTGTTTGGCCCCTGCTTCTACCATGAGCTGGTTCCCAGCCCAGAAAACAAGGCGTCTCTCCTCTTCTTCCTTGAGGGACAGGTAGTGGAGCTGGAAAAGGGCCTCATAAGATATTAAGAGCAGTGTTGAGGGAGGAGGGAGAGGGACCTTACAGCCAGTGAGGCCAAAAGTAGTGTAATGACCTGTGAGATGGGAACACAACCAGCATTTTTGAGGTGACTCCCTTAAGAAGCAAAAAGCCTGTTGGCACTCAGGGGATGGGGTAAGGAGGGAGAAGCAGAGAGGTGAAGGCAGGGTAACGGCTAGGGAACAGCAAAGCAGTAAGGAAGGACAGCATACATCAAGGACATAAAGGGAGATTGAGATAGACAGTTTGGTGCCTCCAGAGAAAGACAGAGGACATCAGCAGGTAGGATTCAGACAGAAGTAGCATACTGATGTCTATGCAGCCATGCATGTAGAGGGGTCTTGGGAGAATGGATGAAAGGACAATATCTGTGGATGCATTGTATTGTGGAAAGGAGGAGCATTTGAAAGGAGAGAAAGAAAATACAGGAAATTTGGAAATGAGAGCTGATGTGCTGGAGGGGGAGATGTTTAGACATTCAGAGGCTCACAGGAGCAACTCACACTGCTGGAGCCTTTGGCACAATAAAAATTATTTTCCTCCAACTTTGTGGGCAAGGTGAGTTCACCGACTGGCAACTCCCTTCCAATCCCCTTCCCAGGAGAAAACAGCTTTTACTGCTTGATGTGTTCAGCTCAGTGTTATGAATCTCACATCCGATTTGTGACCCTCTCTCAACATGTAACAGCCTGTATTTTCTAAGGCCCCATCGGGAATGGCTGGGCTTTGCAAGGTACGTGTGTCACATTTAGCCATTCCTGCTGCAACTCCAAAATTAGCAGGGCACCAATGCAGGTGAAGGAGAAAGAGAAGAACAGAGCATTGTGGCCAGGCTTTCACAGCAAGAAAGGAAATGCTGTGTAGGCAGCCTGGGCCAAGCAGCCTTGAATTTTAATAAGCCCCTTTTCTCCTCAAGTAGCTACTAAAAATGGAGAACTCAGACATTGGTCTGGCAGGTGGGAACACCGCAGGTACGTCAGGACAGGGTAAGTTCCTGGGAGAACAGGACTTTGGGAAAAAAGAGTGGCTACAGTGGAGTTAGACATGCCTGAGCATCTCCTAGGAGTCAGCCATGCTTTCCTACGCCATATGCAAACTGTGAAAGATTTTTCAAATCTAGATCACTTTCTGTTGCCCATTGCATTAGCCTTATATTTTACAGATACCCCGCTTTATATTTATTTTCTCATTCACACTGCTACAGCCCATGGAGAGCGTCTTCTGTGTGACAGTCCCAGAAGATGAGCATTTGGGGTGGTGGCAGCATCATCAAAGGAGTGTCCTGACTACGCCACGGTAGTCTCTGAAAAGACAATTCGGGGCTCGTGTGTCTAACAGGATGAATTAAATAGCAGCAGTATGGGTTCAAGCAGCTCAGAGTGTGAGCCAGGATTTTGTGAGTGTGAGTTCTGTAGTTTACCAAGAAGGGCCATGCAATCTGCTGGCTTTGCCACAGTTAAGAGCTCCAGCACAAGGCAGTATCCTAAGGGTTTTCTCATACTGCTAGAGCTCAGGAGAACAGGCTCTCTCCTGATGTTCCCCTCTAGTACATCTGCAACTCCTTCACCATGGAAAAAGGGCAGGAATCAGCTTCATTTCTCTAAGTGGGAATACATAGACTGTCTCTGCTCTCCCCTCTCCCTGTCCCTGAGTTTGGAGGCACCCATGGGCAAGCACTTGTCCTCTGCAACTCCTGCTCAGCGTCAGCTCCTCAGACACCAGTCCCAGTCAGGGCCAGCTCTGACAACGGCTCTTGCAACACTTGCCTCTTGCCCATATTATGTGGGTGGTGAAACCATTGGCCAGCTGGCATATAAAAATACTCATCCTTTCTACAGATAGACACAAGGGATACTGTGTATCACCAAGGAATTAATCAATTAAAAGCCTCCTAAAACAGAAAATCCTATGGTGAGTATTCTGGGTGTTGTGCTTTTGTTTTGTTTTGTTTTTTGGTGGTGGTGTTAAAATAACCGCCTAAACAATATATTTAACCAGCAAAGAGTAAATAAGGAAATTATAATTATGAAGCACAAAAATCCCCAAAGATTAGCCTCTGGTGCTATAATCTTTTAAGCAAAGGCTGCCCTCATTTACACTGAGAAAATAAACACAGGAAAATAAGCGCGACCGGCTGTGGGATGGAGTCATGAATTTAACCAGCCTCTTCTACCTCCCATTTTTGTGATAGTGCTCTGCAGGGCATTTCAGCTTGGTGGCTGCAGCCTCCTATGCGAAAACTAAGCCCAAAATGCAGTGCAGAGCTCCTGAGGCTCGCTTAATCTTAGTTAGACTGGCAGGAAGAATGAAAGAGGTGTCAAGGGTGATGCACAGCAGGCCTGCCGGAGCCGCCCGCTGCCTGGTACCAAAGGAAGAGATCCTCGGCCTTATCAGATCTCCTTGGTAAAGACTCCACACATTCCTAAGGAGGGGCTCAGGACCAGGCAGCTGGATAACAGAAAGCTCTGGGCAAGGGATGTGGAACAGGCCAAAACGCTTTTGATCAGTCAAAAGGAGAGAAAAAAACCCACCTCCACAACCCCTTCCTCCCCCCCATCCCCTGTATGCTCTCCAACATTTGCTGCTAAGCGGACGTGACTGAGCTAGGAGTTAAGAATTCCTCCAGAGCAGAAGTGCTGATCGGACAACCTATCCGACACTGCATTTTAAAAATAGCGTCCAGTTAATGCTAATTTTTTTAAAGCTGTGTTGTTCTTACTGCTAATGTCAAGGAAGAGCACTAAAATAAAGGCTTCTAGAACTGAGTGCACTTTGCACTATCCTTGGTTCTTGCCTCTGCCCAAACAGGTGATCGTTACACTTTTGTTTAGGGCAAGCATTAACCTCACATTTTCTCATTCATTTTTTCAGTGCTTTTCAACCTATGACCTCAAACCCCTTGAATTTTGCAAACTATTTCTAAGGGGTCCCTACCAGGAACAAGCCTGTTATCACCAAGTGTAAATTTCTTATGCAGGGATCTGCACTGGAAAATTGCAAGGATCCATAAATCTAAAAAGATTGGAAATCACTAGGCCAAAGTAGCACCAGGTTGGTTTATAAGCCTTGTAGAGGATTACAAACACTCTAAAACAAGAGTAGCATTGTGATCTAATTGAAAGTGTTTGCATGCTGAGCATAGTAGTCTGGAAAATAAAAAGCCAGTATTTCACTATCTAGACTTGCAATATAGAAGTACCATTAACAATGGAGAATTAAAAGATTATGTTTTCTGCATTATTTCATTCAAGAAGATTATAAGACAAAAGAAGAAAATGAAAAGGCACATACTGGAATTTTCTCCAAAGTAGAAACTAGCTGTGACCTCTTTAATGTATTAAATGAATTAATGCATTAAATCTTCCTCCCCTCACCCTCGAAAGTCCCTGTGGGAAGCAAAATTGTGCCATCTAGTGGGATTTAGACCAAGTCTTAGCTATGCATTCCCACTAGGCCCTACAGACCACCTCCACTTGAATATGTTATCTTCAAGGCATGGACTCTTTTGGATTCTACTTTGCTCCCAAGTTTAAATCCCTCCTCTGATACAGCTGTAGGAAGGGTCTGTTCGTCCTGCCTGGCTTAGGGGCAGAGAGGACTTTGTGTGCTCAGAAGGGGAATATTCATGTCCTCGTTTAGGCTGGGATGGAGTTGGTTTCCTTGCTAGCAGGTAGTGTAGTGCTATGTTTTGGAGAGTAGTGTTGGTAGTGCACTGGTATGTTTAGTTATTGCTAAGCAGTCAAAGCCTTTTCGGTTCCTCACACAAGTAGGCTAGGGGTGCAACAAGAAGTTGGAAGGGGACACAGCCAGGACAGCTGACCCCAACCGACCAAAGGGATATTCCATACCATATGCCATCATGCTCAGTATATAAAGCTGGGGGAAGAAGAAGGAAAGGGGGGGGACATGTTTGGAGTGATGGTGTTCATCTTCCCAAGTAACTGCTACGTGTGATGGAGCCCTGCTTTCCTGGAGATCACAGAATCACAGAATCACAGAATCACAGAGGTTGGAAGGGACCTTTTAAGATCATCTAGTCCAACCAATGAAAAAAAAAAAAAAAACCAAACCACAACACAAAAAAACAAAAACAAAAACCACCACACACGCAACCCACACACACACCACCCAACACTAATCCATATTCCCAAGCACTATGTCAACTCCTCTCTTGAATACCTCCAGGGATGGTGCCTCAACCACCTCCCTGGGCAGCCCATTCCAATGCCTGACAACCCTTTCAGTAAAGAAATATTTCCTAATATCTAACCTGAACTTCCCCTGGCGTAACTTGAGGCCATTGCCTCTTGTCCTATCATCTGTAACTTGGGAGAAGAGACCAACCCCCGCCTCTCTACAGCCTCCTTTCAGGTACTTGTAGAGAGCAATAAGGTCTCCCCTCAGCCTCCTCTTCCCCAGACTGAACAACCCCAGCTCCCTCAGCCTCTCCTCGTAAGACTTGTGCTCCAGACCCCTCACCAGCTTCGTTGCCCTTCTCTGGACCTGCTCCAGCACCTCAATGTCTTTCCTAAGATGGCTGAACACCTGCCCGCTGATGGAAGTAGTGAATGAATTCCTTGTTTTGCTTTGCTTGCATGTGCAGTTTTTGCTTTACCTATTAAACTGTCTTTGCCTCAACCCACAAGTTTTCTCTCTTTTACTCTCCGGATTCTCTCCCCCACCTCACCGGTGAGAGCGTGAGTGAGCGGTTGCATGGTCCTAGTTGCTGGCTGGGGTTAAACCACAATTCAAAAGCTCAGTCAGGACTTGCAGGACGGCCAGTGTGTCCCGAACAGAGACAATGCAACTTCACAAGGGCAGGCTCTGAAAACAGGGGAAAGCAGGAGCAAACACAGCAGGACTGGCTGGCTTGGAGGAAGCTTTTCACTCCTTGAGCCAGGCAGCACTGGCAAGGCAAAACATATCCATGAAGGCTGGTTTTTTTCCAGAGGCTGGAGGAGGGGAGGGGAAGTTGCTTTTTCATTTATCTGCTCAATCCTTATTTCTTCCTGGCTTCTGAGTTGGTGGGAAAGATGGGGGAAAATGGTTTTCATGAGTATGACCTTGTAAATTTGAAACACCAAGGCCACAGGATTCACCATGGGTGAAGACTCTCCGGCTTGCCAAGCAGGCAGCACCCTTGTTTTAGTACGCTGCGCAGCAATAGAGCCGGTGTGTGCAGACAACACTGAAACACAACCGATCTCACTTCCTAGTACGCTTTTGTAACCTTAGTTAAGCGATAGGCCTAATATAGCTTTCAGTGCGATGTTTTAATCTTTGCCCCTTATGGATTAGTGTATCTTTATGCCAGACAATCATTTCACTGCTTGCAATTTCTTCTGTGCTAGCGATAGGAGAGAACCTGTTATACTAAAATCGGTCCAAGTGTTGCAAGTGACTTACATACCTAGCTAATAAAACCTGACTGATGTCCTTTGGGAGTGCTCGTTATTGCCATAGTCACGCAGGTGAATGAGTAACAACTCTGTAAGGAGTTTTCACTATCAGAAAAAGTAAAGTTCACTGGCCAATCATCAAATAATTAACAACTCTTTCCTCTACAAATGCAGTGAGAAGTGACCTTTTCCAACAAAGCATAAGCTGTTTTTCTCCAACTCAAAGCATCCCCTGGAATAATTGGATCAGCTCTGCACACTGGCAGACCTTTTGTCTTGTATGAATCAACATGGAAAGGAATCTTAAGAATGTTTTGGTCATTTCTTTCGGATTTTTACTTCTCTTCACTGCTTATGGAGGACTCCAGAGCCTACAGGTAAGTGGAGCATCTCCCACTGGCTGGCAGGACAGCTGGCCTGGGAGGGCATGAGGCCAGCTGGTTGTGTGAAACCTGGCAGTCTTTCCCCAGTTTCTGTGAGGAAGGCATGCACAATATTTGTTTATGAGGTGAGTTAGGACACCAGTTTCATGCAGGTTAGTATCCCTCGCTCAGATCCATAGCATTTACTAAATATTTTATTCTAGTACTTCTCAAATAGTTTGAATACTTGTGTCAGACTACTTCTTTAGGTCCACAAAAGCTGTTTGAGTGAAAACTAGATTTCTCTGAGATTTTTATCAAAAGAAGATAATGCAAAATGGAAAACAAACTTCATTTCTGAAAAAGGATTGTTCTGAATGTTTCTAAATTGCTATGATTTTATTATTATAATTATTATACAGCAATGTAAAATAATAAAAATGTAGGTGAAATCCATTAAACAATATAAGTATAAAATAATACAATAATTCCTGGTATCATGATGTAACATAATAATAATAAAAATATTATTTTAAATCACAGACAGCTGTGGTTTGTATTGACATTAACATCTTAAAACACAGTAGCAGAGATGGTTTCTAGAATTACTTGCACACTCAGGGTACCATCGGAGATGGTTTGTTTAGCATGGCCATAATAAAAGACTGAGGGTTACTGTTACTGTCTATGAATACGTCAGAGTAAATAAACACAAGGAGGAATTTTTCAGTCTAGAAGACTCTTCTAGTATAAAGAAAAATAAATGGATATAAGCCATCCATGAGGAAGTTTAGGCAGGATATTAAAAAATGATCCTGACCGACTGGGTTCTAGAAGGATTTTCCAATTGGTGTGGAAATCTGTATGCTTTACAGGTGGAGCTTGATATAGAACATGATAAACTTCTTTGCAATAACAAGGGGTTGACTTCATTTCAGGAGCTCCCTGCTAGCTCTGGACACCTCTCTCTTCTCTTCTCTTCTCTTCTCCTTGCGCATTTTCTATTTGCTGACACTGTCAAATTCCAAGTTCAGGGAAGTTCTGCAAAAACAGTCCCAAAAATGGATGGAAATGTTACAAGCTGGGCAGACTAAAGAGGAGGGGAATGATAAACCCAAGAAGCTATGAGTCATTCCCACCATCTGAAAAGGTGCATGCTCAGGTTAAGTGCTGGAACGTACAGCCTCCTCTAATGCTGCAGGAGGGAGTGCTGCTGATTCACAAAGTAGCTCTCCTTTCTCTCCATTTTGTCTTGGTGGCTAAAGAGGACCTGCTGAGACACAATCATAAATCGGTTATTTTATTGTATTGTAGCCTGCAGGAGAAGCATTTAAAATATGCAACATTCATTTCAACATTCCACCCCTCCCCCCAAAAAATATAAACCAAAAAACCCCAAACCAGTAACAATTAAGCTAATCATATGATTTTGGAGTCCTGGCTCCTAACTTTTGGAAGCTACAGCTGACAAAACCAGGCATCTGGTGTTTCAAAAATAAGACCTCAGTGATCAGGGAGCCTCTTTGCCTTTTTACAAACCAACCATTCTGATTCCCAAATATGTGTACACTGCTTGACAGAGAAAATTCCTTCCTCACCTCACCGTCTTGATGCCTGCTTCTCGCCAAGGGAGCCATGCAGCTGCTACCATGGTCCTTTGTGGCTGGACCATGCAGTCACCACTGGACTTGGAAGTGTTTAGCGCAGCTACCAGCTCTCTTCCAGTGCTCTCCAGTGTTACCCCCACACCCCTGCACCCACACCCCCTTTCAAAATCATGTAAGCTTGGAAAACCAACAAGAAAATGTTGATAAGCATCCACTTGCTCTTCTCATTGCAACTTTTACAGCATCGAGATAAGAGAACCATTTTGAGCATAAAAATATAAAACCTGGTTAGATCAGTAAGATCTTATTCCTCCCTTGTGAAAATGTGAGTGAATCAATTACTTCCAACTACAAAGGGCTGCTATGAACATATTAGGATATTTGGACCTTGGCCTCTGAAGAATTTAGAAATTATCAGACCTGTAGTTTAAAGCAAAGAATCTTCCACTGTTGCTAAGTCAGCCCTTGCAATGCAGATCTGAGGATATTGCTACCCGAGACAAAAAGGAATGGCCAAGAGAAGAGGTTATCCCCTATTCAGCTTGCTTTCAAAGAGAAACTCAAACAAATTACATTAAATTATTTAAAGTCTGACTTACCAAAGCTTTGAATGTGAGGAATTTTCACCTGGTCCTGTATCATATTTTCATAAATGGGCTATCATTGTGAGGAAAACAATAAATCCATAATCAGGCTGCTTTGGGGAAAGGAGAGAGCAATACCCAGCCCCACCTTCCGTGTCTCTCTTTCTGACTGAAGCCACTCTCTGTACACCATAGTAATATGTGCCTATGATAAAATTTGTCTCAACTGCTGTTTTTGTCTATGCAGAGCAGTCTCAACTCCGAAGAAGGCCTGGGCGTTGCTTCCCTTAGTGTTCTCTATGCTGCACTCATCTTATCGTCCATGTTCCTCCCTCCAATCCTCATCAAGAAGCTGGGCTGCAAGTGGACCATTGCAGGCTCTATGTGCTGCTACATCGCGTTCTCCTTAGGGAACTTCTACGCTAGCTGGTACAATTTAAATACTTTAACCCTGTCTATTGTGTTTGAACAAAATCGGTAAGGGAGAAATTCTTTCTTCTTTTTCTTCTCAATTCCTACTTTAACTTCTGTCTTGTGGATTTGAAAGTTGGATGCAAAAGGTGTTACCTGTGAGAAACAGGGATAAAGAAATCCAGTAGCAGGTGAAGCAGAGAGGTGAAAATATGCAAAAAGCCAGAATGAATGCATCCATCCGCCTACCTGAAGTTGCTTCTCTAACTCATGTGTTTAGCAGACATTTCTTTTCAGAGAAAAAAATAAAATTAGAAGCTTCATCTAAAATCCAAATGATTTTTAGGACTGCTTTTTAAAAGATTGAAGGGAAGGCTGTCTTCCAGGCAGTGGCTCTGGCAGCAGAGGACCACAGAAGGAGGCCAGCTCCTGCCTTGCCCTTTCAGAAGTGGATGAACCACGTACTTCTGCCCTCCAGTGACTTGGGATGCAGCTCTGCAGAGGAAATTTGTTGTGATCCATCTTCTGAAGCGCAGGTTCAATTTAATTCTCAGTTTCAAGAGGACAGGGCACATGAGCACATACCTAGCCAGTCTCACCTAGACCTAGCTCCTGGACACAGCTGGGAGTGCTTGCCCATCCTAAGCTTCATAGGACTGGCCCTTTCTTGGCTTCATGTAGTATATTTACTGAATCACACAAAGGATAAATCTATTTCTTTGATGTCTGTTTTTGCTTCTGGATCTTTGGGCAAATGATTATTATGCTAATGGATGATAACTATGCTAAATAAAGTGTTCTTTGGCAGGTACACACTAATCCCTACCTCTGTGATCCTGGGCTTAGGAGGAGCACCCCTCTGGTCTGCCAAATGCACTTACCTCACCATTGCTGGCAATTCTTATGCTGAGAAAGCAGGAAAAAATGGGAAGGACATTATCAACCAATACTTTGGGGTCTTCTTTCTGATATTTCAGTCCGCCGGCATCTGGGGAAATCTTATCTCATCCTTGATATTTAGTCAAGCTTCCAATAAAGGTAAAATATATTTTAAAATCTTGACACCTCTTTCTATAAACATCAACTCGTTCTAGACAGTTAAAGGGTAGATTGCTGTAGCTGAGCTAGTGACCCTCGATTGCCTTCATAGTCAGTGGAAACAGGCACTTCAGATGTGACTTAGCTCATCTGAAGGTAGATGTCTGAAATAGATGGGCTAAATTGCTCTATTTTCTATCAACTCTTCATCAGCTCTAAAGCGAGTTCAGACAGCTGGCTCAAAAATAGATGTCTATTGAATTCCTTTTGAATTCCACCCCTGTGTCGTAAAGCATAGATAGGCTGCTGGCAGTGACAGTCTCTCACATCTGACTTCTATTTAAAGTGGTTAAAACAAAAGGCGAAACACTAAAGCAGCCTTTTCACAGAGCTTGTAGTATTGAATTAATTTGCTGTTAAACATTCAAGGTTAGTCAAGCTGATGCTGGTGCTTGCTGAAAATGAGTGCTTTACAGAATTGTCCAGAAGAAATAGAAGTAGCTGTTGGTAGGAGTCTGCCTGCCAGGGCTCCTCTGCTGTATTTCAGGCTCAGACAGCAGATGCCGATGTAGCTTGAAGAAATCACTCAACAGTGCTGCCCTCATTTCCCATGCTTGTAATTGGTGTAAGCTTTAAAAGGGCAGTTGTGAAGATAAATTAATAGTTGGATGCCACCTTACAGATTCAAAGTGTTACAGTGTATTCGCATTGCAGTCTCCCCTGCATTCCCCATCCTGTCAAAGTCAGAATAGGATGGACATGGAAAGAGCTTTCCATATACACTGCTACTATGAACAGCAGGAAGTTACCTCTTTTCCCCAGCTCAGTTAGGCACTATGTCCTCTGGAGGGTATTCAAATAGGTATTCAGTTAAACCTAAATGTCAGGGAGGTTTTAATCTTTGAATCCTTGGGTTTATGGCACAGTAGTTGTCACAAGGCATGATACGCGTGGAGAATCATGCTTCCTTTAAACTCAAGCAGATATAGATGAGACACTATCAAAGCAGAATGCTAAAGGACTGTATCAAGTGCAACTGAGCCCTGCTGACCTGACCACTGAGCCACGCGATGTCTAAGGATGGAATGGCCTTTCTGATTTCATTTGCAGGGCAGAGGCTGTGGTGCAGCTGTGGGGTCTGCGCAGACTGCAACTATTTTACTCTCCTCTTCCTCACAGCACACATCATGTTAAGTGATGTTACTAAGAGGACTAAAATACTCTATCTTGAAAATCCTCTCCTAGTTTTGCATCTGAGGGTGTTCCTCTAAATTCTAATGAAACTCTAACTTTTACTTATTTTTTATCAGTTACATTGGATTTCAGGATATTCTGTGGTCCTGGGAGGTGCGCTATGAACAGCTCTCAAAGCCAAAGGCCTTGCATATCTTCACAACAGTGACGAGCAGTCGTATTCTAAGCTTCCCAACCGTGCCTTCTCAGTGAGACTCAGCTTTAAACTAGAGGGAGCTTCTTGCAGGGGGATGAGGGTCTCCGGGCACTCCCTTCTTTTCCTCTCTTCCATCAGTGCAGCAAAGATATCCCCCCATATTGCCCATATACTTTAAATGTATAATTTCACTGGGCAGTCTGAAAGATACAGTACGTACCTGAGAATCAAAATGCATAAAATTCATACATGTACATACACCTGACATATTGCTTGCATCACTGCATCCAGACACAGCAAGGCAAGCTACACTATGAGGTAATACTACAACAGAAGACAGTAATCAATGTAAATTACAAGAGTCATCCTTTCTTACTCATCAATATTGCAGCCTTATTTCCAGAAGAAAAGAGCAAACCCTGCCTTGCAGCTTCCATATCACTGATTGCCTGTGCATCTTCATCTTCAGATGACCCATGAAGGGATAAAAAACTTGTTTTACACACTTCCACACTCCACTAGTGTGACTAATCTTTTGCATATGGTAATTTTACTGATGGTCTGTTTGTTCAAAACTGTGTAGTGGTAGCCACTGGCTATAATAAGGTAATAGTTTTCTTTCTGTTATGAAGTTTTATCTGATGTTGAACCTAAAGTTGTTTATGAAGCTCGTTAAACAGCTGGTTCACATTGCAGCAGTTTTGACTGGAAGCAACAGGGAAAAACACACTAAAAGTAGTTACACAATAACCCTAATTGAAAAATTACAGTCCAAGTCCTGTTTAAGGAATCAGCCAAGGTACACTGTATTGCCCTTTATTATGCTTGAGCCAGTGACAAATTCTGCAGTGAAAGCATTGAAATAATTGTATGCTTTTTTGATCACTTCCCCACTACACAGCTTATTCAGGCTCACACTTTGGGTTAGTATTTTTTCTTTACAGAGAGAGTACGGGAGGAAGTGGGCACAGTGCTGTGGTGACACACAGGGTGCCTGAGTACACACTGTGTGTGGCTTTGACACGTGCCCAGCAAAACACTGGTGGGACTAAACAAAGCAAAGGTCTTACTCCAAACCCTGCCAAACTGCTCTAGTTGCAAGTATGTTCTAAAAGAGTAATAAAGCCAGTAATAAAGTAATAAAGCCAGGAAATGCTGATTTCTTGGAAGACTGCATTAGTGGGTAATCATAATTTGAATTGATAAAACAAAAAGATGTGTTGAGGTGGTTTTTGTTTCTATAACATACAGAAATTACCTGGAGGAGGATAATGTGCTCTGGCTGTAAGAACTGAGGTCCATCAGCTCAGTGGTGGTGTAAACTGAAAGACCTGTCTTGTGGGATATTACCATTAAGAGGTACAGATACACACTGCAACTTTAAATAGTGCAAATTGAGCTTGTGTTCAGATTTAAGCCTCTGGTTTTAGTCCACGCCTCCACATAACCATCAATTCAGTGTTCTGTCTTGAGCAACTGTTTCTGTTAAACCAATTTTTTGTGTATTAAACTGGGATTCTGAAGTTAAACATCTGTAATTAAGAAGGATTTGAAACCAGAACCAATCACCAAGCACTGGATTCCCTTCTCCCTATATCCTTACATATAGTGTACACTTATCTAATCTCTTCCCTGTCCTGCCTTTCTTCTGGTTCTTACTGATCAGTGGAAATCTCAGAAGAACACCTGGCCTGCTGCGGCGCGTATGACTGCATGAGTGATACCACTAACACCACTGGGTCAGCGCAACCCTCCAACTCCTTAATCTACACTCTGCTAGGGATCTACACTGGTAAGTAATCCACCCAATCTTTAATGAATATCACTGATGAGGAACCTACTAGTTGTGAAACCTAGCATGACTTTGCAGATTAAGTTTCCAACTTCATCCTTCAATCCAATTTGCTAAAAGGAAATAAGATATGTGAGAGCTGTAAACAAATCCTTCCCAACTAGTTTCAAATGCTTTGTGCCAGTGCTGTATCATTTTTGTCTGAAGGAGAAAGACATCTTTTACACTTTTCACCTGGAAAACCAGTATGGTGACCCCACTGTTCCACCCTATGTCCGTGTTGCTCTACAGAATCAAAAGGATGCCCACATTGTAATTAAAGGCTTGCAGCAGCGTATGCAGTTATGTATGAGAGAGTTTAAAATTCACTATCTTCAGAATCAGCAATAGTGAAGTAGTTACTGATGGCATTGGGCAGATTTATATAGGCATCCAGAGGTCCAAGATGCTAAGAGCAGCTTTGCTAGTGGTACTTGAACTCACCGACTCCTAGTCATCTGGGAACGCCTATTAGAACTGGCTGATGTCCTACCACCTGTAAAACAGCTTTAGCACAAAAACTGCACTGTAATTAGAGGGAGGTGGACCTGAACCATGGCTCCCAGAACATGCAATCGTCTGGGGGGAGGTTTTTGGATCCCTGATGAGATTTTACAACTTCAGTCAATTCTCAGCTGTGATGCTTGAATTATAATACCTTAATGTAAAAGCCAAAGATAAAGAGAAGCACTAGGCGAACTGGCACGTCTCCCATTTAGTAACTACAGCTGCTATAGACCTTCCTTGCATAAGGCTACAAAGGAATCACAGACAGGGAAGGCTGATGCCATCAAAAATCGGAAAGACAAAAATAGGTATGCAAAGATTAATTCAGCGAGGAAAGTTCAAAAAATATCCAGCTCAAAACAAGTTCTTTGGATAAAGGGAAGTATCTGGCAAGGCAATATGTCACCTTAGCTCTGTTAAAATATCTTTGCAGTCTCTGCACATAGATGTGCTCTCTATGCTGAGATGCATGGAATTTCTCATATGTTCAAACAGAGGGTATGTGATCTGGTGAGAGCCAGTCCACACCAGACAAGTGCATCACAGCAAACCCTCCCTCATTCCCCAACATCCATTCCTAATTGGTGAGAAAATGCAAAGAATAACCTCCCCCGCTTCCCTTCCAGAGTGTGCTGAAGCTGATGCCTTTCTGCTAAAGGCAGGTTTGGCTCACAAGTTTAAATTTAAATTTGATGACTAACATATACAGCACTCCCTTAGGCTTTGCTCATGCAAAATGAATGCAATCCTGCTGTCTACTGACCCTGCGTCGGTAGGGTTTCATTTTTCTTTTAAGCTCTTAATAAAAGATATGTCTTTTCCTACCTCAAGGGAAACCAAATAGCTAAATATTTCATTCACAGACAGTTTTTAAGTGTCTGTTCTATTTGGTTGCTGAATACATATTTTGCCCACCTTGGGCGGAGACAATAATGGATACGCCTTTTGTTGTTTAGTTTTCTCAAGAACATGTTTCTATTTATGTTCATATGGTTGGACTTCGTAATCTCAAAGGTCTCTTCCAACCAAAATATGCCAAATAAATCAAGAGCAATTACAGGAGATAAGTAATTGCATGGCTTAATAGTGGTTAGTATCTTTCTGATGCTTCTTGATTCATCTGACATATTTGTTTGAATATTTGTCCTGTAAATGTGGATGTCCTGCTCTCACCTATTTAAGTCCTGCAATCAGCCCACAAGCACTAATGAACACCCTGGCAGAACCAACAATTACTTACACCACCAAGGGTTTACAGCTCAGCCACACAGTAACACAGGAGCACGCTAAATGGGCAATGTGGATGGGAAGAGGTGCCTGGTTTTCCTCTTACTCTGAACTCCACTTGTTTCTGTGGATGGATTTCTAGTCAGCATAAGTAAGAGAGGAAACATAGTCATGTCTTCCATCTGTAACAAAGCAATCAGTTGTGAATCTGTGGCTGCGTAATGTATATTATGAGCCACAGTTATCTTCTTGATAACATGAAAAAAATCATACTGATTCACTCCACAAGCAACAAACCTAGACTGATACATACATAATCATTTTCTGATTAACTACCCCATGTATTCTTTCATATGCTGCTTCTGCTAGGAAATCACAGGATCACGGGATTCTCAGAGTTGGAAGGGACCTCTAGAGATCATCTAGTCCAACTCCCCTGCTGAAGCAGGATTGCCTAGAGCACATCACTCAGGACTGCATCCAGGCGGGTCTTGAAAACCTCCAGAGTAGGGGACTCCACGACCTCCCTGGGCAGCCTGTTCCAGGGCTCTGTCACCCTCACCGTAAAGAAGTTTCTCCTCATATTTAAATGGAACTTCCTGTGTTCCAGCTTGTGCCCGTTGCCTCTCGTCCTATCACTGGAAACCACTGAAAAGAGTCCAGCTCCATCATCCTTATAGACTCAAAGCTGTAACTTCCATCTTTTTCAAGTCACCCAGAGTTGCCCACTATCACGTTTAAAAAAGCACATATTCCATACTCAAATCATGGCTCTGAGCTGACCAAAAAAAACCAAACCAAAAGCAACATATACCAGACCCAAGACAGCAGTTCTCCTTCTAGCCCTTTATTTTTCTTTCCATGTATTTGAAGGAAGATCCCTCTCTAGCCACGAAAAGCTTGGCACTGGAAGTGAGTATTCCTCTCTCATGTTGATTTAAAGCCTTTTGATAGCTCCTGAGGGAGCTGTTTCTGGCCAGCTCCCCGTCCCTGCGACCCCTGGCG
This sequence comes from Numenius arquata, assembly GCF_964106895.1. NCBI lineage: Eukaryota > Metazoa > Chordata > Aves > Charadriiformes > Scolopacidae > Numenius > Numenius arquata. Next base: position 19,371,150 of record NC_133577.1, on the reverse strand, counting down.
TGCCCTGGAAGGGTGAGAGATCACCCTCTGCGGCCGCACAGCTGGCCCGGCGGCTGTCACAACCGGCCAGGGCCCAGCGGCTGTCACAACAGGCCACTCACAGCTAACCCAAGGGGATTTGTGAGGTGCACAGCTGTATGCAGAAGATGTGAATGTAGATCAGGCCTCCTTGTTTACACAGAAATGGCCTTTACAGTGAAGCGGAATCAGATGCATCTGCCAAAACATCCCACACAGAGCAAAGCACTAAGTCAGAACAATAACAGCAGCAAGCGACTTCCCATCATTCTTCCAGCATTCCTCATTTTTTCATGAACTTTTTGTTTTGTTTTTGCAGCTAGTGGTGTGCTAGCTGTGTTGCTGATTGTTATGTTTCTGGACCAGATCAAATCTGACCAAGCAGAGACTGAGAAAGAAATACTAGAGACTCCATCCTTTTGGTCTACGTTCCTAGCAACTTTCAAGCATCTTAAAGATAAAAGACAGTGTCTTCTAATCCCTCTGACAATGTACAGTGGGTTTGAACAGGGATTTCTTTCTGGTGACTACACAAAGGTGTGGATGACAATGAAAATCTGTTTGTGTCTGATTATTTTTGTGCCTTTGTCAGATTGTTTTTTGTGCAATCTCACTATTGCATCTGATCTATATTTACGTGTTAAATGAAGATGTTTTCTATGGTGATTTGTGGATTGCTAAATTACTGCTTACTTCTACTTGAATGAACTCTGAGTGACATCTTCAAACAGGAGAGGCCCGCAGTAAATATGTCCCTTGGAACAGCCTTAAAAAGCTGTAGAGAGCTTAACTCAGCAGCGAAGGCCACAGCAGAGAACTACAGGTTCAAACTCCTCAGCTTGTTGTAAATAACAAACTGGGAAAAAAGCCAGAAGTCCGCAAAGCTTTTATATCTTCCTTCCTTCTGGTTTCCCTAGAGTTTGTGTAAGTGCAAGTCAGCACACATACCACAGATTTTATTTTGAGAATCTTTATGGTACGAGGGCAAACAACGTGGCTGGCTGAAAGCCCTCACCTGTCATTAGTGCAACAGGTCCAAACCCTGACGGCCTGAAATGATCAAAACCACCTCTGCTCCTCCAGTTTCTCTACAAATCTGGACCCACAGCAGATGTGTTCTCCAGACATTCATTGAGAAAGCCGTCAAAGAAAGGGAGAAAGCTTCCTGAGCTGCTTATTTGACACTTAGGCTTTCAAATCTTGCATATAAGCAGACGGAAGAGTGCACTTGCTGCCTTTTGAATGGATTGAAAGGGGCACTCACACCATGGCCGTCTCCATTGGCTGTATGCTCTTATAGGTGAGGTCCTCTTCAGTTCTTGGGCACTGCTCTGCAATGACCACAGTGATGACTGTCAATTTTCATCTCTTGGGCTATGAAGGGAAGGGCAGAAAATTCCTAGTGACACTTCTAGGAGTTTTATTTGCACAGTGAGCAGTGCTCTGGTTTCTTCTCCTGCTTGTTACTGCTCTGTTTGCATGGCATCGGTCTAATTGGGAACTGGGTTAGGAATATTGCTGCTGAAGGCCAGCTATGTCAATACGCCAGGGACTTGTCAGCAAACTCTGTAGCTGTGCTCCTTTGATCTCATCCTCGCTGGTTATTTTCCAAATACTCAGGCTAAGACCCTTGAACCTTAGCTGCATATTTTCACTGAAGAAAACATGTCACCGCTGTCTCTTCTCTTCCAGACGTATGTGACCTGTGCCCTGGGGATACATTACGTTGGTTATGTGATGATCTGCTTTTCAGCTGTAAATTCCCTCTGCTCTCTGCTCTTTGGAAAGATCTCTCAGTTCACGGGTAGAAAACTTCTATTTGCATTAGGTATGTAAAGGTCACTTGAAAGACTGATCACCTCATGTAATATATCAAATCCAGTGCTCCCCCCTTTGCATGCACTACAAAGGGAGAGCTCGCTCTCAGCCATCAATTAATTCCAAAGTTAATCTGGACGCAAACTTCATTTATGAGAAGATAGGCAGCACAGTTAACCGTGGTGGTGAGGCCATTGCCTTACATCATTTCGCTTTTGAGGGTGCTATCTGCTCAGAAAGTGTCCTACAGCTTGGCTGCTTCACAGCTCTAATGCACAGCTCTTTACCAGTGATAAACGATGTTACAATGCAGATGTTGAGTCCTACGCTATACCTGAGAAGGATTTCTCTATTTGGGTGAAACCTCCTCACCTTTATGGAGTGAAAGCAACTACAAACCTCATGAGACACATTGTTTATTTGAGTCTCTGGGGATGGTGAACTTGGAATTTAAGCAACCAGGAAGATTTTCAGAGGTTGGTCTGGTGTCCTTTTCACTACTTGCTCTATAGGGAGAAAAATAAAAGATAAAATCATATGCCAGTGTGTCAGGCTAGAATAATTTGAAGGCCTCTGCATGGGACAGTAATTTTCAGGTTGTCATGAGAAGAGATTTGTATATTGAAGAACATCTCCCTCTTCAGAAAACACTGTTCCAATGAGTAACAGAGTAATGGAGGCAGAAAAATACCAAGAAATATTTCATTAGTTGCCCCATATCCACTAAGCCATTCATACTGAAGTGTTCTGATACCTTACTTCCATTACACAGTAACCTCTGTTATTAGAAATTTGACTGACTGAGTCAATGTGCATCTAGGTATTCTAGGCATTTTCCTCCACAGGAAATTTTAAACCTGGGCAAGGAAGAAGAAATTTAGAGCCCTTTATGCTGCAATCACTAGTTCAGATATTCTTCTGTACGTCTGTCATAGGTGGATGTTTCACCCTATGAAATTCATTTCAGATTTAAAAAAAATCCCAGATGATGATGATGATGATGATGATGATGATGATGATTAAAAATGCAAGACCTCTGAACCTCCCAGTTCAGTTTAATGTCTTTGTACTCAGCCTGTAGAAGTGCTCCTGTGGGGGGAGGAATCAGTCACTCATTTACATACTGCTTTTAAAAAGAAAGACAAAAAGTCACAGACCCTCTAGATATCCTTAACTGTCTCCTCTGACCCTGAAAGGAAACCTACATGTAAGAACTGGGCAAGGAGAGCAGAACGGTGCTTCCTCCCCCTTCCCACATGCCTCACATGGTGACTGCAAGTCTTTCAGCAGCCCCTTCCCCTCCTCAGTGGCAGTTCTTGTCCTTTGGGCAACAGCCGTATCAGTGCCGAGGATCTCTCAGCCCAGGACACAGCCCAGAATTATTAATTGAAGCCTGCCAAAGGACTGCATTGTCTTGTATTTCATGTGATATCAACTCAGTCAGCGCAAAGCTCAATGAACCAGAAAGATTTTAAGACTGCCTTGTGCTCTAGTTGGGGGAAGAATTTGAAAGTGTTATCTACCACTATCTGTCATTTTTGTAATAGCATTTATATTTTTCTTCTTTCTTTCTAAATCAACAGCCGCTGTTACAAACACCGCCTGTATAATAGCACTACTGCTGTGGAAACCTCATCCTAAGCAGCTTGCTGTGTTTTTCATATTCCCTGCTCTTTGGGGTCTGTCTGACGCCATTTGGCAGACACAAACTAATGGTAAGTCCTGGTGACAATGAAATGAATTCTCTTGAGATATAAAAATCTGCATGTTTGTATTTATAAAACTACACGTGCATAAAAATGTTAATGGGTTTAAGACAGCATCTAAAAGAAATATGTTAGCTCATTGGAAAGTAGAAGAAATAAGAACAAGTTGGGGATAAGAAAGTAAAATACTCATTAAACAAATTTTTCCAAGATGAGGAGAGAAGAACGCTGCAGAAGATGATAACAGATATTCAGAATAAATATTCTAGAAGAGCATAAGTATTTCAAAGAAAATTAGAAAACTCAGAAGAATGATACATTTAGTCTGTCTTTTGCAACAAAGGAGAACACTGGATGAAAAATCAACTCAAAGCTCAGCAACAAAAGAAGCAGCAAATTGGCTGTTAGGAGTTATTACAATAAAATTGAAGGAGAAAACCACAGAGAGCAACATTATGCAGCCAAGTAAAACCATGCAGTCCTGATTTGCTCCATTTCAAAAATCATAATCAGATGTGATAAGCCATAAGATGGCAATAAAAAGGAGCAGAGTCATGGGAGACTTCCACTTGAAGGAAGACTAACAAACTAGAACACTTTAGCCTGGACAAGTGATAAGTAAGAAAGTAGTCAGTAAGATCATGAATAGTATGGAAAAGGCGATTAGAAATTCACTGTTTCTCTTGATAACAGAACTAGTGGCACCAAATAAAGTTATCAGGCATCAGGCTTTATAGAAATCAAAAGAAATGCTTTTTTCATACAATACATAATCAAAGTATAGAATTCATTGCCAAAAATGTAAATGTTTTTAAGCTAGAATTACATCACTTCAGGGGAAAATGTTCTTGGGGTCTATTAAAGCCTGGGGCTCCAGAGGAAATCTCAATCAGAAAGTCCCTATGTCTTTGATTGCCAGTCAGGAGGGCACTGGGAGGGGGGTGAGGAGGGGTCTGGGGGGGTGGAAATCACTGTATACTTGCCTCATTTCTTACAATCTTCTTCTAAGAGTCTGTTACTGGAAGTATACCATTAGACTTCTTAACCAATGCATTACAGATGTTTTTATAATCTTTTATATTCTACTGGTTTGTGATACAGTGCAATTATTATGTACTGACCGTTAAGATAATGAGCTGATACAAACCGACTTTCATAAGGGATCATTTAAACATATCCCTCAATCAAAACTAGAGGAAGTTCTCTTATAGAGACTAAAGACAGACTCTAAAGTGCTGGAGAGGGCAAGAAAGAGCTATATAGTCTGTGACGACTTGAAGTGAAGTCTGCTAATCACTGTCAGTCACACTCTTTTTAAATCAATGCCATAGCTGGTGTCAGTAAGACAGTTAACGTTCTCTCCCATCTGCTCCCATATTTTGCCTCTTATTTCATGAATATTGCTTCCCTCTGTCTCAAATTCATATTTGGCTGATGCCATAGGAATATGCATGTGACAGAACTAGCTCATCTGGGCCCACATCAGGTTATACATCTTGGCTTTCCTCCCTCTGGTCCCTCTGGTTGCTTCAGTAGCTTATGTGATTTCACCCACTAGATCAATTATCATGTTCCTCCTATAGAGCCAAAGGGAAAACACTACAGTCCTTTGCTTGCCACTTACAGCAATCTCCTTTCCAGCACGTGTAGAGTCCCCCCTCCACACGCATGGAAGTGATCAGCCAAACTTCTCTGCCCCTCGAGCAGCTCCAGCTCATATTCCTTAGAGGACAGTTAACACATACATCAAGTGACACCCTCTCATCCCAACCCACAGCCTTGTGTCTTTGGTACAATTTTAAATCAGTGCTCTCATTATTCAGGTTCATGGAAAGACAACATCTGTAAAGATTTGCTCTCTCTGAAGTAAAGCTGTTCATTCATTTCCTGCTTCTTCAGCCACAGCCTTGCCTTCAGACACTTGGCTTCTTTCAGAACCACAAAAGGATTGAGGTTGAGAGGGACCTCTGGAGGTCATCCAGTCCAACTGCTCAAGCAGGGTGACCCAAAGCCAGCTACCCAGGACCATGTACAGTGAGCTTTTGAGTGTCTCCAGGGAGGGAGACTCCACACTCTCCCTGGGCAACCTGTGCCAGTGCTCAGTCACCCTCACAGTAAAAAAAGTCTTTCCTGATGTTCAGAGGGAAACTCCTATGTTTCACTTTGTGCCACTCACCCCTTGTCCTGTCATTGGACACCACTGAAGAGACCCTGGCTCCATCCTCTTCAGGCATTTATGTACATTTGAGATGTCTTTTGAGAGACATCTCCTCAGTAAGGTCCCTGCATGGCTGATGAAGAGGCACCTGGTGCCCTCGCTAGCAAAAGGGATAAGTACAGAGGACCTAAGTGTCAGAGAGGAGGCTGGGAAGTGACTGCAGTTCCCAACCCCTGGATGAGGCATAGCCAGAGGACAAGGCTTTGTGCTTACTTGATGGCTAGTGAGCTCTTCAGTGCTGTGAGAAGACTGACCTTTATTACAGCACAGTAACAGGTCATCTCCATTCCCAGAATCCTGCAAGATACTTGGGAAAATTTCATGCTTGTCTTAGCTGGGAAAAAAAAAAAAAAAGTTCCTCATGCTTGCACAGTATCTTTTTTTTCTTTTTTTTTCTGTACCTTGTTCAGCTGTTCCACAGCTCCCAGTTATAAAATTATACAGTTTGCTTTGTCACATTGTCATACTGAAACATCAAGTGATGACATGAAACCTTAACAGAGTGCAGTGACATTACTCCATAATGCTGCATCCCAGAACAGGATCTTCAGTTTGACATGCCCATTTAGGACTAAATCTCTTCTCTCCTTCATCGCTTTTGTACAGATGTACATCACATGAGAAATTCCCAACTCCAAAGGCTATGAGGTGAGGTAAGGCCTCTAAAACAGCGTTGGAGAGCGAGGTCTGCAGTCCTTCCTTTGGCAAGCTCCCATGAGTGCTGCTTGAGCCTCAGCAGATTAACCAGTGAATAATACAGGGGCATTGTGCCGCATAGTTAAGGCGTTTTATGGTAATCGAAGATGGCTTAGTGGATAGTTAATGCTGGAGTTCCCCCTAGAGGACATGTAGGCTCACAGTAGATGAGTCACTTCATCTTATAAAGTTTTGTGTACGTATATGGACAGTCTCATTTATTTCCAGTGAAAGCTGCTTCATTTCAGAGCGGGTAGTGCCCTCTCTTATCTAACCTGAACACAGCTGCTATTATTATCCCCCTGGCAATAACTGCACTTGAGGCATAACAATTGTGTAGCACAGAATTATCGGGTAGACTACAGTAAAATAAAGTTCTTTCCAGGCTGACGTGCATCTTTAGAAAGGATATGAATCAGTCTGGAAAGTTTATAAACCTGGACTCAAATGATTTCCAGCAGTCCTGTTATATACCCATGCTTACTAGTACCAGGGGAAAGAGTGGGAACACGGGCAGCGGTAAACGGGGAGGAGAATTTCCGTGGAACCGAGATGCAAGAATTCCAAACTCAGTCAGCTCAGCAGGTCCTGCTAAAGCTTCAGCCAGGCAACTTGTGCCACATTGCACCCAACAGTGTTTGTGATAAGGACAAATGTTTAGGTTTGAGGCAAAACCAGCATCATGCCCTTATGTAACTGTTAGCTGGTACCACACATGGATCCTGGAAACGAGAACTTTACTGCCAAGTCAGGCCTTCCTATAGCTGAACCTCGGGCTAGATCTCCACTCAACTCACCCATTCTTTTTTGATCAAAAAAGGTGTCTTCAAAATAGGAAGGGAAAACAGAATCTTTACACACCAGAAACCTTCCTACATTAAGCCCCCCTCATGAACCCCTTTTCAGAAGATACACAGGGCATATCAGCAGAGTTATATGAATAACATGTACTTGTTCATTTATTAGGCAAAACTATGAAGGATTAGAAAATAATTCACACCACACTACCCTCAGGCAGTTTAATGAACTAAGTACATCTTGTGATGCGCTTGTCCAGGTTTTCCATCATCTCTAAATTGAATCATTCAGTAAATGTCCTCTTATAATCATCAGGAAGCAGTGAATTTTTACATACAGATGATGTGCCCCCCTTCGTAACAAAACTGAAGGTTTAGTTGAGCCTCCCCAGACTTTGTAGTCCTCTGCGCCTTTCGGCTGAATGTGCGTATTTCAGACAGATGTGCTGTTGGATGGGAAAGTGGATGAGAAGAGTCAAGGTTCATGATATTCCTCCCCTTCCCTGTGTGTACACCACAGCTGAGTCAGTACAAACGCCTGCTTCGTTATCACCACTGGTGCTAGCTCAGCACACAGAGAAAAGCAAGCTCTTTCCCGTTCTTGTGTGCCCAACCAGTCAGAGCTGGAGGCTGGGAAACCCTCCCTGACTCCCAGTTGTGGGTGTGCAGCTGACTGGACTCAGTGGGAGCTTCCCAGTGAACGTGACTGCATTAGGATAATCAGTTTAACCGAGCCTCTTTGTCAAGCAAGTTTTCCAGTTGCTGCCCAGAGGTTCTGTATGTGTTAAGGATATTCTTTTTGTCAACCCGTCCAGGAGCGGAATATTTGAAAACCTGGTTATCTCAGAGAGGCAAATCTCCTTTGCATATTAAATCTGAGTCCAGCTATAGTACACTCCTCAACTTTCTGATTTAAGTGTTTTGGCTCAGTTTGTTTCTCTTAACGTGGCGAGTATGAATAGCACACGTTGCTACCACGGGCAGCACTGTGCAAGCCTCACCTGGGGGCTCCCTCAGGCCAAGTTCTTGTGAAAACAAGGGACATGCATTTTACCTGAACAGTCTCTACATGTTCTTAGGTGGGTGAAAGAAATGGTTTGAAGAAGAGGTAGACAGTGCATGCATGGTCCATGGAGATTCCCCACAAATGTGGTGAAGAATGGCAGCAGGGACGTCCCTATGGTTCTTTGATCCTTTCTACCCCAACCTGAAAGAGCAACTTGGTCCTTAAGGACCATGTTCCTAGACAAAACTGCCTGTTCTTTGAAAGCCTGTAAGGACTTGGTGTAACCTTAACAATAGTTATATGTGGAGCTTCCACATAATCAAGGGACATTCCTGGCCATCTAATCTTCTTCCTTACTTGTCAGAATCTTCCCTTTTGTGGCTGATAATTTGAAAAATAAACTTCCTGCCATCTCACTTCAATAGAACCCATTCTTTCTTCTTCCCTCCTATTTCCTCTCCCTTTTTCTCTGATATTCTCTATTTTGTAATTTTTGCTCTGTTATTTCACTTATAACAATCCACTGGAGTGCAAAAAATGTTTTAAGACAAACCTTGTATTTCCCCTTCTCTGACATTTATGAAGGAGGGTCTGTCTTCTCCATTGTGGTCCATTTATTCCCTTTGCAGAAAACTTATGGTTTCAGACTTAATCTTCACAAGCCGTGTCTCTGCTTCCTTCTAGGACTCTATGGCGTTTTATTTGAGAAGCACACGGAGGCTGCCTTTGCCAATTACCGTCTCTGGGAATCGTGTGGATTTGTCATTGCCTTTGGTTATAGCACCAAATTGCAAGTTTACATCAAACTGTACATTTTATTGTCCGTGCTTGTGCTGTCTATGGTGACATATGGAGCAGTTGAATACCTGGAAGCTAAGAACTCCCGTGGCACACCTACTGCTACAAAGAAGGAAAATGTAGGACCCCTCACCCAGGAAACACACATGTAATCCAACAGGGTCCAAAGTGATGGAGGCAAAGCAAGCTGGCTGGCTCTTCAGGCACATCTCCAAGGGTGTTCTGACATCTACCATCTCCAGAAAGCGGGTAAAGGAACAGATTTCAAGAACAGTATAATGCAAATGTCTTAGGAGTAAAAGCCTCTTTTGACATCTCAGCTTTAAAAGTGAAGATTATCTGACTTCACCCTTTCATACAGATGACGAACTAGATGTTTTCTCTTTATTTAATTAATAAAGTCTTAATAAATGTAAACAAGACTCCTAAAGTCCTCACGTTTTTGTATCTGTGGATCAGACCTAGTACCATAGCTTTATAATCAAACCTGAAAAGCCCACATGCAACACCGGTGACAGCAACTGGGGTTGCTCAGCTGACTGCAGAGAACACATAATTTCATGGAACCACTATTTATAAAGACTTACATTGTTCTTATCCTGCATTCTTTAACACTTGCTGTAAATAAGGTCAAGTTATAAACTGGCTATATCTGCAGTTCATATCTGAACACCACAAAATCCACTAACTGCCGAGTCCACCAACCTGTCTTAGGTCAGCAGAAAAACCTTGTTTCTCCCCAGAATCTCTCTGTCCCAGAACTCTTTCCCTTTTGGTTTTCCTGTTTCCGTTTTTTTCCTCACCACTTACAGCAGCTTTCTCCCAAAACAGATGCCTTCTGCATGACCAAATCCTTCAGTCATGATGAACTTTCCCCACTTTCCCATACATGGACAGAGCTGTTTTCAAGATAAGCATTCAGGGCATGTTACCTGGGGAGCTCAGCCATGACGAGGATGCAGATAACAGTGCAAGTCATCAAGTGAGAGGAGAAAAGGAGGATAGGCCTATGCTGTAATATCTCCTTGAGACCTGTAGACATCTAGCAGTAGCTTGGATGTGGATTTCCTTCATCTCTTTTCAACTTTTATTTAGTTCTATACATACTATATCATTTCCAGATTTGGATTTTTGTGGTTTTACTGCAAGGAGAAGAGTGCTACAGTGCAATTACTGGGCAGTGTTCCTACATCTTGATGCAAAAGCACTGTATAGATATCACAATCATTACTGCTAATGACAGTATGATCAAATCCTCTGTGTGAGGCAGACGACATAAAAGAAATCGAAGACAAATGCTGCTCATCTCCAGGATTAGTGCTGCCCCTGGAAATAAACTACATGGCTAGTTAATTTGCTGCATGCCATGGAGCTAAGATTGAAACTACTTCTCAGTTATTAACCCTAACAGAAGGATGAGGCACCATATGGTGTGACAACATGATGGAAATCAATAATACAATTTATGTGGAAAAAAATCCCCAAATTGTTAGGGCTTTTAAATGACAGTACCTTTCATGCTACTTTACTAGCTTTCTAACATTTCTTGTTCCCAAGCACCTGAACTGCCCTCCAGATTTCACCTGTGTCGCTTCATGGCTTTTCATATGATAAGCTTCTTTTCCAGGTCTTATACAATTAAGTAGAGTTCATTATGTCCTGCAGAAAAGAAGGCTACAGGTGGGCTCCCTCGCAGATCCACCTTTCTCTTGTGCCTTTGCCCTGCCAGCTCAAAGGCATGCTGTTAATCTTCTCTGTTGGAAATACAAACGGCAAAACTACTGTGGCTGCAGAATCCTGATGGCCTCCCAGCTGCCCAGAGATTACAGATGGATTTGCTGGGCTGCTGCTGATTCTCACCCTGCTCTGCTTTCATCTGATACAGCAACTCGATTTCATCTTGATAACAGTGAAACACATCTCCAAATCCTCCTCTGATTCTCTTTTACACTGCAATGTTCAACGGCAAGTGAAGCAAAGGATTTTTGAGACGAACGTCAGTGAAAATCTAATCTGTGTGAATGTAACCACTTACTGTTTATTTGTAAAAGCCCAGCACTGAAATCAGGATCTCACTACACAAGCTGCTGTACCCTGCCTCAGAGCAAAAGGATCATTCCTCCCTCAGAGCATATACAACTTGACAAGTTTTTCTCTTTCCTCCTGTACTGGGTCCAGCTGGGATGGAGTTAACTTTCTTCATAGCAGCCCATATGGTGCTGTGTTTTGGATTTTGTGACTAAAACAGTACTGATAACACACCAGTGTTTTGGGTATTGCTGAGCAGTGCCTGCATGGCATCCAGGTTTTCTCTTTTTCCCACTCTGCCCCCGCAGTGAATAGGTTGCAGGTGTGCAAGAAACTGGGAGGTGACACAACCAGGACAGCTGAGACAGATTGGCCAAAGGGATGTCCCATACCACACAATACTGTCCTCAGCAAAAAAAGCTCGGGAGAGAGAAGGAGGAAGTGGGGATGTTCCTGGTTATGGCATTTGTCTTCGCAAGCAACCGCTATGTGTGCTGAGGTCCTGCTTTCTGGGAAGTGGCTGGACACCTGCCTGCTGATGGGAAGTAGAGAATCCGTTCCTAATTTTTCTTTGCTTGCACATGCAGTTTTGCTTCACCTGTATTAAACTGTCTTTATCTCAACCCAGGAGGTTTCTCTCTTTTGCTCTTCTGCTTCTCTCCCCAACCCTGTTGGTGGGGGGAGTGAGGGAGCAACTAGGTGGGCGCTTTGCTGGTGGCCAGAGTCAACTCAGCATACCTCCTGCGTTGTTTTGTACTGCGTGCCCAGAATTTGTCTGCAGTAAAATTCAGCAATGGCAAACCAGCAAACTGCTATTGACTCCACAGATTCCAGCCGAAACCATGAGGAGGTACCAGAGACCAAGAAAAAGGTGCTCTATCCTTGGAGAGAACCTCAGCACCACTGAAGCAGAGCCAGCATGGAAGGCAGGAACTTGTGGCCTGTGGTTTGGGGAGCTGTTTTCTCACTTTTGATTTTGTCACATAACTTTACTGTAGACATTTCCCCAATTGTAAAATAGGAGGAAAAACACCTCTTCCATCCCGCAGGCAGTGTGAGGAAAAACTCTGTTACCTCAGTAACGGAAGACACAGCTATGTGTGGCTGTTCAGTGAATGTGCTTACTTTTGGGACAGGGCGAGGATAAAGGTGCTTGTCTGTCTTGGACATGATCTAAACAGAAAATGCCATTTAGGACATATTATGCATGGACAGTACACAGTTATAAAGTTTGTGCAGTTTTGTTTACTATAAAGGCAGTAGGAATTTTGCTGCATAGTATGTCAAAAAAACTTCAGGCAGGAGTTCAGCTAGAAACACCTCTTCACCGAAAAGCCAGAAACAAAACGATGGTTGAGGTCACTGAGGCCTCTCCCCTTCCACGGCCAAGGAAGACTCCACAAACCCTGCTTTGGTCTAGGAGGCACTGAGCAGCACAGGTCTCTCTGTGCCGAGTCCTCAACCAGCAGTACATGAAGGTAGCCTCACCCTTCTTCACCCCATGTTTCACTACTGCACTAGCTCTTATCTCACCCACAGCAACAACCGTGCTCTTCTTGCAGTGAAACAACAGCTTTTATCAGTCTGGCTCTGGCTGTGGGAGGTTAACGAGAGCAGGTGTAGCCATCTCAATGGACACTAGCTTGGGGGTTTGAAGTTACGGCAAGGTGGATCCCTCTCCAGTCATGTGCCTGAAACCTTCAAGAGCTCTAAACCTGGCAGTGGGTGATAAGCCAGGTAATGCTCATCTGCTGAATGCCCTGCGTTCCCTGGTATCCTCAGTCCCAAACTGTGGTTCCCTAGAGGTATAAGCAGAGTCAGGCCTTTGTGCAAGAGAACCCTGGGGCAATGAGGACACCAGGTGAGGGGCCACCTGTGCCAGACAGGAGAGGCCCTGAGAAAAGGACAGCTGAGCCGTTTCTCCCAGAGACCGAGGCTGGCTCACACACCAGTCTCTGCTGAGAGTGACACAGGTGTAGGGGAACCCATGGATCAAAGCATTCAACTGGAACGTTAAAGATAGTCAGGTTCAAGTAATTAATATTGATACAGCTGGAGGGGCTCGGATGCAGCTCAGGAGGTGGGAGACGCGCAGGGGCTCTAACCGGCACCCGCAGCTCCCCGACACCATGGCTGCCTCTGCCTGCGCGCGGTGGCCCTGCGGAGCAGGCCCCCTCCATGCGGCCTGCGGGGACAGAGGTCCACCCGGGGCAGGTGGCGGGGCCGAGCCGGGACGCCTCGACCCTCGCGGGAGGAGCGCGTGCCCTGAGCGCGGCAGGAGGCGGGGGAGCCGTGGGGGAACGGCGGCCTCCCGGCCGGCGCGGGCAGAACGGCTGCGGGCGGTTTAACAGCCCCAGCCCGGGAGGAGCCGGGACAGCGGGGTGAGCTCCGCCGGGACGCGCCGCCCGCGCTGCCGCCCGCAGCCTGAGGGAGGCAAGGGAGGGCAGGGCCCGCCTTTCTCCATCGCCCAGCAACGGCCCGCCGACGCCAGCCGGCCCTTCCCCGGCCCCGCCGGCGGCCCCGGGTGTGGGCCGGAGCAGGCGGCAGAGCCTGCAGCGCTCCGGGCGGAGAGCAGGGCAGGCCCGCGGTGGGGCCCAGGTAGGAGGTGCCGCCGGGGGGGCGCTCAGCCGGGCCCCCGCCCCAGCAAAACCAGCCACCACGGCTTTATATGCTCGTACTTCTGCTGATATGAGGGCGACGAACACCAGTTCAGCCTCGCTGCCCAGCGCCCCTCGGCTACAAGGGTGCAAGGTGTGTAGCCTGGGGCAGAGGGGGTGAGCCTGGATGCTGGGATGGTGCACCAGGCAGAACCCAGCACCTCAAGAAATAATCAAAATGGTTGTTTCTGAAATTAAATTGCAAGATGGGCAGCTGCCAGACCCAGGTTATGATCTGTAACCCTGAGACGACAGGAAGGACCACTGGTTGGTCCGCTGAGTTTAATTACACAGAGGCATTCTGTGTTAACTTGGCAAACACACACTTTTTAATGCCTAACCATTAAGGCTCGTATTTCCTCCCATAGGTGTAAAACCCAGCAACCCGAATGTGTGAAGGGCTGGGAGCAGCCATGGCCAGCACCAAGCGCCAGCTGATGTGAGTGCTTCCCTGGGGACACCGGCGTGGAGTTTGCACCACAGCCTCTGTGCAGTCACAAGGTCAGAGACTGCAGGATCCTGCTCTTCTCGGGGAAGGTCTCCTCTTCTGGGTGTCAGTCAGCAGCGGCAGTAGGTAGGTGTTGAACTCAGGACAGCTGTAGGAGATTTTGCACTGTGGAAGAATGTCTGCAAACGTGGAAGTGGGTTTCCAAGTTATTAAGGAATGGGGCTGAACACAGAGGCCTCTGGGGTTGCAGGCTAATGAGGAGGTCAGCGTTTATCTGGGCACTCATGTTTACAGAGTCACGTGAGTGAAATTTGTGTTCGTTCATTTAGACCAATGCCTTATCGTAGAGTTACTGTTTCATAATTGCACCTGAAGAGCTTCTGCCTATATGTGATATGACCTCCTTAAAAGCAAGTAGGTGTTCTTCATTAGTTAAAATGTTTTATTTTCTTTACACTTAATTACCAGGGAATTTGAAGCTGACATTTGTTATATCTAGGCTTGGTGAGCCGATTTCCTACAAACTGCTCCCTGAGCACTAGAGGTATGGTATGAAAGGTTTTCCATTAATACAAACTAACATGAACAAACCACCAAAGAAGGCTTCATTGTTCAAACATTACTAACACCTTAATTTATGATTACCTAGTGGAGACAGTGATGCACAGTTTACCACGCACTGGATTCAGGTACAACAGTGCCTTTCACTGAAATGCTGCTAGTAGCAACATTGAGCAGCGCAGAAAAGACAAGGCTAACTGCAGTCTATAAGTAAGTTGAGTCATCCAAATGCTTAGCGAGGCTACTTTCAATTACATTTTTTTTTTCTAAATTAATAGTCTTTGCCAGCTACTATAAAAATTGTTTAGCTTTGTATTTTTGTGGGGTTTTAAAATTTATTTTATTTTAGCATGTGACAAAGTGCTGCTTAGTAAGGAGATAAGAAGAGAGCTCCCAGGAAAGAAAGTGGAAACAAAGATAACATTTCCTGGGATGACCACGTTAGGTTTATGTGGAAGCTCAGCAGCAAGCCCGCAGCTTCCTGGGGTCTGAAAAGAAGCACTGACTGCAAGAGACACAGCAAGACTATTTTCTTCTTTCTGGTGTTTTTTATAAGTCCTATTGTATCATGACTGTACTTTGGTACTTACCATGTTTCTCTGCTGTTCCCTACAAACCCTCACCCTGAAAAAGCTCTGACTAAGGAGAATTCAACTTCAGTCTGTATGGGATGGGGTGGGGGGGCTGGATCGAGGGAATCTCTGAGGGAATTCAGAGAAATAATCCCAGTGCAGTTTAGATCTTGATCCCTTTGAACCCTATCTTAGGCCTGAAATGGAAGGATACTGCAAGTCTGACTGTAAAGCATCAATAAATATATTAATACCCATTACTGTTGGAAAATAAAATTACATATTACTTTGGAATATAGTCACAATCTCAGCCCACTAATGAGGCCTAAAGTTCCTTTCCAACAGGAGTCACATTTCTCACATCCTGGACCAAAGCTTGCTTTGAATCCCTTCATTTCTAAACTGTAATTCCCCCACTACGGGATATAAGATGGTCCAGGGCTATTTTTAACCTACAGACTACGTGCCTATGGTAAAGTAGCCATATACTTCAAACACCACTGCCCTGCTTCCCAGCCTCCCTGAAATACCTCCTGGACCCTTCTCTAAAAGCCTCCTGCCATCAAGCCCCTGTTGAGACTCTCCTGGCTTTGCTCTCTGCGTTGTAACACATTTGGTACAGGCTCCACAACGCTGCTTGTGGAAGAGCTCTGTGACTGCTCTGTGGTTACCCTTCAGAGCCTGTTAGGCTACCAAGACGTAGGTACATCATACAAGAGAGTCACCAAATGTCAGAGTGGAAAGAGAAACATGTTTTTTCATCCTGCAAGACTTTTTGAATTATCACATTCAAATGAAATAATGAGAATGTTAAACTGTTTTGTGACTTCTAAAACTTCCGAATTGTGTTAATTTGCATTTTGATAATAGTAAAGCATTTAATTTCACATTTGGGTATTTAGTTTTAAAACTAAATTAGCATTTAAAAAATAGTCTTTCTGAACCATTGTCTTTTAAAGAAATGCAAATAAGATAGTCTGACAATTCCAAAACAAGGAAATTCAAATGAAATTAAAAACTGGCAAAAGATTACTTTTGTTCTCTGGAGAAAGGCTTTCAATTCCTATAATTTTAATTTTTCCACATAAAAGCATCCCTGGCCAACTCAGCTGCATGTTGCATTGAGTACTTCCAGGTGTGACATGTTCCCTTGGTTTCTGTAGCTGTTTGGAAGGCAGAGGCTACTCTCGCTAGAGTCTAAAACTCATCTGGAAAAGAAAAAGCAAGGATGTCACTCTGTTAACAGGATGTGAAGGAGTCTTGTCTGGTGTATGTCCTGCCAGCTTTGTATTTCTTTTGCTTGCTACTTTCTCAGGGGAGGTGGAGTTTGGTATGTTAATGCTGTGTCAGAATGGTCCTCAGCACAAACACTCTTTTCTTGTCCAAGACACCCTCTGTTCCAAACACAGAGTCTAATCCTTGGGAAGTAGCTCTGTAGGGTTTCAGGAAATTAAATCTGAGAGAAACAGCAACACTCTCAAATCTACAAGTCCATGGGATTTTTGCCTACTGTGCCACCAGCCAGTAGGACAGGTGTTTTAGTTTGAGTGTTGTATATATCGAACTAGCTGGGGAGGGAAGAGCACACGTCATGAACTGTTTATATGAGAATTGCTATGCCCAAAGTAACTCAAAATTCGTTTCTTACTCATAAAAATAGACTGGGACCATCATCTATTTCCGCTATAGATTGTGAGAAATGGTATTTCATTTAGAATCTATGTACATTTCTATGGAACATTATGTTCTTGAGAGGAAAGTGATGGGACAAGAACGTGCCCTGCTCTTCAGGAACTGTGGAGAACTTTGCTGGAGGAGTAGCAGAAGGTTATCAGTGAGTTAATTCAGCCTGTGTCAGAGGAGGAAAAGAGCATTGGAATCAATAAGTGTTTTCCTACTGTCTACCATCAGTTTTGCATCCGGTGTTATAATCTTAACCAAGAGAGTTTGCTCAGAGCAGGGCAATATGCTAAGTTAGCAGAATGCCTCAGCAATGCAGCAGTAAGTCTTGCTAGGCAGAGGTACAGCCATTAGGCTGAAGGCAGTTGCAAAAAACAAAAAGTCTTAAGTATCCAAGAAATACAAAATCTTTGGGACAACTACTGCTGTAGTAAGCCACCTCAAAAAAAAAAAGTAAATAAAGTGTGGAGACATATAACTTTGCAGCAATTGATGCTTTGTGCTGCTTTAACAGCTATCTGGAATCAATGCCCTTTTATATATCTTTCAGCGTAAACACAGCCTTTGACTTCTTAATTGAGGACCATAGAAACACACAGGGGCGACACACTTTGATAGTATGCTCAGAGTGACAGGCATTAAGAATACAGTGAAGGTGATGACTGCTGGCACAATCTATGGCATTAATTTCATTGTTTCCTTCCTGGGAATTCTGTTTTCTTTCACCTAGTAAGATGGAAGTGATGGCAGATGACTATGACACAAGAGAACTCTTGAGGCCTTTGGTGTTCCGTCTCCATGAGAATGTCCCTGAAATAGTCCGTGAGGTTTTGCTGGAACGTGGCTGGACTGAATTTGACAAAGAGGAGCAAGATGACGCAGACTGGAACCTGTACTGGCGGAACTCACCTTTCCGCATGACAGACCACCACAGCATTAAACCATGGCAGAGACTCAACCACTACCCAGAAGCTGTCCGGATCACCAGAAAAGACTATTTGGCAAGGCATCTGAAACGTATGAAAGGAGCATATGGATCAGCTCTGTATGAATTTAGTCCAGTGGCATTCATCATGCCCAATGACTATGTCAAATTTATAGCAGAATACAGCAAGGAGAGACAGTCAATAGGCAGAAGACCCAGCTACTGGATTTGCAAGCCTGTGGATCTGTCCCGTGGAAGGGGCATACTCATTTTCCAAGACATTAAAGACTTAGTATATGACTGTACAGTCATTGTGCAGAAGTACATCAGCAACCCGTTGCTCATTTCAGGGTATAAACTGGATCTGCGCCTTTATGTGTGTGTCACCAGTTTCTGCCCCCTCACCATTTATACTTACGAAGAAGGACTGGTGAGGTTTGCCACTGAAAAGTTTGACCTTGGTTCTCTGGACAACATCTGTGCCCACCTAACAAACACCAGCATCAACAAATGCGGAGCTTCATATGAAAAGTATAAAGAAGGGATTGGCTGTGGCTGCAAGTGGACATTCAGCAAATTTCGTTCTTACCTTCGAATATTTGGGATTGATGACGTGCTCCTTTGGCAGAAGATCAATAACATAGTGATTCTCACCCTGCTTGCTGTAACCCCCTTACCAGTGGCTTCCAATTGCTTTGAGCTCTTTGGCTTTGACATCCTGATTGATGACAAATTCAAGCCATGGCTTCTAGAAGTCAACTACAATCCAGGCTTGTGTTTAGACTGTTCCATTGATGACACTGTGAAAAGAAAACTTCTTCACGATATTGTTGAACTGCTGAACTACAAACAGATTGACACTTTCAGGAGAAACCAAGTGGCCGGGACAAAGACTGGCAGAAGGCGGGTGCCCTGGAGCACAGCTGGTCAGGGTGCTGCCGAGGAGGCTCCTGGCTTACTCACTCGCCGAAAAGTGGCTAAATGTCCTTCTGCTTCTTCTGTACAACCTGCCCTGCAGGCTGCGAGAGAATCAATTCGTAAGGTGGCTACCCTGACCAAGAAAAGTGCCAGAGTGCATCCAAGAAAAACACTGACTTCCCAGCTGCGGGAAAGGATGAACATGCCAAAAATACCCTCCCAAGCTGAAGCTAAAAATAAACAGCTTCCAGGAACTGGGCATTCTCCACACAAGTCTGCCCAACTCAACCACTGGTTACCTACACCCAACTTCTGCAACTACAAATTAACCACACGCCCCTATTTCCTCTCTGATAAAGACCAGAGGCCTATCCCCCGGGTAGGAGGTTTTGTCCTTATTTTTCCTTTCAATGAAGCTGCACTTCAAGCTTCCAGGGATGGGACAGATGTAAAGAGCATCATAAAGGAAATTAAAAAATTAGTGAGCAAACAGTTACCATCAAAAGAGCAGAACACAAAGAAAAGAGTAGGCTATTTAACTTCTGTGTAACTTCATGATGTTAGGTTATATAGACATAACATAAATGACAACTTTAACTTGAAAGAGGTAGATTTACACTGAAATTGTATTAGAGAGAATTCAAACAATACACAATTTAAAAATTGTAATTTAGCAATTACCATGAGATATTATTTTTTTAAAATTAAAGTACTCACTAATTTTTTTAAGTAATTCATGCAATATTAAAGTAATCCCAGAATAAAAGTGGAGAATTTTATTTCTCAAAACATCCTCAGAAATGCCAGTCTTTGTTTGTTATTTTTCTCAGCGATCTTTGCTGCTTTTCTTTTCCTAACTAAGGGGGCTTTATGACTTGAAATACCGGGGAGCATTCAAGGTGCACTCAGTTTACAAAGATGCAGGTAATATGAATGACACAAAACCATGATGTTTTCGAAGAATCCAGTGAGCTTCCTGACATTCATTTCCAGAAATTAATTTTGCATTGTATGAAACAGCAGTATGAAATAACTTTCATTTTATGACCAGTAGGATTCCATAGAAACTCTCATGGAAAGTAATTTTTAAAAAACCTCTATACTATTCCAGTGTTTTGTTTCAGATTATAAACTCGTAGTAAAGAAGTAATTAGGCTTCCCAGAGGGCAGAATATAAAATACAAATATCACATTGAGAAGACTGGATCAGTCCTTTCTCTCCCAGACTCTGCATTAGCCACCTGATGGGTACAGTGGTTAGGCACCTTTGTTTTGCTTGCAATAAAATGTTGGTGATCAGCTGTGCACTCAACTGAAGCGTTTGAGATGGTGGTCAAAATATCACCCTTCCATTGTACATCTTTGCTGCCCCCATCTTTTAGAACGGAAGTAACTTTTTTCGGAAGTCACAGCGTACTCTAAATTTGAATCAAAACTGTGGCCAAATACGGGCTGTAGGATGCTTCTGCTAATGCCAGAAACCCTGTGGAAAGATGAGAAGTGGGGTTTCCCAACTGTGTTCCATCTCCCTAAAGGATTCATAAGATTTTGTTCACTAACAAAATTTTGTTCTTTAGAACAAAAACCTAGTAAAGCAGGTATGTGTATTGTTACTATTTAAGTACATGTGCAGTCACACTTAAATTCGATTATTTGTGTTCCTACAACAATGAACTGCTTCTGGTTAACTAATGCAAGTGGAAGGTAGAGGAGATAAGGTGTGAGAATCAGCCTCAGAAAAATAATGTGGCATGTGTCATAACTGGTCTATGAAGGACTCCCAGTTATAACATACCTGACACAGCTTGTCATTTATGTAGGTGTTTCTCTGTCTCCTTTTCAAATCAAATTTGTGCCCCTTATTTCAATAATCCCTTTGCTATTACACTATAAAATATTACTTCAAAAACATAGAATCATAGAATCATCCAGGTTGGAAGAGACCCTTGGGATCATCAAGTCCAACCATCTACCCTACACTACAAAGTTCTCCCCTATATCATATCCCCCAACACCACATCTAAACGTCTCTTAAACACATCCAGGGATGGTTTAAGACCATTAAGATGGTTTACAACATGACTTGGTAAAAATGGTGACTACACACTGGTTGGCAAGAGTCCTGCGAAATCCTCAGTAGTCTCACCCTTTGATTTCACCAATGGAAGTTTTGCCGTTGATTTGCCAGAAAGTAGAGCCAGGCCCATCCTGGTGTGCCGTCACAGTCTCCCTGTGAGCAGGAGCTGACAAGGCACACACGTGCACTGGCAAGGTGAATGCATGCGCCAGCAGGGTGTTTGCACACACACCTGTCTGTGTGCACACAGTTTTAGAGTCTGACTTGTGCATGACCCCCATGTGTTACATCTGTGCAGGATCACAGGATTAATTGTTCCAGAACCGGAGTGCTTCCTGCAAGTACAGTAGAGAGTGCTTAACGAAGCAAGGAGCAAGCAGCCTACAAAATTTTTCCTTATTTAATTTACAATTAGAAGGGATTAATATACACAGGTCATTGAATGGCAAACAGTGATTTAAGGCTACAAGCTGCAAACAAAGCCTGTTTTCTGTATTACTGTAGAAACAGAGAGACTGTCAGCATATTAACTGGAGAACAGGGACCTTTTGTTAAAAGGAATTCCTGGGAATAAAAAAAGTGGTCCTTTACAAAACTTTAGAATCACATCTAGTTTCCCAGTCAAACTGAAAACATTAATCACATTCACTTTTTTGCTTAATTGAGGAAAAAACCCAATATAGGTTTGTTTTCGTCAGCATAAGGCAGCACTGAACTGAAATTCTCAGTAAAACACATGGAAAACGGTGATCACTTCCATTTCTTTTAATTCGAGTCCTTTTACAAGACACAAAATACATTAAACTTTTCAGTAGTGAAAAGCACAGGTTCAGAAATTGTTCCTTTTTTATACAGGAGTAAAGAAAAACCAATCAAATCTTATTATCACACCAGCTGACATCAAACTGCATGGATTTTCAGGGTATCATAATTAAATTCATAAAGTGCAGCTTGTGTATGATCAATATTAGCAACGCTTCTTGCTCTGTTCAATCTATTTCTTCCAAGGATGCTCTGTAATTTGAATGGTGATTTGTCGACAGTCTGACCCACTAGAAACTGAAGAGAAGAAAGAGCAATTCCATAATCTTGCAATTATTTTGCACTTAGGTGTGAGAAAAGGCTAAAGCAGCATGCTATGAAAGTGTGTTTGTTGCTACAGGAATTTGAAGGGCATGAGGAGATAATCGGTCTTCTCGGTCAATGGGCAGGTGATGAGCTGAGCTCTACGGGGGAAATGCTTCAGTGCTTTGGAAAAATTTGAGACAGATGATGGACAGGCGGTCTATGGGGAAGGCAGTTGAAAGCAGCATCTGATAAATGATTAATCCCCCTAGGTATCGAGTACAATCCAAAGAGCCTTGAAGCTGGAGAGATTCACTGACCAGAAATATTTTTCTATTACTGGAAGAATAAAGGCAGTAGCGGGAGACGTTAATTCAAAAACAAAGCAACACAGAGGAGGTCTGAGGAAAGACTGATGGAGGAAAAAGAAAGGGTTGTTTCATCCAGAATAATGACCAGGATGGAATTAACATTACATTTTGTCTTCAAATGAACAAGACAGAGTTCTTAGATTATGATCATATAATTATTGAATAATTTATGTTGGCAGAAACATCCAGAGGTATGACTGTTGACTGAACTCCTGCTCAGGTTTTGGTCTAATGTACAGCTCATGATATGGCCTGGGATCTTCTGCTACAAAGAACCCAACTGAACTGAAAACATTATTCACTTCACATTTTTTGTGATGGTTAACCAAGAAGAGAAAAGCAACAAACCATAGATTTGTTTTAGTCAGCATAAGACAGCACTGAACTGAAATTCAAAAAAGCTTTTAGAGTTGAGGCTCTTATGCCGTGCTCCTTAACTGTAGTCACTTTTGTAACTAACTAGCAGAAAATCAAGGGAAAGTATGATCAGTATCATGAAAAAAACACTTTGATGAGAAGTACTGTGGGCATTTATTTTAATGTTACGTATACAAAGAGGGCATTGACGGCATTTCCTTCAAGTCTCACTCAAGAGACATTTCATTCAGGTAAGGTTATTCCAAACTGAGCACCAGCCACCAAACCAAAGGAAATTTAAGCCCTAATCCATCCGTTCATTTTCACATGGCTTAAATCTTCCTCATAGTTTTGACATGCCAGGAAAATGGGTTGAGCTACTTACATACAGTGCAGCCCTTTCAGGGGAGAAATCACTTCTTGTCTAGGATGATATTACCCTCCTCATCTTTGATTCGGACTCGTCCAGTGGAGTACTTGGTTTCTTGTCTGCCATTGCAGTACACGGTTTTTACAGTGCCATCTGGGTACTCCCGCCTCTTGAACTGCGCAGTGTGAACCTCCTTTTGGCCATTACTGAATACCACTGTTTTATCTCCGTTCCTGAAAGAAATCACCAAGAACGAAGTGATGAGAAGGCACTGTCTGTTATTAGCCTGTCTCACTGCGCTGTCTAATGTGACACAATGAAAGTGGAAAACAATGTCAAGTGACAACTTTCTCAGATTATAATTTACCTCAGAATTTACATGGGATGGCATCAGAGATCTGATCTCACAATTAGGTTTCAATACGAAGGTCCTTCAGTACATAGTTAAATACTTAATGGATGGTGGGATCTGCATTTTACATGTCTTCTTGATGCAGGAATCTCAAAGCATTTTGCAAGCAGGAAATCTATTTTACAACAGGATCCTCCCTAAGCCCAGAACAGGCATGTTCTAAGAAAGTCCTGTTGTTATTTTTCCTCATTTTACATGGAGGAACAGAAAGATAATACATGAAGTGCCTTGTCCAAGATCAGAAAGGGAGCAAAAAAGCTAGGAAGAGAGCTCAGGAGTCCTCATCCTGAGTCCTTCAGTACCCACGTTGTTAACACAGAGAACTGGTGATCTCCCAGCAACCCTGGCCAGTGTAAAGTTACACAGAACTAAATGAGGAATATTTCATAGTCACTTTGCCAGTAATAAATGGTCATCTATCATCCAAGGTGGAAGCGAACAATTTTCAGTCCCTCGTTGTAGCAAAACCCTCATTATCTTACAAATCCTTTCTCCTTTCATCTGGAAATTTCCCAGCCACGCAGAATCCAACCACAGTTTTAAATGTCATTGTTCCTGTGCCCAGTGCCTGGTTCCTGTCATTTACACGAGACTTACTTTTCTACTTTTACTATAGTACCATCTGGGAAAAAAGTTTCCTTGAATCCGTCACTATAGAGGCATTTCACTGTGTGATCTGGGAACACAATTTCTTGTGTGCCATCAGGATAATGTTTTTCTGCAGAAAAGAAAATGTAAAAAGTCTGTCTAGTATTCTTGCATGTTGCTTTACACAGAGCTAGATCAGATCTTTTTTGGATGTTGTAGGGAGGACGGAAATGATATACAGCATACTGCTAAAGAAATTAAAGAATCAAATAATCAGATAATCAAAATCAGAAGAGACACATTTACACCCCATTGTTATCCTTGCTTTGTAGAAGGAAACTGAGCAGTAAAGTGATGGAACATACTGGAAGTCAAATGCAAAGACAATGCAAAATGAGAAGAAAAAACCTAATCTGCTGGACTCAGAATCAGATGACACTTTAGTAATAGAAACCTTGCTGCACATGTAGTTCACATTTATGAGCTCTTGCATACCTATCTGATTATTAGGGAACTGCAGCACCTCCAGGCCATCTGGATAAGCAGTGTGGGTTGTCTGTGCATCTGCATAATAATAAATCTGGAAGGAGAGTGAAGTGTCTGCAGCATGTTCACAATATTTGCATAATCAAATTCAACCATAACATTATGCTTAAAAATAAGCCATCTAAAAAAAGTCATTTCAAGGTCATTTTCTGTATTTGCCATCCACATAAGTAGCTATGTTTGTATTTCTGTTCCTTCCTCTCATTCACCCCCCTCCACGTGGCTGTGTCTAGATGTTGCTACTTTCATCTCTGTAGCGTACGAGACATCAATGCACGCATAGAAGTTGTTTTCCCATCTCTTTGCTTTGGCTCCCATCCATGCACTATTAATTGAAAATAGTCCCACTACTGCCAAGGCCTCACTTATTTCCAGTCTAGCTTACATTATTATTAACTATTTATATTTACATAATGCCAAGAGGGAAGTACCCCCTGTGCTACCTACCCTACAAATGTATAAAAATCAGTCCTTGCTTCCGATGGCTGCCCCTGCCCTTTGCCTTCTTTCAGTCTCCTTTAATCTGCTTGGCCAACGACCCATTTGTTCCTTTGACTGTTACCTTCATCTCTTTCCACTTCCGTCCTTGTAGATGAAGCAGTTTCACCACACAGGGTTGTTAAACTAACACCCTCATCAATTTATCACAGAATTGATAGATCAAGGTAAATAATACGACCTTGTTGGAAAATCACTTGATCATTTAATTTTCCTTAAAGAAAAAAAGTTACACACCACTCTCTGATCTGGCATGATCTTCTTCACATCTCCATTGAAGAAGCTAATCGTAGTCATCCTTTTATCAGCACTAATCTCTTTTTTGGTACCATTGCGGAAAGTAATGATTCGACGTCCATCAGTAAGCACCTCTTCTACCTTCAAACACATAGAGCATCTAATGTAAATGAAGTTAAAGGAAATGAGTAACATTGCATTGCCTTCCGATTACATTGGAGCTTGAAGTAAGTTATGGTATGCCTTTTTATTTCAAAAGCTATCTCTGCAGCACAGATACATTATTTTTGCCTCATTTGTGTGTAAAAGAGACCTAAAGTAATTTTCTTTTCACAAAATGAACTCACTTCTAGCATTCAGCCCAAGTTCTCACCCCACCACCTTGTTTTTCTCTTAAGCGAGGTAAGGGACACGTCTCCCTGTGGCAATAGGGAACCCATTAAGGTTTTTCCTTGACCAACTTCAGTGAGTTACTGCCTGTACTAATTTTATATGTGCAGGTACATATTCCACACAAGTCACTCAAGAGACCTCGGTCTGGATTGTGTGGACCAAAATGATTGAACTTGATGTATTAACACAGACTGCTGACATATGTTAACAACCATTTTACTCCAAGTAACGTAAGGCTGTATGGATATTCAGTACTACAGAATTAAATGTGGCTGCATCCAGAGATTCAGCAAAATTGCTGAAGACTTCTTAACAACAGGGGCAATAATGTCAACTGTGTGCTCTTCTACAAACAATACATTGGTCAAAGAAGACTTCATACCTAGCATAGCTTTTGGTTAATCAATTTTCCTGGAATTACTAGGCAGCTGGTTCTGTTCAGCATATATCAGATCCCATAATATAGTTCATTTGGTAAAGACCAAGGAAGAGGACAACCAGAAGGTACACTGTAGCTTTGCCATATGGATCTGATTTTATCAGTATCTTCACAAAAAGAGAACGCCTCCCAAACAAAACAAAACAAGGAATAAATGTGCTTGGGGAAAGAGAAATGTGTATTTCCCTAAACAGGCATTGTAATGATTACTGAGGGCAAGATTTTAGTTTTTTAGAAATTATTTTATTTAAAAATTACTAGTTAGTAAGGGAACAATGTTCTTTTATCTACTTATGACAAACAAGAAGTTCCACATAGTTTAAATGAGAGTAAATATGTCTTTCTAAAGGCATCAATCCCCATTTTGACCTCTGTCTAGTTGCACAAGGAAGTCCAGCCCACCACTCAATTTTATGAATAAAATCCAGTGGTAAAAATATCACTGAACATTTTTCCACAATTATTTTTGAGGATCAAAACAGCAGATACTGTATTTTCGACTTCTACAAGAGGGAATTGTGATTGGTAGAAGCTTTCACAGAGCCCATCTCAACATTAGCTATAAAAGAATTGGCATCTCCAGCTAGTATTCCCTGAACAACTGTTATATTGCAAAAGCCATTTCTATGACTGCTCACTGGAAGGTATCATTAATCGACGCCTGTACTGGTGGGGTGAGAAGAGAAGCCCTGAACTGAGCAGACACAGAAACTGAATTACTGTCTTAACTTTACCTAGCTAAAAACCTTACCCAGAATTGGCAACTGTAACTGAGCATAGATCACCCTCAGTCAATATCAAGGGAATGTTTTAACAGGACAAGCCTGCTTGGAGTAGTGTAATTGAAGATACATCTGGGACTGAGTTCAGACCTGGCCCAGCCAAGCAGTGACACTTTGGGAAGAGTGGTTGTCTGTCAGCAGTGAAACTAGCGCCAGCTCGCTTGGTCCCCTTGCTGACAACCTTTCCCAACAGCAATGCACCAAATTACCAATGCATAGACTCATCTACAGAATCAGCCTTTCGAGATCATTCCTGAGGTGCTGTGCAGGAAAGGTGACATGGCCACTCAGGAACAAAGTATACAGTTTGGTGGCAAGGACTGCAGGAACACAACGGGAAGCCAGCAAGAACTGCCCGCTCTTCCCCATCTGGAAGACAGGGATTTCCAGAAAAGGGGCAAAACCAGGTTCCATGCTGAGCCATGCACCTCAGGACAAGGGGCAGCTGGAAGCAATCTCGAGACGGAGCTGGGGAATCGCCGGGGATTTTGGCAGGTGACTTGAACAAACTGGATAGGCTGCTTTGGTTACTTGATTTCCAGCCCATCAGCTATACTTATTTTCTGCCATTCATGGTGTGAACTTTAGACTTCAGCTCTCCTTTAAGGAGCAGACGCTTAATTGGAGACGTAATTGTCTCTGGCTACTTGAAGCAGTGATTCCCATCTATACTGTGGTCCTACTGGTGATCACTTCGAGTATTTTGGCATCCTGTTTTACCTTACCTTTCCATCCCGATACTCTATTTTTTCCTGCACCTCTTCCTCACTTTTTCTTCTTTCTTGATGTAACACTGATTTTCTAGATAATATTGATTTTGGAGGCTGTATTATGAAAATATCACAGTGTTATATATGTATTTTAAATGTATTTTCATTAATTTTAATAAACTGTGCAAAAAGCATATTTACTTTCACACACACAGAAAAGCTGCCCTTCTTTCTAGTATTGCCTTGCATTTGTAAAGAGTTTTAGTCTTTTAGTCATAACTAGAAAGCTTGCACATTAACTCCAATTAATTTCGGTTTGCAAAGCAAAAGATAGTATAGACGTCCAAAAATGAGGGGACAAGAGTGCATTCTGGCAAAACTACACTGTCAGAAATGGAGAGAATAAACACAAGAACAAAGAACAGAACTATCTCTGAATATTGGGTTACTGATTTGCAAAGAAGGGTACCCATATTAGCTAGATCACTCTTCCAAAACCAATTACATGGCTCTTAGCTGTAGGTAATGCTATGTAACTAAGGGCTATTCAGGATGTTACACATCCAATTTACCATTACAATGAGTGTTCTTTGCACTGTCTGGCAGCATAAAGGAGCCTTAACTGACATCTGGCACATAGCATCCAGAACAGTTACTAATCAATGTTAATTACAGTTTGAACATGTGATGCATTTTGAATTGTGGGATCTAAAGGAACAAGGAATACTGATTCCCACAGGGCAATGATATGCTCCAGTAAAAAGCTGTAAATTTCACTGAATTTCACTGAATTTTTTTTTAGAGTTGGAAGGGACCATATAGATCATCTAGTCCAACTCCCCTGCAGAAGCAGGATTGCTTAGAGAATGAAATACAGCACTTGAAGTTGCCAGATCCATCCCTAAAGCTCTGTGTCCATTGCATAGCATAGGAAATGGGAATGGAACATTTTCTTTTTCTTCATATGTTTTATTTCAGTTCACAAATGGAAGGAAAACAGTTAATAATCGTGTAAGAGCCAGAACCAGAAGTTGCTCAAACCTTTGCTTCAGCATCCAGAAAAGCAGGAGAACTGTCTGTAGGTACTTTGTTGTCATATGGAGTTAGGCCACTTCTACTGCGTGTGGTCACAAAAGCCACTTTATTCTGAGATTTTAGCAATTTTTCTGTCTTTTTAAGATTAAGAACCTCTTCTTCCTGAGCCAAAATTAAAATGTTAACTAGCAACATGTCTATTAATGTCCAACAGTTGTGCAGGAATATCTTGATAAAGAAATCTACCATATTATTTATAAGCCACTGCAATATTGTTTTAAAGAGTGTACTTATAATGAGTAGACGCAAGAAAATAAAGCCAATAGAGTATTGTTCCCAGCTAAGTGGGAGTTAGCACGCCATATATGAAAACTAAGATCACAGACTCATTGAATTATTTTATAGAGTTACATGGTAAAATACCTCTGTTTCTTCATTGTTACTGCAGAATACAAAGCTCCACGTGTTGTTGCTGTGGTTATGCAAGAGGGGCATGTCTTCTGAGCTATCTGAGATGGGCAAAGACTTGCCTATGAGAAAACGCAAAGTAAAAGGAGTCATTGAAAGCATATGAAAATTCCTGAGTCACATGCTTACATACCTATCACCTCAGACGGTTTCTTAAAGATGCTAGCTCTCAGATTCTTGTACCATATTGCTTCTTATACTGATAATGTTTGCTAACACCTTGCCCATCCTCCTGAAGGTGCTTTGTCCTGGGCCAAAGAAGTGCAGACCACACCTGTTCTCCACCTTCTGGGGCTTCCAGGACAATGAACTCAATGAATAAATTGCAGGTAACAGCACAATCTATTTTCCTTCTCTTGTAAAATACAAATTTCATAATTTTTCTAAGAATCATAGGAGAGTTTTAGTGACAACATATTGCCTGTGACCCAAGAACTGAGAACCAGTGTCTCCAAGTCATTTGCACACCACTCCAAGCAGGCAGAAAGTTCCCACAAATCTTACCTTTTACATAGGAAGATGAGTTAGGCTCCTTAAAACCACTCAGATGTGAGACAACTACAGGTGATTTTCTATCATCACTTCTTCTCCCAGTAGGAGAGGGTTGATGTACAACCTGAAGCAAAATGGAGACACCCTGACATACAGTCATGCTTCATTGTAACAGGGGAGCTATCAGTGATGTGGCCGGAGTGCACTTCCCCTTCCTAGGAGTTTAGCTGCCTGTGCGCACGACCAGCTCACTGATATGGTGCAGGTGCCTAATCTTGGTTCAGACTGTTGTGAAGAACGAGATGTGGGTGAAAGAGCTGGGAGAAGCCAGAGATAGGGCCCTCCTCCTCTCTCCCCCCTCCCCTCCCCTTTTCTTGGAAGCTGCATTTCAGCTGTGGCTCTTGCACTTGGTCCTCGTTGGGCTGCACTGCAGTCAAACCCATGTCTGACCATGCACCTCATTGATCCAAACCCCAGCCCTGACCCATCGGCTGACTTCCTGGTGTAACCCCAGACCTACCTCATCTCTACAGGCTTTGACGATTAGGATACTGGCCTGACCCTGACTCCCATCCCCAGCATGCCCTTCTCCCTGGCTGGGGCCGGTGGGATGGGCCCTTCCCTGCCAGATCTCCTGGGCAGTCCAGGACCCCCAGGGAGCCACTGGCTTGTGCGATGCCCCCATGCTTGGTGCATGTGATCACCCTGAACTTTTTCTGAGGACAGAGGGGACAGGTTTCAAAGCATTGACCAAAGCTCTCTCCTGCAGGTGCCTGAATAGTTCAATGTATGAACAGTCTCTGTGATAATTTCTGGCAAAAATTCTACACTACCAGGGAAAGAAGACTGAGTAGCAGCTATGTGGGGATCATGATCTGAACAATACTGTAAAAAGAAAATAAACTAAATAAAGTCTAAATAAAGTGTCTAAATTTAGTGTCTAAAACTAAATAAAGAGTCTAAATAAACCTTGCTATTGGCTTACTTTTTCTGGTTCAAAAGGTGTCAGTCTTCCCTCGTGAGGTGTTCTCCTGCCAGTTAGTGTTGTGCTTCCAAAGGAGCAGTTGGATGGTTTCTTTTCGTGATGTTCCTTTGTCACCGATCTCAAAGGATCAGTACTTTGCACAGAGCTTTTTATTACCTAAAAGGTTTGAATACATTTGAGTTAAGATACTATAAACATCTTCGAATAGCATTAAAAATCCTACAACAGGTGCATCATTAAGTGTTTAAAACTTTTAGGAAAATACTTATTTTTGTATGTAGACACACACACACATTTTATACAGAATTCTCTATGTGGGGTCTTATTTTGCTTCCCATATTTCTCTTTACTTGGACAATGATGCAAGCCAAGGGCAATTGTAGGTGCATAGTGCAAGGCCAACAGCTGCTGTCAGGTTCTCGCCCCTCAGTCCAACCACTCTGCCAACAACAGGAAAGATATTCCTCTCTGGGGTGCCACAACTGAGCTGATCCCAGTAAAATGACAGTTCATTTTTACTTGCCAGATGTCCATCCTTTTCACATTTTGCCCTCATACCTCTCCATCAACCAAGGCTGACACAAGCCTTGTAGGACCCTAAGACAGATGCGAGCCACAGAAGGGAAATGAGATGTGAACAATTTCAAAAAAACTTTAGCAAATATTTAGATTGGAAAGATCACAGTTGCTCAAAAGCACTTCCCCAATTTTTCTTGGGAGATCTCAGATCAGAGCACAGAGGAAACATACAATATTCCTGCATGACCATGAGATATATGGCATTTACACAATGACTGCCAGGGGTTGGCAGCTACAAAGAAAACATTGCATTGGTATGACAGGAGAACTGAGGTTGCACTCTTGCCTAGTCAAAACTTTGAAGGTACTGAACCTAATGTAGAAATGCCTGGCAGTATGAGACAAAGGCAAAGTATCACTGTCCACATTGCTCAAGTCATCCCAGAAATACCAAGGGATGATGTCTGTGTCTGTCAGAACTGAGAACAGAAGAATCTCTAATGCATTGATCTGCAAAATGACTAGGAGTGAGTGCATGATGGTCATAAACAAGGAAACATTCAAAAAACCCATGGAAATGGTACCAGGTACTCTGATTTTGAAATGTCTCGCACACTGGAGAGTGGCTGCTTGGGAAGGTGAGTGTAAGCAGTCCACGGAAAGAATATATTTGCCATCAGTTTCATTTGCCCAAGTCCATGAGCTATTACTCAAGGGACACGGGACTAGCAAATCACAAACATGGGAAGACTGCACAATTCCTTCTCCAAGAACAGTCACTATGGCAATTTTTTCATAGCTGTAAAATTTTCTCCATTTGATCAATGAAATTTAAGGGATCTATTGTTGTTGTGGATAGTAATCTGTTATTACATTAATAAATTACAATTTAATGGATGTGCTTCAAAGGAAGGCACCAAGAAAGATATCCTATTGCAACACCAGAAAGTTGTAGAATTTTAAAAGGCTTTCACACAAGGATGCCAAAAGGTACAGAATTTAATAGAATTCGTTGTTAAAAGAATATGATTTCTAATTTAAATTTGGAGGTGTTTTCTGCAGACAGATTCCATGAATAAGCCTGAGTTCTCCAAATATGATAATGGTTTCAAATACAAGTGAGTAGGCAAACTGTGAAAATATGCCTGACGCTTCAGCTCGAGACAAGTGGTATAGTACTAAAGACCTTTAAAACTATTTTTTATTAGGAGATATTATCTCAGAAATTGCAGACTGATAGAAGAAAAGAGCTCCTAAGCCATCATTTTATTGCTAAAGATCTTAAGACTGAAACTACCAAGAGGTTTAAGAGAACTTGAAAATCCATTGGTGCAGTTTCCCAGCAGCTCAAGCCAATCTCAGCTCAGTTTGCTGGAGTCCCACTCCTCCTCTTTTGTCACTAGCCACATGTTTCCAGTCCCTCCTTTGCAGTGCATCAGCAACCACAGAGGGAGATTGACCTGGCTCAACAAGTAGAATCAAGTGAAAATGAACTGGTTTTTTCTGTGTGGTTAGTTGTGAGCCAGCTCACCATCATCAGAAAGTGCAAACAGGGCCACAGAAGCTCAATTATTTATCAGGTTCAGCCAGACACTAACATGTAACAGCATTTTTTTTTGTGATGAATTATAGAAATAATGTTACAATTAAAGCTTTTAAAGAACTATCTACATAAGACTTGTAAATAGAAAATTCCTTATGGCTAGAGTTTTAACACAGAGCTACCTAGAACGCCTATTTTAGTAAAGCTCATGAGGTTTCAAAAGCCTCATGAGCTATCTAAATGCCACCTTTGAAAAGGATGTTCAGAAGTCAACATTTACTGATGCAATGCAATGGGTGATGCCTTAGCCAAGGGACAGAGACCTGTATGGGCTTTAAAATTATGATAAGAGGCACATGCTCATTCTCTTTAAGAACTAAGGAACTCATGAAGTAGGATGTATTGGACTGCAAAAGTGAAGAAGCAAGATAAAGGCAGAGAGAAAGAAGAGATGTTTCCATGAGCATGGTGACTTTTTTTCCCTATGTATCTAAAGAACAACCAACTCAGTTGAGGGAGCCTCCATGAAGAACAGTGTTAGTAAAGGTACTCCAACTTGCTACATATAGCATTGTAAAAGCTGCTGATTTCATTTTTTATGCCTCACATAGATTACACATTTTTAAATTATACACTAACATACCGATTTTTAAAGCAATAATGTCAGAAGAATCAAGATAGGCTTAGTGAATTATGCGTGATCTCTGTTTTCATACAGATGGATGTCATTCTAAGAGACATTTCATAAATCATAGCAATAACTGTAACCCAGGAAACCACTACAATTTAGCTCTGCAGTTTTTAAGAGACCCAAGCACTCAGTACTTGGGTTAATCACACATGATGAGGTTCTTGATAAAGAATATCTCAATTCCATCACTTTCATAAACAAAGCAATCAAATTATCTTTTTACTTTCTTCATTGGAAACACATAGATTGGCAGTAAATGCAGACCCTTGATACAAAGGGGTTGCAGGGTCAGAGGAAGAAACCGCCTCCCAACATGCATAAGGTAGATCAATTTTTTCCCATCTCCACTGAAAACAGAATAAAAATTAATCAGCTGATTAGCTGGTGACAACAAAAGAGCTGCCAAGTAAAACTTCATAACTAAAAGAACAGGTAGGTATGAGATAGTGCCAACTCATTTCGGATCTTTCTCATGGGAGCTAGCGAAGCACAGATTAATAACCATCAGTGACACGGATTCTCCTTTTGGCAAAAGGAGGGACCTCTTGTGGTTCCTCCAGTCCTACAGATATATGTTATCAGGCAGGCAGTGGAGAGCAGGAGGACGTGTTGTTGCTCAGAGCCCACCTAGACCAGAGAAACTTTTTAAATATTATGTTCACCTTGATCCTCATGCTCAACAATAATCCTTTAAATTTTCTAATGAGCTTTTTCCTCCCAGATATTAATATCTACAGTTCTTCATCATTCTGATACAAATCAAATTGTCCTGAAAACCTCTCATTTGTCAATTGCCATAAATAAATATCTCTTATAACCTTCAAATATCACAGTTCCTGTCATGTAGAATTTGCATTCCCACTAACTGATCAAAAAGCTGAGAAAAAGCAACAAATACTCGTGGATAAAGCAGTGATAATTGAAATGCTACAAAAGTCTATCTACATATTCCTAGAACTCATACTTCCTTGATTCAGAGTTAGTAAATGGTCAGGAAGAACATTCATAGACTGGAAATAACATGCTCAAAGGTCATCAAAATCCCTTGCAAGATTAGACAATAAAGTTCATCTAATAAGATGAAATAAGCACATTTGACCTTGGTTGAAACTTTTCCAACAAAAACATTAAGAAATGTTATCAGTATACCTTTCAGTAGAACTCCCCCTCGCCCCACCTCCTGCAAATGATTCTATATTTTCCCATAGAAATCACTAACATCTATCCATAGTTGCAAGTCTGGAAAGAAACTAGCAACTCATTCCTGCCAAATGTATAGGGTGATGCATTCAGAAATCAGCTTGCTTGGAGAGAATTCATATCAATAAATATTAATAATTAATAAATATTAATCATTTTGGCTGACCTGTACATTTTTCAAGCTATATTCTGAAGGAATCGCTAATGATATGCAATTAAAATGGACATTTATCTTGTCCCACTAAGGCATAGCTTGAAGTGGCTGCTACCTCACCAACTAGGTCATGCTACAGTACAAACAGAAACCACCATTAATAAAAGTATTATAAGCAACCAGAATATGTCTTTTTCAGAGATGTCTCAGATATGGGTGGGTTTTTTTGTAAAATCATGTATTCCAAAAATCTTTGTCTTTAACCTGTACTGATCATTATTCAGACTTGCTCCCCAATTGTTTTTGTACACATCCTCAAATTCTATTAGCTTTGTCAGATGTCAGGTGTTGTTTTGCCTTCTTGATTGCAGCTGGTGAAACTCACCAGTCCTAGCTAGCTTTAGCTTAAATATCTTATACCGGTATACGCATGTCCCTGTGGCATGCATCTCTACTTCTGTTACTCAGGGCTATCCCATTCACTTTGATGTGTTCCCATGCTCAGTTTCTGAACTGTGGACAGAAACAGCATGAGAGTTTCTTT
The DNA here is from genome assembly GCF_964106895.1 of Numenius arquata. NCBI lineage: Eukaryota > Metazoa > Chordata > Aves > Charadriiformes > Scolopacidae > Numenius > Numenius arquata. The sequence continues at coordinate 19,335,828 of NC_133577.1, read as the reverse complement.
TACCTATACCCAAAATTTAGAATTGTCCAAATTCACAGAATCTTGAGGGAAAGCATCCACCTGCTGGCAAAAGAGCTCAAATACAAAGGAAATACAAATGAGTCACCATGTTCAGATCTATTGCTACGACACAGATTTTGGGCTTCTGTTTAATGTTCTGTTTACCTGAGCCTTCAACTCTAGACTCAAAGAATTGGAAGCCACTCTATTCACTGCAAAACCTTCTTCTGCCATCAGATCAGATAAAGAACATGCATCTGTGTCAAACATTTCAGAGTTCACTCAGGACGTCTGGGCACTATGCCCACCAGTCCAGCTCATGCTTGTACTGGATTCCAGTTGGATTGGATCCAATGCTGGCTGGATGGCGAAAGCTCAGATAACGGCGAGCCCAAAAGTCTGCTGTCCTCAACTTCCCCCTTCTCAGAACTGTTGCTGAAGCCACTTTCTTTTTTTTTTTTTTCACATGGCTGTGTGCCACAGGAGGAAAATTAACTCATTGGCTCTTAGCGAGTCTTTGTGCAAAATTTCAGCTAAATGTGAGCAAAAGGAAGAAAGTGGATTTGTAACAATCAAGATGCTCATAATAAGAAGCAAGAAATACAAAGCCAAGATAAAGCAAAGCACAAGAAGATATTTAGATATCTATATATTCTAAACAGAGAGATGTGTAAGAAATGTGGTAAGCTGGCCGTGGAGGAGCAGTCATAGAGATAGCAGTCAAAAACAAACATCTCATCTTGACATACTGAGTTAACTTGTTACAGCTTGTAAAAAGCTAAGTGATTTTCCCTCAGACTTTATCAGGCAGAAGGCCACTAGTGTTTATTGGTGAGTATGGCCTCAAATGGCAAAATACTGGATTTATGGTTTGCTGAAGCACGGTATGGCAGTTCCCTGTAAAATCAAACTGTGAAGTAGCAGGTACAGTGAATTCAGAGCATATCTGCAAACAGGCAATTCAGTTAGGTTACAGCACAATCCCACTGCAAGAAAACATGACCATGCTTATACAGAGACTTTCATTTGCACAAATTTTGATTCCAAAGAACATTCTCTTAAATAAATATTTGGAACTGTAGAAAAGTGACTACCAGCATTAGGAATGCATACTTTGCTATTCACATCTCTAAAGAAGTGTTTCTGCAGAGATGTCTTTGGCCCCACATGAGAGATGCTGTGGCTCTTGTGATTATCTCTCCGTGATCTTTCTTCTTGTTTGGATGAAGATGCTGTCTCTCGCAGAATAGCTTCTGCAACCTAATGGAGAATTTGTTATAAATATGTAATTTTAAGTTCAAGTCACAGCTAGTAGAATCAAACAAACCTCAAAGCTGTCTGGTTTTCTGTTGTAATAAAAATTATGATATTTAAACACAATGAATGAAATTCTAGATTTTGTTGTGATAGGGACTGAAAATCCCCAGTATCAGACACAACAATCTTTGTATATGGGATCCTATCATCTTCTATACAGCATCCTAATATTACTCTCACACAAGAAAAATCTTCAGTGGCTTGAAAGACAGTTCTACATCACCAAATGCCCCAAAGCAGTAGAAATAATACAGAAAGCTGGCCTACAACAGGAGTAAATTAGCTTTGTCTTATCCTTGCTTTTATTGGAATTCTAATATTTTTTCATTCTGTACATGTGACACTAATCTTGGTTTTTCTGACCTTCACAATTTATAAAAGGATGAGTCATATGAACAGGTAGGTTTGAGGAAATTAAAAATAAAGTGAAATGTAACTTGAAATGACATTTTCAGTGGAACTTAATAGTGTTAGGTGAAGAATCTCATTAACAAGTACATTAAAATCAAATAAAAAGAGAGACCAAAACTTTTTCACTCCATAAAGCAAAGGACAGGTTAATTGGTGGTTCTAAGATCTTTTAAAGATACATTACTAGATATTAGATTTGCAAATTAGGGAAATACCTAGGAGTAAATGGCTCAATTTTATTTTCTGCTAGGTTCAGACACTCTGTGGAAGAGTAGGGTTCATCTCACCAGACTTCACCAGCTAGAAGATAATTATTTGTTCTAGTCACCTTGATGCACATGGGATAAAATTGATCCCTCTTTAAAGGCACATATTTTTCTCCTTCGAATATACAGGAAGACAAAATGACCCACTCAAACCAGACTTCTGTCTTTAAAATTCTAGTCTGAACCATTTAATTTCACCAAGACTTGCCGTCCCCTGTGTAAAAAGTGGGCAACAGCATTCTTCTCCCTTTCTTTTACCCCAATAAATGCAGTTACTCAGTTATATAGTAAAGTAGCAACTAACCCTACAAGTATTTAAACAAATGGGACGCTGAATGAGAAAGAGTAATAGAATCTGTTAATCTATGATTAAACCTCTTTGATTTCAGGAGATCAACAGAGACATTCACACGAGCCAGCTGTACTTTCCACCCTGATTGTCTTTCCTGCTCCACTCCAGTGTAACTCCCATCAGGAGTCCAACTTGTGCCTTTGTAAGGCAGGCCAGTGAGTGTTTTCCTCCCAGAAAGTTTATAGCACAAAATAAGAACTGAAATAAGATTTAGTAAAAGGTCTCACTATATCTCTTGCCAGAAACCAGTCTGCATCTGGCTGAAGAACTGTTTTATTAAAAGGTAAATGGCATTATATACATAAATACTAGAATTAATTTCAGGAGACTGCAGTCTTCTAATTTAGGCACTGAATGTAAATTAGTTATCTAGACTCATTCCCTAGTTAGTAGAGGGAGACATCTGCCCTGATATAAGTGTTTAAGATTGGTTGGCTGAATCACCGTGTAGAGGTACCCACCTCAACTATAGCAAAGCCTAAGTAGAAGAGGACCACACAAAGAGTGTATTTTAACATGGCTTACTACAGAGCTGATTCCGTGTCCCCCCCTTCAGGCTAAGCATGGCAGGAATGGAGGAAAAGTATTCACACAATATAGCTCCAAAGAAAAACTAAGCCTGAACTTTTCAGACACTATTAAACAGATAATATCATCCAGTACCGGGGTCTCTGATTTTCTGTCCGTGAAATTCACAGCTTCTGGGTTTTTTTCTGCTTTCCACCTCTGATGTTCTGAAACTCTGAGTTCATCTCGAAGCTCCATGTTCTGCCTGGTCAACATCTCAACCTGGTCTCTCAGCTTGCCATAGGCAGCATGCCAGCAGGACTCATTTCTCTTGAACTCCTCCTGCAGTCCCGCAATCTGCTGTTTTAATATCTACCAGTAGAAAAAAAGTGTACCATGTCATTGCCTGCTCTGGACTAGGCATGCCCACCTTATACACTCAGAAGGAAGCATGGAGTTTTTTCTTCTGCTTAAAGGTCTACAGTATAAAGTTCTTCAATCTAAAGGTCTGCAATATAAAAAGAACACATTTGAAATGATTTCTTAAAAAACCCACCAAACCAACAAACAAAAAAACCCACTACCCTGCAAACTCCTGTGTTTAAAACAAGCCAATTGTTACAAAGTGAGCAAAGTACTTGCTGTGTGAAGGAGAATTAGGAAATGCAAACTAATCATGCAAACATTAAACCCACCATTAAATGTGGATGTTGAAAAAAAAGGCAAGGATACAAGGTATATTTTAATGTCAGTTCATCAGATCTTCAAGTAGTGACAAGTGTACGTGATTAGTTAAATGGTCCTTACAAATAGCAGGGGATCGCAAAGACCTAATTTTCAACTGGGTTCAGGAAAATTAAAGTAGTGAAATTTGGTGCATTTTGGAGAGGAGTTTTCCATATACATGCATCTCCATTATTTTTCCCTACTCCCTTGTCCTTCCCTCACCCGTGCTGATGCTAACTCTGAGTCCTCTTCTTTCAAAGCACTCATGGTGGATACTGCAAACATGATGTTGGTGGAGTTAAGCTAGAAATATGCAATTTGCTCTGTAATCAATCGTCACTTGCAACCCTTTCCTACTTTCCCTTCATTTGTGTATCTGCCCACTTGTGTCCTCCTCCTCATCCTTTCTTTGCTGCGAGCTCCCTGGTCAGAATTTGGAACATCCATTGGCCATTTTCAAGAAGCAGCAAACTTCTGAATGTGGGAATCACACAGATAAGTGTCTCAGAAAGTGTTTTGTAATTGATTTGTGGAAAACTTTTCTGCGCTCACTATGTTATCAGGTGGGAACAAAAGTTTCAAACAATTCTATCAAATTTCATCTCTAGGGCTAGACCTGGTCAGGAAACACAATTATGCCCTGGCAGAAATTCTAACAATTTTTTTTTTTAAATCTCAGGTGGAAATAAAGCTGATGTTTCAAAATATTGTGCAGAGAAGGTATTCAAAATATTTTTATTCAAAATATTAAAATTACCTCACTGAAACAGATAATAATTTCCTGTTGTAAATGTTACCTTTAGAGAAATATGGATCATGATCAGAGAAAACATTATGTGTATGGTACAAAAATATGTATTTCAAAAATGTGTTAATGAAAAATATAGAAAGTGTAGAAAGTTTGAACAAAGTACTGTCTTGCCAGTCTCATTTGTTCTGAAACTTTTCTGGTCAAGAAAATAACTGAAATTGTCAGTTTGCTGTCAAATATATCAGTTTGGTTTAGACATCCTTTTGCAGCAGAATATTGTTCTAGACATTTCTGAACATTAGTATTGCCTAGTCTTTTATCCTATAAAATACAGCTTTTAGCTGCCCCCATCTCCTTTATCAGTGTCTCACATGGCTCACCATTTTTTTCTTCTCTTTATCTTCTAGAAAATTACTTAAAGTCACATTATGTCTAGCTATTTTTAATAGGGATAATAGCCGATATTCAGAGGTTGCTATATTACTAAGGAGGCAGAAATAGAGGATTCAAACAGACAGAATTCCCTAAAGGAGCTTAGAACAAAGCACAATGACTCAGGGATGTTATTAGGCAGGTTAGGTTGTTAGATACACAGCTAGATATTATCAAAATACCTCAAAGCCAAAGGTCAGGGTAGTTTAAAGAAAAAAATCAACAAACTCCCAGCTCAGGGATGAGAATAGAGAATGATGGCCAATAACTCTGTGCCATTGGCACAATGGCTCTTTATATCGAAAAGGTGTAAGGCCCACTATGGCAGTAGTTGAAAATTTTTCAAGAGCCAGCTCAGATCTGGTAAAACCTCTACAAGGAAGTACAAGGAACATGGGAACCTCCCACCCTTCCTTACAAAAGAGAAAGCATAACCTTATTTTTGTCTTATATAAAGAAAATGAGATGTACATTTAAAACACAAACCAAAGCAATGTCCTATTAACATGAAAAATCTTCACTGTACACACAACTATCCTCAAGAAGTAGAATGAATAATCGGCCACCTGTGCCAGATGGAAGGATTTATGTACTACCATAAGATGCCTTCATGAAAGGAGGCTGAGAACTGCATATTTAGTCTACAGAAGACAGCTTACTTGGATTTCTTCTGCTTTTACATTTTCTCCAGTGACTCTAGCTGTTCCTTTGAACTTGCTATGGGCAATTTTTTCTTTTTGCAGTGGGTGAATTTGGTCTCTATTGTATTCCAAAGGGTGAGTTAGCTCCTGGCTTCTGACAGTCTTCAGCTGGTCCATTTGTTGTCTGTTCAGAAGGCAAACAAAGTTTATGAATTTGGCATAAAGACTATTACAAAGGATTGTTTTTAGATGTGCCTTCTTTGGGCATGATTTTTGGAGGGCTTGGGCATGTCCCACATAGGCTGACATTCCTGGGAGTGGCAACAAGTTACCAGCACTTGTCAAAGTTGAGCTGCTTCATCACTGGGAACACTCAAGCATGTGTTCAGCTGCAAACTTTATTCTATTGGGTAGATAGAACAATTCTCATTGAAATTTTCTGACAACACAATGACCATGAACTTCGAGGCTTTTAAACACATTTTCTGTTCACAGAGATAGCTAAATTAGGGCAGACCTGCAGAAGGCACAGCTTGTTCCCTTGCATTGCACCCATGAAGCACTTCATTGTGCAAGGCAGCCCAGTCATTCCTACAAATGAGAACAGCTATGGACCTGAATGAGAGGGGATCAAGTACCTTCCACAGGTAAATATACTCCAAGAGTTAAATGTGGGAGATCAGCACCCATAAGAGATTTTGCCTTTGAACTCAATCTCTCAAGGCGTTAGTGGTGTGGAAGTGCACTTAAAAATACAGCCAGAGGGGAAGAGTATAAATCTTTACATATCCTCAAATGGAGTGTATTTGTATGACTGTAATCCAGCTGCTTATTTCAGTTTAGTATGATTTAAATTATTTGTTAGCTTTCTGCTTCAGCTCGCATCATGACCTACAGCCACCATCTGGTCACCACTCTTGCTCGAAAAGCAACAAAAGCTACGGGAGGCAGCCATGACCTCATGTTTTCCTCTTAGTAATGGAGTTTAGAACTTCAGCAGCAAAATATGAAAGTTATCAAAGATATTAAGAGATAAAAAAACTCCCCCTATCATGCTGCTCTTTATAATTCATTACCTAATTTTTATTTTTTGTTGTTTCTATCCTAAATAAGCCTATCTAATATTCTGGTTAAAGGCATGCTAAAAAAAAGTCTCATCAATAGTCAATAGAAGTAGTAATTCTCCTCACAGTAATACAGTTAAATTAGCAAATATAGTCCCTGCTTGATTATGTCCAGCCTACCACTGCTTCATATCCAGACCAGTTGCCCTGAAATACAATATACTAGAACAAAAACAAAATGCAAGTTCTATACATAACAACTTCCACTGAAGACTGAACAGTACTGTCTTAAGTTTCTTGCACCCTGTAAAAGAAAATCCAGCTAGCTATTCCTTCCAGTAGCTCAGCTGATATCAGCTTCTTCAGAATTGCACAGGAGTTCCAACTGCACAAATAAACTAATATCAGAGCTGGAGCGTGAACTCAAGGTGCAATTGCCCAGAGTGCCGTATTGCTAGCATGACCTCTGGTCTAGGCATCAGCCATCCAGCGCTGTGCTAGGAGATGCTGGGCAAGGTTTGGAGGTTCGCACAGGTCAGGAAACATGCCCAGCAGACAACTCGGATGTAGCCACCCTGGCCAGCAGGGTAAACCAGGTTAGTCATATGGAGGTGTTATGCTGCGCCTCTTTGCCTCAGGGCTAGAAAACAGACCCTGGCCTGAGGAAATGTAATAACCAAGGATGCCAGGAGCACACACAATAGTTCTTTGGAGCCTCAGATAATCAGCTCATACACTAGCTATAAGTTGCAAATAGGAGCTAGGTGCACATCACAGATATAAAATATAGAAAAAAAGGTTAAGTGCTTTTTTCTTGCATGAGTTCCAGGTGTATCTCTTCATGAGGCACATTGCAGCAGGCTGGTTGTGACGCAAAACCATATATGAAGCAAAGGTCTTTTTTCCAAGAAAAATAGCAAAATACAGATGGAGAAAAAAACAAACCTGCTGGCTACTGCTGTTGGCCCAGAAAGAGTGCAGATTCAATACTACAAGGAAATTATGTATTAAAAATGGCAAACAAGTTTTCCTTGTTGAAGGAACAAGGAAATGACCATCACTGAATCTTCTGACTTATGTCAAGAGTAACTATCTCAGTGCTGCAAAGGTGGAGCCAGAGGCTGCTGCCTTGAGCGCTCTCCAGGCTCTGTTAGGCACCAGATACACACAATACACTACATCTTGACTGTTTTCACCCTCTTGCCTATATTATTTGTGCCTGCAAAGGTCTAAAAACAAAGTGCTTGGAAACGAAAGAATGGGTGGACTGGGCAGGTCCAGGCATGTTGTGCTGCTCTCAAAAGGATTTTCATTGCTTCCCATGAGCGTAAGTTGTCAACATGGCACAAGTGAAATGCTCTCAGTGTAGAGGCCATCTTGTGTTCCTAATAGGCTTACTGGTTTAAAAATACAAAGCAGATTCTGAGATTGCATAAATCAGCACAGGGTCAATGCAGTCAGGGAGCAGAAGCTGCCTTTCACAATTGGTTTTAGCTCATAAGTTACAAAAAGTGAGTGATAAGATGCACATATTGTACTAGGCAGGTATTTTTGGATAAATGTCTGTGTAAAAATTCTAGGGTCTACTACGGCTAATGACATTAATAAACACACCGAAAGCTCTTTTAAAAACCTGCAATATTATGGAAAAAACAAAGCCATGTCATCTGTGAGGCGCATTGTCAGCAGGCAGAGAATGCAGTTCTGGCAGAGTACACTGCAGTAATTTTGCACCAATGCATCCCTCCACAGCCAAAACTTACAGTAAAAGTAAAAGCAACACCTAATTTCATTAGTAGTTTTATGAACTGCCAAATCCCACAAATACTCACATCTGGAACACCTACCACAGTCAGCTGGAGATCATCTTCCAATATGTTTGCAAGGTCACAAACAAGAAAGATCTTTAATGAAATAATTTATTTTTAGGACATTGAAAGTTTTTTGCTAAAAGACAGCTACAGGAGGAAATGATACAAAATGATAAATGTAATTCAGAAATACCCCTTGGCACAAATGCCATGGTCTTTGAAATCAGAAGGAATGAACAAGCAGATGTGAAAAATAATTTCTTAGTTTGCATTATATATTAAAAATCCAAAACAATAAATTATGCTTATTTAGCACCAGTTAAGAACTAGGCTTGAAATATAAAAAGGAAGAGAGTCTCTCCTGTGTTTACAGTATATTGTACCTAGTAATTTCCATCAGATTTCACCACATTAAAAAATATATATTTGATTTCATTGTAAGCATGCTAAATTTTCATTAGAGCATTTGCATAGCCTGTAATTAGTTACACTTTCATTTGAAACCCCATAGTTTCAAAACTTATTTCTTGCAGGGATTTGTGGTAAGAAATTATTTCACTTCTATGAAGTTGTAAAACAAAACCAAAACTATTTTCAGCTTTTAATAATTACAAATAACAAAAGGAACTGTTTTGAATTTTCAAGTTTTTCACCTATATGGTACCAAATGCATCCTCAGTCTAGTCTGAAGATAGGTATTTCTGAAATAACAGTGCTGTGGGCATTGACATATGCTATATGCTTCTTGTATTTCCCTTTGGAAATATGGGCTACCTGATGTGAATGTGATATGAGAAGTTTATCCTTTACTCCATCAGAGGCCTGATCTCATAAAATAAATTATCCTGAGTTCTTACTGATTTCAGTGTAATCTGAAGACTTTCAGAAACTTGTAAAAAGCATTTGGCATTACTCAGCCTTAAGACCCAAACTGCACCAGTATTTTCAGTTAACTCCCTTCAGTTAGGCACTTTAGTTTTTAGCTAGACAGATAAATAAATGTTTCAGTTCTGAAACAACACAGACACAGTTGAAAAGAGGTTCTCTAATAAGTATGAATTTAGCAGCCTGATTTTAAGGATCCTAAGGAAATATTTGCCTTACTCCACACACAAATCAATCTCTGGTCCACACAGACTTACCTGCGAAAATGCATTGCTTTCTCTGGTTCTTCTTTCACTCTAGCCAGTGAAGGGGTTCCTCTGTGGTATACCTCAGTCTCTAATCCTCTGGTAAGGATGTTCTGGGTTTCTTCTGTAAAGATATCTATGTTAGTACACAGAACTTTGTGAATATTTATGAACCCTCTCTGAGTATTTAAAACCCCAGACTGCACAAGTGCAGTAAGCTTTATTGCTTAATCTATCAAACCGAATCTTTGCCTAATTATGCAAGTATTCCATTCCCAGCATAATTCTTAGTAGTGCAATCCAGCCCTACAAATCACGGTAAGTGAAACGGATTTGGGGATATATCAGTGTCAGTAACTGAATTCCTTTTCAGTATTGTGAATGCCAGGTCAACCTTATTTTGAGATGCCTCAGGAACCCTTTTTTAACAGCAGCCTGACATGGAGCCGAGTGTGCTTAGCAAGTTATGACAGAGCAATTTAGAGCCATCAGAAGTTAATATTTCTGCCCTCGTGATCACTGCAGGTAGGACAACTGATTTTGACAGATCCTACACAAAGAGACAGCCAATGGGTTTGGGATGAGGAGTCAATGTGGAGGAAGTCCTTCAGTGGAAACTAACAGAGAAGGAAAGTCAAGAACCAATTTAATAAAAAGGACTAAATCCTGCTCAAGTGGGATATCATTTCATTGCCAGAAGTAAGATCATAGGACCAAAAGGCTAGAAAGATTGGTTGACCATAGAACTGGAACCACATTCAGGACAAATTGAGTGAATATGTTCTTACGAAATCATAATTTTCCATTGATGTGTCTTAGGGACAAAACATGCAAATTTGAGAAATTATTTTGCCCACATTTTTTAAAGTCACAGTATTTCTGAGGAAGGTAGATAGAAAATGTGAACATCTCTGTGTCAAGGAGTCAGTGGTAGGAACATATCTAACCTACAGGGAACTCTAGCTCTGACTCCAGGGACTCACTGAATCTCTCACCTGTCTCATGGGGTCAAAAGTCTGCACCTGAAAGAGCACCTCAAGCAACAGACTTAGGAAAAATGGCTAGTGACGATGGAGAGCCAAGCATAACAAGGGGCTTGCAGATATATCTCTCCCCTTTTCTTTTTTTTTTTTTTTTCTAGTTTAGGACTGAGAAGTACTGACTGAGGTGGGCATATACCTAGGGAGCGCACACAGAATGAGTCATAAATCCAAGAGAATTTTTTTTCCCATATGGAAAATAAATGTTAATCAAAACTCTGGTACCTCTTACCTAATGTGTCTGTAAACAGTTTTTTCTGTCGTTCCTCCACTGCAGGGGTTTCTTTAATCTTGAAAGCAGGAATCTCACCAGTCACTGTTGAGGATGGCAAATCTAGGCTTTTAACGTCCCTGGCCCTATTCTCGTTCTTTGATTTAGGCTCATGCTCTCTCCTTTTCAACCTTGTGAGATGAAATGGGGACTGCTGAAGAGAAGAGTGAGCCTTGCTCCCTTTCAGCCTGACAGCTCCAACGCTGCAATCACTGCTGCTTGTGCTGCAGGAGAGACGTTGCCTTGACGTCACTTGAATATCTTGTTTCCTTGGGGGGGATTTGCTGTATGTTTTAGTAGACATTTTTTCAGTTCCACTGGGCTCATCACTAGCATAATCACCATCAGAGAGATCCAAATGTCTGTCAGTATGATCTACTCCCTGAGGCCCATGTTGGGAAGCATACGAGCCATCGTGGGATTTGTGGTCATCATCACTGCTGAAGGATAAGCAGCTTGACTCAAAGGACAAAGATGCAACATGCCACATCAAGGCAGCTGTCCCCTTCCTTTGCCATTCCTGCTGCAAGGCTGAGGATGAGCTTCCCTTCTCCACAGCCTCAGGTGAGCTATGTATAATTTTTACTATCTTATCATTGACCATCTTAAACCCAGTATGGATTTGTCTTTTGCTTTCTGAGCTCTGGCTCCCCAAAACAAGTTCCTGTGGGCATACCTGAACCCACTTCTGACCCTGTGTGAATGCAGGGCCTGCACTCCACTCTGCCTCCTTGGTGCGATCTATTTCTAAATCCTGAAGTGGAGAATGCTTTTGCAGAACTTCCAAGGGGGTTTTTGCTCCCTCTGTGAGGTGACCATTCAGAGGCTGAACCTCTCTACCTAGGTCCTTTTGCAGGGTACCCTCCATAAGTCTTCCATTAGTTCTGCCTGCTTTCCTGAGAGAATCCATATGATGAATTTCCTGTTCCTCACCTACTTGTAGGTTCATTTCTGTTACTATTTCAGGACATGGTTGTGGGATTTCAGGCCACCTTCTCCGTGATGAGTCAGCAGGATTTTCCTTTGGAGCTTCATCTCTCCCAATCACTTTTTCTTCTGCACTTTGCTCAACTACTTTTTCTTCACAGTCAGTCTGAGCCTTTATCTCCATCTCAGCTAAAGCAGAGTCTGCTTTTTTTTCATGTGTACTGACCTGCATATTTAACTGAGAGCATTCCTCTGGCTGCATTACACCTGCATCCACTTGACCAGGCTGGGAGAAATGACCCCAGCAGTCCAAACCAGCTTTTCTGGAATGCTTGCTGTCTTCTTTCAAAGGCTTCTGTTTAGTTTTTTTGAGCCTTGCCATACCTTCTCTTCGTTTCAGAAAAGCCTTCCGAGGGGTTACTTTTGCCTTGCTCTGAAAAAAACACCAAAAATCCTGACAATCACAGTCTGAGAATCATTCTCCAGAAAGGAAGCTATTTATAAAAAGCTGAGACACTAGAAGTCTTAAAGACCCTGACTGTGGGTAACTGAGTGCATAAGTAACAGCCCCAAGACTACAGGGAAGGTACAAGAACTTTTAGGAGCAGTTGTTATGTGACACCTCTATTAATTCATTATTTGACTCAGATGGTTAAGATGGTGCTAAGTGTTTATATAGATAAAAGACAGACAGATGAAGATGAGATAGAAGATAGAAGATGAGAGAAGTTTGGTTTTTTTTTTAAAGGAAGTTTGAGTGTTTTTTACAATGTGACACAAATATATGAACACATCAGTTTGAGATGTTATTTTGCCAGGGAGACAAAGAGAAAATTCCTGAGTTATAAAATGTGATCTTCCAAGTCAACAAGCCTAACAAAATGCCGAGTCTGACACCTAGAGGTGTCAGACATAAACTCATCCCAAACTGCACATAAGGCAAAACGCAGAACAGTATTACTATACTTGGCCCTTGTACAAAAACTGTATTTGGAAATGCCCCATTCTCACATTAGTGGCACATAAGAGACTGCATGGACTGTTTATTATGAAATAAACTAACAGAATCAACCTTGAGGTCTAATTTGGCTAAGTATGTTGAGACTCGGGCACAAACTATGACCCAGAAAGTATGTGGAAAGAGGAGAATCCAGTGGTAAGCATTGGGGAATATGACTGTGACCAAGTAATACAGTTTTTTTTACTTTTGGGAAAAATCTTCCAATATCACATGAAAGAACAGTTGGAAAATGTGCTGTCATACAATGAACCAAAACAGAGCCCCCACAATACTCAAGCCCATGAGAATTTATCAAAAACAAAGTGAATGCACTGATGGAACAGTACCTGCTGCTCCTTCTGCTGTTTTGCTATGAGATCAGTGTCTGCTATAAGTTGTTCTTCAACAAATTCTTCAGAAGGCTTCTGTCTAATACCAATTGCTGGTGTGACTGGCCTAGGCAAGGAACAGGAAGGTAGTTATTTTTAAAGGTTCTCCAAGTAATTTTCTTTCAATAATTTTCATGGAGCTGATGTTGAGTTTAGAACTGAAATGTTCTCCTTTTTTTTTTTTTAAATGTGAAGCATGTTAGTAAAAAGCTCACTATTATATGACACTTAATTTTCACTTTAAAACATCCTGTCTAGACTAAACATTAATTATGCTTTTAGCAAGTAACATTTTTTGGCTGGTATCAGTCTCTACTTAAAAACAGAAAATAGTCAAAAGGAAAAAAAATCAGCCATTTTCTCCAGACTAGAGCTGGTTGCAGTCACAAAGAACTCACTGTCTCTCTGACAGAGTGGTTTGAATTAGCTAGTGAAGAGTGACAGAGGAGAAAAATAATGTCCATAATGTTGTGGAGGGACAAATTGAACACTGACTCAAAATGAAGCATAATACAGCCTACTTGAATATATCTTATTTCATTGAAAATGTGCTTAAAGCCTTAATTTAGGCACTTATTAATAATTTCTACTGAATATTAAAAAATCCTGGGTTTAATAGGGTTACTGGTTACACAGCACCTTACTGTTCTTTCTATACCCAACTTCCACCTCACACCACTGTACCACGGATAATCTTTTCATTTGTCAGTGTGGCTCTGTCTATTAGCACACAGCATGGCCTAATAGGATGAGATTTGTAAAGTAAAACTGTTGTTGCTAAGGTCTCACTGTTAGACAATTTGAATTGCAGGGAAGTTTACTTCAAACCAACTGTAGCCTGGTCCCATAGTGAAAATGTCACAAAGGGATACATTCTTGCGCAGTAGTTTCATCCAGTTCATGCTAAGACCACAATATGAACCAAAGCACAGGAAGTGGGGTGACTGGGAGATGGAATCCAGAAGCTCACTACTGATCCAAAAAGGCATATGTGGACAGGCTCACTTGCCCAGAGGTGCTTATGGTCCTGCCATCTCTTCCCAGCCTTTTGCTCTGGACATCCCCATATTCCTTCTCTGGCCCAACTCCCACATGGTTAATGCACTGAAAGACACTCATGACAATTACTCGGTCTGTACTTGCCTAGAAGTTTGCTGCTTCTCTTTGGCGGAAGGCTCGATGTGCCCAAAAGTTACCGCTTCTGTCTGCATCAGCTGAGGAAAAGTAACAACTCTACAAGCATTTCTTCCATCACTAATGCCAACCTAACCGTTCTTGCCTAGCCCTGAGCACCCCCTCAGCGTGCTGGTACAAGTGCTTTTGCAATGCAGTAAAGAACCAGATCAGAGAACTAATCCAAGTTAAAAGTTACATTTCTCCTCTCTCCAGATAATTTTAACAAGGAATTCTTCACTGACCTCTTCACTATATAGGCACTTAAAAATTGGTCTTGGCACAGCTGAAGAGGCAGAGCAAGGACAAGAATGAACGAGCTACTCAGACCGATGCTGCTATCACAAGCTGATGGCTACTGCAGAAGAAATGATGGCATAACGAAAGGTGTTATCTCTACCTGACAACTTTTGCTTTACTGCTATCCTTTGAAGATCATAGTTACAATACCAGTTCATTTAAATTGGCTAAATCGGCGTCCTATTATATAGAAGTAGATTAACTACCAGTTCCTAGATCTGTCCAATCTCTGCCCAGTCATACCTGCCACTCTCAAGAGAAGGAAAGAGCCTTTGTGTTGCAAATCTAACACTTATAGTATGCATACAATCAAGGAAAACATGCTTTTGTAGCTTGTCTGACTGATTAAAATAATTTCTCACCTGTCTTCTATGTTTCCAGTCTTCATCTTCCCCTCTATGCCAAAGGGAGATGGAGGAATCTCCTCATTTACTTGTTCTCTTTGTTCTTCATTGACAGCAGAAAAAGTTTCAGGGAAACTCCTCTCTCTTAATTGACTGTTATCTAAGCAGCAGGGAAAAGGTGAATGAAAACAAAGCCCTTATAGAATGAATAAATGAAGAATAGACATCATAAAATAAATTAGAAATGTTTATATTTTCAAGAACATATGCAAGATTTTGATTTTTGAAAACACTTCATAGAATATAATTGAATTAAGCAGGTGGAAGGATGCAATCCATGAAAAAAAGAGGCTCCTGATCCTCAAGTGCAGTTGCTGGAAATAAGGAATGGGCAAATGGTATGATTTGAACTCCTTGCCTCTAGAGATTTGTAATGTTCGGTTAATGTGTTCACTGCACAACATTGCAGTGGAGACACTTTGCTAGACAGTACTGAACTACTCATGTGTCTGTAATTATGTGACCTGCAAGCCAGTTCATTAAACAGTTTAACAAGCACTATTTCTACACATGAGACTTTCTAACTGGGCATTTTCTATTCTATTTCACAAAAGTGCAATTTTTACATTTACATTGAAGCTTACTGGCTATGTTGACTGCAACAAGAAGGCTCCCACTTCAATTAGTCTTTTTTTCTAAGTGTCAGCTAATGGAAACTTTTTCTTTTAGCTCAATTTAGGCCTGTCAACTGTAGCAAAAAGTCAACTGGCTCATTCACACTACACACTGTTGCTGTAGCTAGGAACCATATAGCTCACACAGCTCACTTTGCCATATTAATGCACCCAGAGCTACTGAAGTCCTTTGCAATATAATGAAAGGACTTTCTGGTCCAACAACAGGAATACAAAAGCTTTACATCCTTCTCTCAGCCTTTCCCAGCTACACAGCAAAAATCTCTGGTCTGACAGCAGACTAGCAGTGCTGTTTCTGCAACCATCTCACCTGCCTTGTACCAGAATACGTTTGAGGACACAGGTGACACAGCAGGTTGGCAGCCTCAAGGGATGCAGAACCCACGTGTCCTTCCTCACAGCCTCATGTGTGGGGCTATGCTGTCTCCAGAATACTCTAATAGGAGAGGTCTCCCAGCACTGTAATTTTCAACTAGTACTTCCCAGTGCAAGGCAAGAACAATGTTTCCAAGCAGCTGTGTAATTCACCTTTGTTTTCTTTTCTGTTCCCTTCTTGAGCATCTTGTCTGGAAAGCACTTTTGTGGGGCTCCCAGAACACTGAAGCAGTGGCTCGGTGCTTATCCCTTTAAATAAGAATGTGAAGTGTTATACAAGCTGTTGGTACACTCATGTTTATGTTTCCAGCAGTAAAAACCCACACTCCTCACAACAGTCAGGAAGGTCTCTGTTCATTCCAGTCCTCAAGCACACATTCAACAGAAGCGTATTTCAAAGGCAACTGCACTGACCAGCTTCCAGTCAGGAGTTAGTGCGATGTATTAAGGTCTCTGCACCTTCAAGCCTTAGTTTTACACACACAAAGCAGGTCCAAGTCAGTGCTGCTGTCAAAAAAAAACCAGTTTCAATTGCACTACGGGACTGTCTCTCAGCATCACAGTTGGGTCTTGCTATAAAAGTTCAAAGGAATCCAGGATGCAAGTCTGATTTGCATCCTCTTCCCCTTTAAGCAGTTTTATTCCCACTTCTTTTTGTTCTTCTTCACCCCATTTTGAAATCAACTTTTGATTTCTTGCAAATCACTCTTTCTTCTTTCTCACTCTTTGGTATCTTCCCACAGAGGAAAAGGCTGGCAAAGTGTAGCAAAGAGATGATGCCAAGTAGCAGCTTACATTCATTTTCCTCCAAATGATGCGACTCTATATCAATGTGAGAAACATCAAGGTTGCTGATGAAGAGCAGACCGTCTTAGCTAAAGAAACACGTTCTCTCACCCTTGGAAGCTATATCCACTTCCTACTTTTTATTCTTCTCCCCCCCAAATATAATATACCGCCTATTTCATATAACTTAGCTTTTCCAATTTAATGACTTTCTGTTCCATTTATATCTACAAGGCGCAATTTCTCTGTCAGTATGACAGGAAGAATGGCTGTGATTCAAAAAGTAAAAAAAAATAAAATCACATTTAAAATACTTTAAAAGCTTTTATAACAAGCCACCATGAAAATAAAGCACCTTCTCCTGACCTGCAATAAAATCAGTAACAATTACTATCATCAAGGGCAAAAATTCACAGGATTTGCACAATAGCTTTAGTTTCAGATTTCCAGCGCTTTTTACCCACCTGAATCTGAAAGCTGCATGTGCTCTCCTGAGATTTCTGAACTGCTCTCATTTGGCATGAGCAGTGGGGATCTGCTTTGCCAAGCAGAGCTCATTGCCAAGGGAGAGGTCTGTAAGCACTCCGGGCTTTCAACTTGGGAAGAATTTTCTGATGGGAACTGGACAGGAATGACAGTAGCTGGAAAGCATGGAAGGGGTGGCGTCGTGGCTACTAGGTGGGAAGGTATCCCACGAGAAACAGAAAAGCCTAAAAATAATTACCAGAGAAGAAAAATTAGAGAAGTGTAAGACAAATATTTTGCACCAAACTAGAAATCTCTTGCTAAATTGGTGTTGTACAAAAACAATGTTGCTTTCATGTAACCTGGTGGTTTGCATATGTAGAGTGAAATAATCAAATTCTGCTTTTTTATTTTATTTAAATTGTAAAACATGCTTGCTACAACTTTCAGCCATAGCAAAAATTATCGTATGCTACAGGGATGCTGAATTAAAAAGAATTTACAAAGTACTCCCAAGCATGTAAAACACACGTTTCCCCTAGGACTTGTTAAGTCCCTTAGCAGGTAAAAGTTAAGTATTGCAAAGTATCTCTGAGGCACTTCTCAGTGCAAAAGAGGGGAAGGGTTTCCTTTTAGCTCTGGATGACTGGTTACACATTTTATTAGAAGACTTCCAAGTGGAAAAGATGTAAGCAATTCTGCATACGGACCAGAGGCCAGGCTCACTACCTCCAGGAAAGAAATCCCTTTAGGAGGTTGCAAAATCAAGCTCGTTTATTTTCTTTCTCCACACCATGACTCCTTTCTGTCCTGTAACCTGTCTTCAACAAGAAGAATAGAGTGCCTGCAACTGAAATTGCCTCACCCCCCAATTCAGGCATGTTTTGGAAGAAGGCTGATCTGTGGATTCAAATCCTGTCCGGCACAGACCAAAAAAAAGCCCAACTCGCTACTTCTGGAGGAATGCTCTGACCACACAGCCAGCAGGTGGGCAGAACCACTTCTCTCTGTGTTACCATGAGACACTAAAATAACAACCTGTAGTTCAATGAGGTTTGATTTTACTGTTGGTCACTGTATTATTTCTTTAAATGCATGGCAATATTAAAGCAACCGTTTTTATCATAATAAAATAATTCATAGGCCTAGTAGTTCTTCATATTTTACCTCTTTAAAGCTTAATGGGACCAGATGATGCAATGTCTTTTGCTACCCTCAACCTACACTGCCTCCACTAACAAATAAGAATTTTCAGTGCAGATTTGGGTCAGCTTTTCATTCAAGGAAACATTTTATCTGTGGCTTTGTATGTTAGCTAAATGTATCTGGATATGTAAATACATCCAAACAGCATCCTATAAATATATTTCTTACTGTATGATCTTGGTCTTGAGTCCATGATAAAAACTGTACTTCCTTACTTGAGAAATGCACCAAGTGACTTGCAGCACTGGGGCAGGGGGAAGGGGAGTTTGCATGAGGAAGCACGGCAGGACCCAGGGCACTTTCCTTCTCACACTGCTCAGGTTCCTGAGAACCTGAAGAAAGTGATACAGTCTAACTGTTCTGCTCACAGCAAACCAGTGGAAGTGACAACAAGCATTTTGCTAATTGCAGCATTTGGGCAGGGATTAATGAGCAACATAATTGCTCTGTGGATGTTCTGTTTTGATTAGAAAACTTGGAAGGTGCAGACTGTGTACTTGTTCAACCTGGTCGTTGCAGACAGCTTGCGGAGCATTTACCTGCCATTTCAACCAGACTTTTCTCTGAAGCAAAAAGCACAGGATCATGAAGATTTCATTTACTCAGCCATAGTCTTCTTTCTGTCTCTTTCTCAAGCTCTCTCCCTACTATACAGCAGTGGCCTTTGACAGCTATTTTGCGGTGACATAGCTCCATCAGGAAAATTGGTACAGTGACAACCAGGTCTGCTGGTATCACTGCTGGTGTGGCTTGGCTTCTGGCTACAGGGATGATGGTTAAAATCCTGCTTACCCCCCCCCCCCCCAAAAAAAAACCTGACTGCCACACAGCATCAAGTTTGAAAATGAGACCTTCAAACAGACGTGACACTGTGTTCTTTATGAAGTTTCTTGTTCCTTTAAGTCTCATTTTTCTTTGTGCTGCTGGCATCTTTGGGAAGCTCAGAAAGGTCACCACAACACAAGCAGACAACCAAAGGTGCAGAAAGCCAGGCTTTTGATGGTCACTGTGGGGCTGGTGTTTGGCCCTTGCTTCCTCCCCAGTGCATATACCCCAGTGTGCGCCTGCTGCTTGCGTAGATAGTCTGCAGCTCTGACAGCCATACAGCTTTTCTAGCTGCTGTTAACCTGTTTGATCTCAGTTGCTACAGCCATCGCAACAGGGCGTTGTCCAGCCCAACTTCTGGTCATTCCTACAGAAAGTTCTCTGATGCCCCAAGAGGCTGAGACAGAAT
Source organism: Numenius arquata (assembly GCF_964106895.1). Lineage (NCBI taxonomy): Eukaryota > Metazoa > Chordata > Aves > Charadriiformes > Scolopacidae > Numenius > Numenius arquata. Next base: position 19,316,215 of record NC_133577.1, on the reverse strand, counting down.
GAAACAAAGCCCTAGCACTCAGATAGTCTTAAAAGACAGCGACACTTGAAGCCAGCAGAGAACATTCATTATATTTATACAGATCTAATTATGTGTGCATATACACAGGTTTAAAAGACTTTATTATTTTCTTCCAGTTTTGTTATACTGGGAGTAGAGGAAAGTTAACAGCATTTTGCTGTCCAATGTTCTTTAATTCCACTTTTCTAAATCTTTTCATTTTGCTGGCTAATAATTGCCATTATATACATTAGCGAGGTAGATGAGACTTCCTAAAGTTTTAGGGTTTTTTATAGCAACACTAATGTAAGGGCATGTTTCCCTAAAGCCAATTAACAAGTGCTGACTCCCAGAGTTACAAGGGGGGGTGTGTGTGAGAAAAAGACCGTAAATTCTTAGTGGTTTTATTATCAACTGCCTAAAGCAATGCCTATTGTTTCATATGAACCTTTGCAAGCAGATGTTCCTCATACGGCAACTGAAATTGAATTTTGATTATAAATGATTCTGTCCAAACTGGTCAAACTATGAAGTATTTTTTTACATGCATGGAGGAACAGCAAAAGGCTTGGCTGTCCTTAACTGAGAGGACTTCCTCACACTATGGATGGTTAGAACATGGGAAGAAAGTGTCGAAAAAAATGTAGCTTTTCAGCTTAAAAAAGCTATTACTAAAACCCCATCAGGCTGCACTGAACTCTAGCATGCTGTCACCTAGTTCTCCTAACATCTGATACCTTGGCAGAACGAAACCTCGCAGGTCCTCAACTGGGCAAAGAAGCTTGAAATTAGACCGAGAAAACTGATATGAGATCAATGCACAGATGCAGACAGGGGATGCCTTAGGCTGCTCAGGTTCCTACCACATGGGTTACGTGAAGCTGCCTGCCCAGCAGGTTATCTGAGGAGCAGCAGCCATCCAAGGATCACCTGGCCTTCCTATGCCCTTATGGATACTCCCTGCGTGATGTTATGCACAAGCAGCCCTGATAACGCTTGGCCAATGCTGTCAAAAGTCTATATGATTTCCCTAAATTCTCCTTTCACCATGGGCCCGCATGCTGAGGAGAATGTGCTACTACTGTGGACAGGGTGGAAAGCTGGGAGTGTCCTCTTTTTCTACTTGCTGAACAGATGGCGTTTTCTGGCAATGCCACTGGTAAAATGAAGCTGTTCAAGGAGTTGCATCATGCTGTGAGGAACAGGCTGTAATATTAAAGGTAAGAGTCTGTTAACAGAAGCACGGTGTCTTGACTTTCTTCCTCTTTTCTACGTAAAAGCTGTAGCTTTCATATAGAGATAGAGGAAAAAAAGGATATTTCAGCTTTTCTGTAATGCTCACCACTATACTGTAGTTTTCTGCAGTATGTTCAAATCCATACTTCAATAGAAGTCTGTACAGGAGGTCTGTTATTAAACATAATAGTTCCTCATACTTCTCCTGGAATTTTAGTGTACAAAAAAGGAAAGAAACATTTTCTGGGGTTTAAAGCTTGTGCATAATGTGTGTAAAGAAATGAATGTTATAGCCCAACTGCCAGAGGAAGGGCTCCCAGCCACTGAAAACAACCATCACACTTCTATTTCTTTAAGGAACTGCTGTGTTTCACTGCTGGAATGCAAGCATCAGCAGGTGAGGGTGCTGCAGCATAAGGAAGGATTCACCAAGTACCTGGGTTGTAAAGTGCAATGATTTTCTGCTGTTCAGCCACCAGCCATTGCAGCTGCTCCATATGCTGCCTCATCACCTGGTCCTGCTGCCCTGGAGACTGAAAATATCATGAAGACACAGTATCAAACTACATTTCTCAATGTTTCTGGTACCAACAATAATAACAAAAGAAGGCCTGAGGTGAGGTGGGCGTAGGGCAAGAAGCAGAAGATGCAGCCTTGTTAGCACAGGTACTTCTGATTTTCGTATCATCAAAAAAGGCTAAAATGATGATAGACTTCCAGTGGAGAAAGGGTTGAGAACTGCCAGCACGAATACACCCTAAATAATAAATTCAACTGTATTGGAAACATGAGTTTCTTTAAAATGTGCAACTAAGACACCGTATTGTTTACTATCTTATAAGAAGCAAATAGAGTACTCAGTGGAAGAAATTCGGTGGAGTCACTCCTGTCCATCTCCTTGTCAACACCAAGAAGAAGAGAAAAGGTCAGAAATGGAAAAAAGCTAAAAAAGGAGAGGGAGGATGAGAAGAGGACTAATGGAAAGACCCACAGAAATAACATGAACATGCCTCACAAACATTACACGCATGAGGACATGGAGCAGGAACATACAATCTTTTCACCATAGGGAAGGAGATAGGAGTAACTATCCAGCAAGAGGAGCAGAGAAAAACTGATGAATTGTCCCTTTGGAAAAGTGTTTTATTTCATGGGTGCATTAGGCAACATAATCAATCACAGGGTTATAATGCACTTCCCAGTGCTTGCCAGTAAAGCTCCCTATCTATAGACACACACAACAGTTACCGTCCCTTTCTTCCTGAAGAGGCGTGCAACTACCAGAAATATGCAATATGCAGTTATAAATTCAGTAATTATTTAAAGCAAACGAACCTGTTCCATATTTTTGTAGGTGGGAGAATAATGGTTCATCCCAGGCTCTGAGGCAGGGAGCAGAGGAGGAGTGAACATTTCCAAGGTGTCGCTTGCATCATGAATTCCAGCCTGGGTTACACTGGAAGCCAGCTTTTGAGGAAAGCAATTAGAGCTGGCCAAATAACATAATTGTCTTGCATGCTGAAAAGCTTGGTCATGGCCCAAGTTATCTGTTGAGTCATTACTGTTGCCCATCATACTGCTGGCTTCTGAGCTGTATAAAAGCGGACACTGCTTGCCGGAGGACTCATTCATGTTGTCAACCCGACCTGGGGATAAAGAAGGCATGACCTTCTCAATTATTATTTTGGAAGTTGGTATTATGCTTGCCAGATCACTGGCAGTCTGCTGTGACATATTGTCTTCCTCCTTAAAAGCATATGCTTCCATGCCCTGCTTTCCAAAATCAACGTTAGGGATGTGCAATAAAAAATACCATGAGGAAAGGTGTCATACTGACATAGTAAATCCTGTGGTTTGTCTTATTTCCCTTTTTTTTTTTTCCCCATCCAAGAGATTATTTTTTAGCCCAGGCTGAATGTAGAGTATCTTCTGACTTCAGAAACTGTAAAACATATATATGTTTATATATTTTTACATCTGTATAGAAACATATATAAATATACATATATAAAATAAATATACATATATATAAATATACATATAGATATAAAATACTGTTAGGATACATGCAATACAAAACCACAATATTTCTGCCAGCTAAAATGGCTCAGGCGTACTGCCTGCTCTCTCACTATTAAATCCTAAAGTCTCAGACAATCAGGAATAGATATAAGACTCTATTACAATAAAAAGCAAAACCTATTCACCACTCAAAGCATTTGCCAGTGTGTCCTGACCTTGTCTTTCAGCTAAATTTTCAGCCTTTAAATTCAGAGAAAGTGCTTAATGTCCAAAGATGACTTCAGAAAACAGGGAATGGAGATAACAGAAGGAAACATGAGAAAACAAACGGCATGTGAAAAAAATCAAACAAAAGCATAACTAGAAAGCCATGATGTTTAAGTAGCTGAGAAGAATGTTTATTTCAAAAAGAGAATAATACTGCTACAGCTTGCATCCGTTCTCCCTGAGAGCAGTATGGCTGAGACAGCTGCACAACACAAAGATTCTGCTTCCCCTCTCTAGGCACTGGGCTCCAGTCCTTCCAAGACAGGTGCCAGGCATTTGCTACTTACCTTAAAAAATTGTGGTGGGGGGTGTGTGTGTATTTCAGCAGCTGAAGCTAGTGAGCTCCCCCACCTTGTCTGCTGTGGGAGGACAAAAAGGTAGTTTATTTGCATTCTTTGAGGGATGTGGTCTCCAAGAACTTTGTGTGCAAGAAAATGATTTAATGCCTTCTTCCTACTTTCATGTAAGTGGTTTGCATAAGATGTAAACACACCCTGCCAGGTTAGATACGTGCTTTGACAGATCCATCATGTGTAGCTAGGAAACATTATGTTGTTTTCAGGCTTAAAATCCCTTTACAGTTCCACTGGAAACATTTTAGAAACCTAAAACATCAGAAGTACAGGCTGTCTGGACAGATGCTTGTGCACTAAAATAAGAACCTTATGGAATGGCTCTTTGATAGGAGTGAAAAAAAAGGAAGCAGTTGTAGAGGAGACAAAGGACTGGACAGGGGCAGGTCAGAAAGGATGGGCTAAGAGATCTCATTTAAAGAAAAGAGTAGAGCCTGTGATCCTATATTGCAATTCCCTCCAAAACCTGAAACACCAAATTCCCAAGTCTTCTCATTCCTCTGCTGTCAACAGCGATAGTGGTTGTGCCCTGGTATTGCACAGGGTGTGATAATTTGCTTCTCCTACAGATCCCCACTTAAGTTGAACTCAAGTGGACATAAAAGTTCCAACCTGCCAGTGTTTTTTTTTTTTTCCTTATAGCACTGTATGCAAGTTGGTCGGGGTTTTCTCTGTTTGACTTTTTTTTTTTTTTAAAACTTAGGAAACAACATTTACCCACAGAAATCACTTTGCTACTCATAGAGTACAAAAATCAGATGCTGAGCAGTTAGCAGATGCCAGCATGAAGGTTACTCTCAGTAGTAAGGGGAAATACAAAGGCTGCTGGTGGCCTGTCCTGCTGACATCCCATTTTGCACCAGGTGCATAAAGACTCCACGTCACGGAATTCATGGAATTTTCAGAGTTGGTAGGGACCTCTAGAGATCATCTAGTCCAACTCCCCTGCTAAAGCAGGATTTCCTATAGCACATTGCTCAGGACTGCATCCAGGCGGGTCTTGAAAATCTCCAGAGAAGGGGACTCCACGACCTCCCTGGGCAGCCTGTTCCAGGGCTCTGTCACCCTCACCGTAAAGAAGTTTCTCCTCATATTTAAATGGAACTTCCTACGTTCCAGCTTGTGCCCGTTGCCCCTCATCCTATCACTAGAAACCACCGAAAAGAGTCCAGCTCCAAAGTCCACGTCCTGGTGTGCTTTCTCCAAAATACAAATGAAGGAAATATTATCTAAAGACTAATAAAGGCGGGATCTGGAAACAGGGGACACTTACCAAGAGCCTCTCCAAACACCTATTTCGCTTTAGGCACAACACCTACTGCACAGCAGAGTTAAGTTTTAACCTTAACTCTGATAAGAAGGTCTCTGAGTGACTAACTTGACAGTGTCAGCTTTTATCCCATTAAAAATAAAAATAAAATGCAATACCTGTCCATCACAGTTGATCTTCTTCATCAGCTTAACATATTGCGATCTCAGAAAGGAAGAGAGGTATATTCTTAATGTATGAGGTTTCATAGGTAAGAGATCATTTCTTTATAGAAGTTAACGCTGCCTAGGCTGCTAGATGACTTTGGATAAGAAACCAAACATTAAAACTTGCTCTATCGTGAACCTTTTCAATGTTTGCTTTCTCATTGTTGTGGATTGCCAGGGGATTCGTGAGTAAACAGAAGCTCTCAGCCACAGCCCTGGTCCCTGCTGTTCTTCCTGGACTGCACCACGCAATCAAAGCCACACAAAGCCTCCCCCTTTCTAGGCAACAAAGTAGTTCCTCGGTAAATATGGCCAAAACAGTCAAAACTACTCCCTGTGAGGCAGAAATACCTTTGCACAGAGCACCTTGGTAGCTGGCAAGAGCAAACGAGGAAGCGAGGTACAGGCTGATAATTGTGTTGTTAACGGTTCGTGGGGATTCTGTGTTTTAGCAGGTTTTTAAATTTAAAAACTAGTATAAAGATAAACATGTTTTATCTCAGGTAGTCGTCTAATAAAAAGGCAAAATAAATAAATAAATAAATAAAACCACTTTGCACTTTCATGGAGCTTTCCACCCATGTAATTTTAAAGCGGTCTATGTGTTAACTGCTTGCATAAAGTCAGTATTTGTATGCATATGCAACCTGATCTTTAAAACTGCTAAATCCTCACAAATTCCCCTGAAAACAAGTGGAAATCTATCTGAAAGCTCTGACAGTTTTAATAAGGTCCCCAAAAACAGTGTTAGGAAGTTAGCCGTACACGCTCAGACCTGCAGACCTCAGCTGAAGCCTCAGAGCCAGACTTGCAGCCCTGCGAGTGCTGTCAGGGACGGGGACACCCAGGGGAAGCCCTCTTCCCATAGCACTGTCTGAAAGGCTTTTGGGAGAAGAATTTTCCTAAAACCTGGAGCAGTTCCCCAAGTGTCCCCCTATTGGAGATAGCAATAAGAAGTTATTATTTGCAAGTTTTCCTTTTGTTTTTCTAAAATCTTATTATTAAGAGTGGACTAACAGCCATAAATGTAATATATATGGATAAACAGAACAAGGAGGCATAAATCAGTTGCGCTAATTTTCTTTTAAGCAGCACAGAATATAAAACATTCAACAAGCATTGAAGTGCTGGACTTAACCTGCATTCACTGCATTCTCCAAAATCCAATGAATTTTTTTATTATTCTATATCTGCACTGGTCTGATACCTAACAATTCCAGGCACAGGTCTCAATCCTGCTCCATTGGGAATGTACAATAACATAACAAAATGACACCTCCCCATAACAAAATGACATCTTATTTTACAATCTGCTTATGCAAATAAGTACGCAGTTCCTTCACAGGTTATATTTGGCTTCTGTATGAAAATACAATATAAAAATCAACAATAACATAAAAAGCATGAAGTTTCTCCAGTAATTCCCATTAACTCTGTATGCTATGTCTAAACTGACACAGGGAAAAAACACAGAATCACAGAATCATCTAGGTTGGAAGGGACCTTTAAGATCATCTAAGCTCTTAAGAAAAAAAAAAATAAAAAAACCACCACCAACACTAAACCATATTCCCGAGTACCATGTCAACTCGTCTTTTGAATACCTCCAGGGATGGTGCCTCAACCACTTCCCTGGGCAGCCCATTCCAATGCTTGATAACCCTTTCAGTGAAGAAATTCTTCCCAATATCCAACCTGAACCTCCCCTGGCACAACTTGAGGCCATTTCCTCTTGTCCTGTCACCTGTGACTTGGGAGAAGAGACCGACCCCCACCTCTCTACAACCTCCTTTCAGGTAATTGTAGAGAGCGATAAGGTCCCCCCTCAGCTTCCTCTTCTCTAGGCTGAACAACCCCAGCTCCCTCAGCCTCTCCTCATAAGACTTGTGCTCCAGACCCCTCACCAGCTTCATTGCCCTTCTCTGGACCCGCTCCAGCACATCAGTGTCTTTTTTGTGGTAAGGGGCCCAAAACTGGACACAGTACTCGAGGTGGGGCCTCACCAGTGCCAAGTACAGGGGGACGATCACCTCTTGGGTCCTACTTACCACGCTGTTCCTGATACAGGCCAGGATGCTGTTGGCCTTCTTGGCCACCTGGGCACACTGCTGGCTCATGTTCAGCTGACAGTCGACGTTGGTCCAATCATTCAACACAAAAAAAAATCCTTAAGTTTTTTCTTTTAAAAATACTGAATAATTTCAAAAAAGACTTAGCCAGCCAAGGAATTTTATCAGGGAAAACAGAGCTGTCAGTAATATCAGAGCAAGATCTAACTTTTCACACCTTGGAGTGATTCAAAAGAAATGCAAGACTGGTATCAAGTTAAACAGAATGTTTCCAGGTAGTTTCCAGCAATACTTAGCTTTTTAATGCATTGCCAAGACTTTTTCTTCCAAATATAAAAGTGTAGAACTTACTATCATACTTAATATGCTTTCTCACCCCTTCTCGTTATTATGTACAGATTACCATCTTCTACCCACAAAGGCATCATCCATAAAATGGGATGGTTTACTGAAGTTAAATATAATCTTCAAGTCTTTTGCTGTAAGAAATGTGCTGAGAAGTAAATTTAGAAGGTGCATTCGGTGATCACGTTTTTTAAGCTAGTAATGGGGTTGGATATGTTTATATTATCTTATGTTTTATTATACTTTGAAATTTATTCTTCTTATGCAATATATAAATGTTTGATGATTTAACAGACAATCATAAATTTATTTAAGGCAAGGAACATAGCTATTTATTTGCATTAAGTTGTTACTTATTCCATATGACCACAATGACTAGCTAGTAGCATTTGAAAGCTACTATTTGATGACTGATAAAACTCATTACTGTGGTCACTGATCAGTCAGTGCCAAATTATTTCTAATCTATGGCCAATTCTGCACATCTCAATATGTGCTCTTGGAACATTGTTCATGCCACCGAAGTCAAGAGGAGCAGCTTTGGAGCTCTTCCTGCATGGAGGAGCAACGCTGCTCCTCACCCCCAGCTGCGAGGGGCTTGGCTGAGCCCCAGCCTGCTGCCTCTGCCATGGCAGTAATTTCCTGCAAAGTCTGCGTAACTTAACATTGGCATTTCTAGCCTTTTCCATTCTTTCTCCAAGTGGATGCTAAGTCTCCTCCTGCCAAGATGCTGCCAGCTGCCTAACTAGTAAGCGGGAGTATTTAAAAGCCAAGACTAATTTTTCTTTCTTTTTTAAAAAAAATCTCTCCTTTTCACTCAGGTGCTGGCAGCGCAGGCAGCCACTTGTCCCAAACAGCCTGCACTACAGCATGGAGGCATGTAGCAGTAGTGCGACCTCAGTACTCAGCTGTTTGGTACTTGCTCCTATTTTTTTGGATATGCAGTTTCATACCGGGGTCATGACTTCCCCCAGGACCTAGCTGCAACAGCATAAGGTGAGGGTTTGCTCTTCCTGAATCAGTAACTTGTTGGTGTGATTTGTCTACTAGTTTTGTGTGTACACTACTAGCAACTTAGTAACAGTATCCACAGTTCAGTCTAATAATCTTGGTGATGTGAGTTACTCTCATTTAAGCACAGGTTATTTATTATCTACCATTTAGGATACTCTGGGCTGCTTGAATTGCATATAATTTATCTTCGCCTCTGTAAAGAAGCCCCAGGAGAGATTTCTGTTGCCTTATGTATTGTTTATTCAAGTTTCACTATAGCAGAATTATTGTCACAGTTGAAAACTTTGGAATCAATTATTTGATTTTTTTTTTAATTTTTCATTTGTACACTATGTGATATAGAAGGAGACCTCTATTAAATGTAGGATGGTTTAACTACTTGTTAAAGTTAAATATAATCAACATTCTGAAAATGCAACTCAAAGGCGTCTTAATAATTCCTGTCTCTTGTTTTTCTTTAGATGCTCTGGGATATTAAACAGATGGGAATTACACAGCAGAACCTCTGCAAGTCTGAGCATGAAACAACAGACTAGAAAGGGCCACCAGTGCCACGTGGCTGGCAGCTTTTCCAGCCAACCCAAAGTGGTAACCCCTGCTTCCCTGCTCACTGCTCCTGACAGAATTTAGGGCAAGAAGAGGGAATGGAAGATAAATCAGATAAGGAAAGAAAGAAGCACTGAAACAGCTGCCTTGTTTGGTTTGTTCCTGAGTGCTCCACACTGCTGGAACAGAGTGAAAGTCACTGAAGAAAGAATATCCATTTAGCCATCAGCTCCTTTTACATTACAGATTCCTAGGTTTCTTCTCCTGACTACTGCAAGACCAACTCAGGTAGCACTAGAGAGATGTAAAATAAGAAACAAACAGCAACACAAGAGAATGGAAAGGATAAACAAATTAAAGGAAAAAATGGCAAAATATCAGAGAAGAGACCTGTGACTGGGGAACGGATATTACTTAGACCCGGTTCTCTCCCTTAAGTTTTGGCAGATAAGAGGTTTGGAGGAAGGGATGAGGTTGTGTTTTCTGTTTCATGCAGCTAAAGCTAGAATCCTATATGTAACAAAACAAATCAACATAGTTCCAGAAAGAACTCTTTCCAATAAGGAAATTTTATTGTTCAACTTCAGTCTTTTTTTCCAAGTTTCTTTCTGTGTACTCACCTCTTCTCCCCCCTCCTCACACTTATCTGCATTATACAGTTTATTGCCCTTCCTGTTGATTTTTTCTCAGCCACACTGAAATAAACACTTGAAAAAATACAGCTATAGGCAGCAGAAGCTGAACCAAGGAGGAAACCTATTGCCTGTGAACACATCACATAGCTTCACCCTGTCAACTAGGTGAAAGCCAGCTGTATTTCAGTGCCTTTCACCTGCCTCAACAAAAAGACTAGGCTGGAATGAAAAGCAAATGTGGAAGGAACTCATAAATTATATGAAGCTAAACAAGACTGGTCAGCATGTCCTGATAAAGATTTCTCTGGAAATGCAAAAGTATCCTACAGGTTTTTTTTATGATCTTGTGTTATACATATGCTACATTTCTCTCACTGCCTATTTCCAATCCAAGCCTCCAATACCAAAGATCTGTCCCACAGTGGGGCTCTGACTGAGCTGCCACATCCTCAGCATCCATGGGACCAACATGGTGACATGCTGGAAGTCCTCTCTTATCCAAAAACATTCATATTCAAGAAGAAAAGACAATGAGTGCAAAGCTCAGTCCAAAACCACCTGAAGTCTACCCTGCTGTTCAGTTAGGCAGGGGCTGCCAGGCAGAGGAAGTGATCCCAAAGGCTTGGGAAGCAGACAGATACGATGCAGAGGGAATGCTTAGGACACAAAGACCTCTGACAAACATTTCAAGGAAGGTAACAGTTGGATGAAAGTGAGACTTGAAAGTTCACAAACATACATAAGTGAATAAATATATACATAATATATAAATACATGTATAAATAATATACAAATACATATACAAATATACACATAAATACACTTGGTTACACAGAGTTTATGAGGAAGCTGTCAGAACTATCAAATCAGAACAACTAAATCTGGAGGGAAAGCTCTACATATAAAGACATTTGCCTCTCCAACGGACTGCTACAAGGTCAACTCAATCTTTTTCAATAGTTCTGCTTAATCCCTGGCACTAAAGGATATTTGGAATTTTCTGGGTGGAACCTAATTTACCTTCTGGCAAGTGCAACAAAAACAGTACCTCCTTAAGACAAAACAAGTAGGCCTGGGCAACTCTCTATACTTTAACCCCAAAACAGAATAGCAATCAAAAGCAACTTGAGAATGGATTTCAAACTTCCTCTCCTGTTGTTCATTTCTGTAAATTAATCCCTAGACAGAAGAGGAATTCACCGAATAGCTCCATAGCTCCCAGCAAATGAGCCTGAAGTTATGAAATGGACATGTCCCTTGTATTATCTGTTGACGTGTCTTAGAAGAACAGAAGTTTGCAGGTAGAGTAATAAAGGGCCAGAGTTTAATTCTCTGCAGACACTGGTATCTGCCACAAAGCAAAAAAAAGATTTCTCTTATCTGGAGAATACTCCTCCCTGCCCCGCCACGAGAGAGAAAGCTCGAGTAATTGGTAATCTGTACTGATATAAACAAGTACATATTCTCTATTACACAAAGACAACTCGAGCCCACAGCAATGAAAAAAGGCACAGTTTGGGGAAAAAAATGTAAACTGTATGATGGCTCTGTAATATGTCTCTGTTCATCCTGGCTTCAAAGAAGCTTTGATTACATCTACAAAGTAATAACATTTATTTAAGGTCTGACATTCCTGTGCATTCTTTCGATGTAAAATGGACAAAAAACTAGGTAGTACAGATCCTGCATCACACTTTTAGACAATTTGTCCGGGTCTTAACCACTAGAGGGAAACCTTTACTCTATTCTGAGTGAGCAAACAAACTAAAACAAGCACACAGGTGATTTTAAAAAGTGTTACAACCAAAATAATTTTACACCTAAAAGAAACATATGATAACTGAAGTAAACTTGAGGGACTCTCAGTGCAGTATCAGTGCCTCACAAAATGTCATGATATAAGTATGAAATTTCAAAAATTCATTTGAGCAGTGGCTTTTGTTTATACGTTACTGGCAAATAAATTCAGACTGATCAAAAGCCCAAACAGTTTCTAAATACACCCAAGCCTCCAAAATTGGGTCAAGAAGATAGTAACAATGATTTGCAGACAGTTTTTGAATTGGAGCACTGCTGTATTTCTGAACTAGGTGATACCACAGAATTGGCTCAGTCAATTTATACCGTGACATCCACTTTTCCAGCTGGAATTATAAGCCCACCTTGAGCCAAATCCAGGAGTGGGGAAATTTTCCAATAGAGCTACACTGGCTATAACATACTGTAACAGCAAAAATGTGGATACAGGTTACACCAAAAAAACTGACTTTCTGCCAGTTACCACTAACTCCTATTTCTTTGCAAGACAGAAGTCCATGGGCAGTGTGATTTTGACAGCTGGGCCTTTGGCTCTTCATTAACTAAGGATATTTTAAAATCTCACTGTAAGTTCCTTTCATGCACAATTCTTCCAGATAAGCTTCCCCACCCAAACACGATGCATCCGATAGTGGCGGTCACTACCTGGGAATCTGGGACCATAAACCTCTCTGCAACCAGAACCCTGTAAATATGAGTGTGTCTCAGCTGATGTCAGATCCTGCAACAGCTGATGTTTCCTTTTAGCATTTTCCCCAGGAGATTTTTCTGATGCCTGGTTCTATGGGATATTAAGGTCCATGCGAAGAGTCATATTCAAACATAGAGTAAAAACATTACCCAGTATGTTTGTAGCTGTCAGAACCCATATCCTGCAATGTCACGTGGCAGCTTTTGTTATCCTTTCAGTCCTCTGGGATGTTTTGGCTTCAATTCTGAGGCAAGAAGGATATGAACTAGTCCACATCTAACAAGATTCCTGTACGCTCCAGTTACCTACTGGAGATACTCGAGACTTTATCAGGCACTCTGGAGTATCCAAGTTTGCGCATGTCTTAGGCATGTTAGCTGCCTTTGTAGGAGGAAGCAAATTTTGAGGAATATCCATTTATGAAAACTGCATTCCCAAAAGTTCTCTTGTGGGGCAGGCATCAGCAGAGAAGCTGGAATCAAGAAAGTTTCCTAAAAACCTGGGTTACAGCCCTAACAGTAAATACCGTTTTTTTTCAGGTGATCAAAGGCAGTGACAGAAACCTCACAGGCTGTTTACAACCACAGTGTCCAGATAAAACCCTTCAAATAGCTGTTGGGTTCGCAGTTTGGTGTGAGGGCCTTTACAAAGCTCTAAGAATGTCTGTAACTTGGATTTTGTGAATCTCTTGAGCATTTTCACTCTTAGTGAATATTACAAATTGCTCTGGCTGCCAGACTCTGAAATGCAAAATTTCTAAAATGAAATTGTCCTTCAGTATTCTTCCGTAATGCAATCAACTGGGAAGCCAGAGAGAGAAGTTTCAGACAAGAGAAATGCAGTTCATGTGGCACTATACATATCTATTTTCCCTCCTTGTGGAACTATATCATTAAGTTATACAACTTTGTGAATTGAAAATATACAGATATAGAGCAGTAAGTAACTTTTACAGACTGAGCATGGATTGAATTTAGTGGACAAAGCCCCTTTAATTTCAATAATCTTCTAAGTGAGATAGTGACAAAGTGACTGTGAATCAGTACCTATGACAATCTGTTAATACAAGTTTTCAGAATTGCAACAGTATAAAAGTAGTACACTGCAGAGAAGACTCGTCTAAATTTGTAGTTACACACAGTAAAACCAACAGACATCCAGATGCCAACACAACACCAGGCATTAGAAATAAACACTATCTTACGAAGGATCTGACTTACTAAGAAAAATTTGATGCCTGATTAACATATAGACAGTTGGGGTTCTCCATATTACATGGTTTTCCAGAGAGAAGATAGCTGAGCAACCTGCTTATTTCAGTCAGCAGAGTCATAGAGCAGATGGTTGTTTGATCATTGAGACCTCTGGAGACCGTCTATTCCAGCCCACTCCGCCAAGAAGAATAAATGTGTGCCATAATGTATGTTGCATTATCTATTGAAATGTTTGAGTCATACACAGTTTTCATCTGTAAATATACCAAATAGACGCTTTTACAATAAATAATGTGGTGTTATTTTCCAAAGATCTGTTAGCATGTGCAACTGGGGATTCCTTATTTTATTTCTATGTTCTTCTCTCCTTATTGTGTTAGCTCTAATAAAATAGCATTTTAAATGCTAAATTTTAACCTCACAGAGTCTGAGTGCCTTTCTTACCGAGACCATAACAAACCAGCACCTCTTGATGCAAGACAGTAATGCACCGCTACCACTGAGTTTTGAAAATCCACAAAAATGATTCAACTAGTTTTCTACAGAAATTAAAGACAAGGTGCAGAACTGAGAATAAATTTCTGGATTTGTTCCAGCTGTTAACATTTTTCTTTTTCTACATTTTGCACTATTTTCTGGGTTTACTTTGGGGCATAGCTTGATAGTTGCTGAGGTTTAAAAAGTTACCTCCCTTTGAGAGGTCACTGGTGTTGCTCAGCTGAGTCATGATAACTTTTAATAAGCTGAAAGCCCAGTGCGTACATGTGAATAAAATACTGCTAAAAGATGTGAGCAGAACTCTGAGTCAGGTACAAAGTCTTACCTGAGAATGTGACACTTGTAAGAAAACAGTCAGGGCAAGAACTTTCTTGCAGAGTTGTTTTGCCAGGAAATATTTGTCCATGAATGCCCTTACAGAATGTAGCAATGGTTTAAGAACTTGATGCCTTCATAATGTAAAAAAGATGAGAAGTGATAAATTAAATCCCAAATTTTAAAAAATTCCAGAAGAGCTACATAATTTTGAGAGTTTTGTAAAGAAAACCAGCAAAAACACTTGTTATTGGAATTGCACAATAAGGACACAGCCTGGTCCTTCATAATTATTGAGACCTCAATGAGGCATAGCTGCACCTGATTCTGCACAAGAGCAGCTGTTGCTCCTCCAGACATCACAATCCCAGTTGCCAGTGAACGTTTTGTGGTAAAATGAAAGCTTACCATTATCGAACCTATTAAGATCAGATAAAAACACTTAAAGATTGAAAGGAGGAAAATTACTCTATTTTCACAGAAAATGAGGTTCTTCAGTTTCTTACTCCTTCACTGACAAGAAGCAGCAATAACCCTTAAGGAAGGGGTGAACTCATGGAAAGAATAGGCAACAATCTCATGCAATTTCAGTTCAGCCACAAACCTTAAGATTGGGGAAAGCAACAAGGTAAAGCTTATAACGCACATATTTTATTCATCATCTAGTCATAATATACAGTCATATTATTATATTATAAGGCTAAACTAAGTGATTAATAGCATATTTTTGGGCCTCAAATCTATAGAGATTTAAGAAATAGGAAGTCAGTTTAGGATAATCTGAACATGAATATTTTAAATGTAGCTTCACAGGTTCAAATAAGCAAGGATTTTTAGATAATATTTCACACAAAAATCAAGTGAGTGGAAATAGCTGTCATTGAGGGGTTTCGTCCAATATTTTGCAATCTTAGTAACAATTTTATGCAAGTTAGCATGTTTCTGCAGTGTTGTACCATTACCAGAAAACAATAATTTGTACCCTAACAGAAATAAATACAAATACCAGAAAGAGTTGAAAGGAATTTAGTCCTCTGGTAAGAGCAATAAAGCCATCTTAAAACCATGATTTCAAAAACATATGTTAAAGTGACAGGTATTTATAGAAAAATTGAGAGGAAAGAAAACTGTTGAGAGCAACAGCAGCTAGAAATATTTTGTAATGAATCCAGCAGCGTGCAGCCTAAGACATGAACAAGAAAGGTTAATGAAGACAAAGCAGAAAATGTTTTCTGCATTGATAAGTCTATTTTAAAAAATCCTGGTTTTACAAAAATCCAGACTACATAATACTTTCATTAACAAACACTGTGTTCATTCCAAATTAACTACAATGTAAAAGGTACACGAGGTTCTTCCATCTCTGTTTTAACTGTTTGCATCCCTGCTGATACTGTCTTTTATTACTAGCAGTTGCTTATGTGTGAAACAAACATATATATTCATTGGTCTGAAAATACCATAAACTGGAAAAAGTCTGAAAACTACTATTTTTACCACTGTTATTATGAGCTGAATCTGTTCTGAATCAGAATCAGAAAAATATATAGAAAGGTGATTATATTTTTCTATGAAAATTTTATGAGACAGGTGATTACAATACATTATAATTCACTTAGGACACATTAATAAGACTATTTTAACTTTCATAAATGGGTGTCTCTTAGAAATCAAGCCATATATCTGCCATAAATACACATAATTATGCATTCTAACAAACAGTACATTTTCTGTATCTTCGTATTCCTTGTTATCTTCCATTCTGTATTTTTGTAATGGAATACAGTACCTGGAAATTGTTTCTATTAAAACATACTTGATAATAGCAAAAAATAATAAGAAATTACATGCATTAGGAGTAAAACTTGATCTGATACTTACCAGGAATTCATAGGTTAAAAACCAAATACTAGCAAAAGATGAGCAAAGAAAATCAAGGATAGCAAGTAGAGTTCCATATCTATGTAAATGGCTCCATATCTATGTAAATGTCTCCATATCTATGTAAAAGTTTTTCACAAATGGGACCAGAAATTACAACAAAAGCATAGCTGGATGATTCAATCCAGCCTAAGAAGGAGGAAAAAAAAAATCACTAATTTTCTGCTAGTTAAATAGCTTTTTTCCATTATAATTCTTAACCACCAGATAGGACTAAGCACAAATTCTTCACAAAGAGGAATACCATGTTTTGTACTGAAACATCAGAATTGTCCATGGTTGATGTAAATCAAGATCACAGGTATTTTATGTTTTGAAGAAAAGCTCTTACTTCAGTGTTCAGCCATTGTTTCTTAAGGAAGGAGCTGAGTGTTCTCTACTTCCCCTAATCGTCAGTGAATCACCAGTTTATAAATAAATTCCAGTTACTACAGATTAAATATATATTATTACTTTAATTTCTATTAACTAAAATGAATGTCTAGGAATGAAAAAGCTATACTAAAACTGAATAAGATCTTGAAAAAGTTTTGATAGAAGAATATTAATTCAACTGGTTTAGTTTGGCTTTATGTATATAAATCAAATTTATAATGCAGTAATTCAGTATGTATTTCTAATAAAAAGGCAATGAAAATAAATGGAAGATGATAATTTCATTAAATATATGAATGGTGCATCAAGATATACAGTTGGGTTGCATAATGCCATCAATTCAAAGAAAAGTGACTATGGATATCAGTTAGAAAATTGTACAAGCAACAGGTTTTTCTGTTTGTAGGGAAAGGGATCCTAACTGGATAGATAAGAACTTTCACCATCAAAATAACTTTTTAATTAATAGATTTTGCTTTCTTGACTAAATAAAACCCAGACACTTTTCAACTTAGGTTAGATAATGGAGTCCATTCAAACAAAAATGGAGAATTTGTTTTAAGGAACTTGTCATAAAAGGAACTTAACTATGCTGAAAGCTGCCCAGAGAACAATTCCTTGCTTAGTGGTCACATCAATACCACCAGGTCTCATGTCATTCACCCACAGTAGAGGAGATGTCATTTAATTCCCTCTTCACCCTGGAGGACCTGCAACTACAACACCCAGAAGAGAAGTAAGAGCTACTGGTGTAGTAAATTTAAGGGTGAAGCATTGTCCTGTTTTTGATTTTTATTTTTGGAGCTTACTTTGCATGGATTGCTTCAAAGAGAGTATGAGCTCCTAACCCCCAGGGGGTGGTAGGAGGTGGTATCTCCTACCAGAGGAGGTGGTTGGAGGGAATACCCCAATTGCTTGGCAGCAACCTAAAAAAGCAGATTATGGGCCTCTTTTAGTGGTTTTGTGAAACCATTTCCTTGGCTTTTTTTATAGTATCTGAAAACTAACCAGAAATGTCACAACATTGTAGATGTTTTATGAGACAAACTGTTTTGACATTTTCAAAACCTTATCATTTTCATTTAATCTAAAGCTATTTTTTTCCAATTCAATTCAAATTCAGAAAGCATCAAGTACCATCTTCTTGCTACTTTTGTAGCACCCCTCCACCCACTCCAAATTTTTACAAGTCTAGTCAACAAGATTGCCCTACAAAGATCCAAAGCAGAGTTTGATCTATATAATAAAATCAGTCATACCTGTTATGTACATAATAATTATCAATAACCTTCCATCACAAAAATGTTCCTCTCTAGACTTTTTTTCCCATTTCTCTTCAGTTTCCACGTGTCTCCAACAGTTATCATATAATTTTCATTTTCTTTCTTCTGCCTTTCCTTGCTAGTAGCAAGGCCCAAACAACTTGGATCTCCCCTGTCTACTGTGCTTCTCTTGAAAGTACACCAGCTTATAGTGTTCACTCTTTTAAGAAAATTAATATCTAAATAGAAAAAATAACAAAGGAAATTTAAATACCATGGGAAGAAAGCTGCCACTTTACATGGGGAGACAATTAATGTTAGGTCCTTTTTCAAGACTTTATGTTTCAAAAAATGGATTTAGCTTTAGGTTGTCTTCACTGAGATATTATGCCTTTATTTAATGCTGTGCATTGATGACTCATCTCCTTCCGAACTGCTTGAATGAGAAGTGCCAAGCAGGGCGGCCATGGAGCCACCAAAAGCAGAATGGAACCCACTAACAAGCAGTGACCTTGTGCATGCAGCCAATACAAGTCTGCCCCAGCCCCAAGTTGGAGGAAGATATGAGTTATCTTCTCAAAGCTTATCAGCCACATCTTCTGTGTATGCAACGTGACGCAACACAGTATGTAACCTTCTCTCTTTAAATAAGGCATGAAACAAGGACCTTTATAAAAACAAATAAACAAACAAAAAGTGGCCCCTTGAGAGCCTATCCTACCCCTCGCTCCTGTTTCTCCCAGAGGCAGGGCGACCATTCACAACAATTGAGATTTTGGCTATACCTCAAGTGGGGTTTTTGGGAAGGCCTCATCATTAGCATAATTCATACCCCAAGCACCATTTTAGTCCCACATGTGCACCATGTTCTCCTTCCCTAGCAACACTTCTCGCCCACAAGAACAGCTGGGTACATTTTCTACTTTTCAACGGCATTTCCAGTGAGCGATTTTTCCTCCCACAAGACAGCAGCCTGGAGGCAGATGTCCCTCCACCACCATTTCCAACTCGCCAGGGTCCCTCATGGTTACAGGGGCTGGTGACCCGTGAGGCAGCCCACCAGGCCCCTCTCCCTGGGGAAGGCCCTGGCCTGCAGGACCCCGCTTTGCCCTCTTTCCCCTTCTCCCTCACCCCCGAGGGAGGATGTCCCTTCAGCCAGGAATCATTTTATCACGCCTTGTCCTGCCCTGGGGCCCTCCCTCTCTGCCCGGGGTCTGTCAGTGAGTCCCCTCTGGCAGGACAGTGACAGTGACAGGGTCAGCAACTGCCCCTTGGCCACCACCTTGATCCCCAACCCTACCCTGATGGCCACTGGGGCAATGTCTGGGTTGTTCAGTGGCTGAAGGCCAAGGCAGGTGTGGCAGCAGGGCCGGCAGGAGGGAGGGAGTATTGCTTTCTTCAAGCCTTGCGGGGCTCTGCTCGAGAGCCGCCATGGTCTTTGGTGGGCTTCAGTTGTGGACTTCGCACTCCCAGGGCACGCTCCCTCACACAGCCTCTGAGGGAGAGATGCCATGTCGCTCAGATACAAGAAATTTTGCACTAAATAAGGGCATGTTTCAAGGCAATACATATAGCAAGAAATTCTTAGATCTGAGGGGATTTTTTCCATTTCAGTTACATTTTTTATTTGTTGAATTCTCTTCCAGAAAATCATCAGTGCTATATACAGCAAATGCATGCATCTGCATTTACATAAGTTTGTATCCTATTCTTGCCTAAGTTACTATTCAGTCATGATAAATATATGCAATTTTTATCACACCTGGCACTGATATTTAAAACCCTCACACTGCACTGTAAACAAGGATGGATTGCACCAGCCAAGTCAGTACTAGATTTGTATCGTGCCATATCAATGCCCTTCCTCAAGGGATCCTCAGCTCCAGCACTCTCCTTGGCCTTTTGCATTGCTACTGAACAACGCGGATAGTGATCCAAGCTCCGCTGTCTCTTCAGCCATGAACTTAAAAAAACCCAAACCACCCAGGTAAACAGCAAGCTGAAAATTGCATTAATTTACACCGCTGTAGGAGTGAAACATCCCACACAACAGCAAATGCAGACACCATCATAGCTTACACTCCCCTTGCAACAGAACTGCAGAGGACTGGCAGGTACTTCAGCAGACTGCAAACAGCGCTGCTCCTTTTCTCTCCTCCATCCTGCCCCTCTGTTCTCTGGCTCCTGCTCCTGTCTACCTCGCCATCCCACTGTGACTGCTACACTGTGGTGGCGCTCACTCAAGGAGCTGAAGATCCACTGAGGATTTGCTGAAAAGTCATGGCTGGGTAAAACTAATTGCGTTTATTATAAATATTCTTATAGTGAATCAAATGCTGACTCAGTAAAAATTCTGGCGGAATTAAGTCAGATTCTGGTCTTATTTTTAGGTACAGTCCTTAATAATTTCTGAAGCTAATAAAGTAAATTTCATATATGCATATTTGTGCTAGTAAATCCGTTCCTAAGGAAACTTTGCTAATGGTAGCTAAATAACAAGAAATGCATCATGTTTTGTCACCAATAAAGTTCCTACAAAAAGTGTTGGAATAATTGCAGTTCTGTACAGTTTGTTGCCATTTAAAAAGTGGAGTGTGAGCTTCAGCTAGAAACAACTTTTCACAAAGAGATGTTCATTAGTTTTTCAGCTTTGATGGATTCCAGCACCTGAATCCTGTGCCAAACAAAGAGAAGAATCCCTTGAGCAAAGCTCCATTCTCTTTTCAGACGATAATCTCAAGATGTCAGAAAACCTTTCTGTGGATATTTCAGTGTTCTCTTTAATTAATAGTCTTTTCTTTCTTTCTAATATTCTCTTTAGTAGACACATCACTGTGGGGTTTTACAAGCTTCAGCCTTGGTATAAGCAATTCCTGATAAGCAGGTGGACTGTAGAACTGGGCAAAGATTTATGAGACCTAACACACAAGCTCAGCAATGTCAGCAGCCTTGAGTCTGTTTCTTCATTTATCTGTTTGCTTTCCTTGTCATGCTTTGCTCAAAATGCCATGTCTTTACGTTAATGTTGTCACAGTGTGATCTGTCTGCAACAAAAGCACAGTGGAGACCTACACTTAAGTAGAATTTCCAGGTAGAAGTAGTGAACAGAAACAACATAAATGTAAGCAGAATGAGCCTGGACATAATCTGATTCATTTACTTAACAATTTGGGGGTATTTCAGTGATGTGGGACAGATGAGATGCAATCTTTCCTTAAAAAACAAGCAGGACTGCTGTAAACTTCTCTTTCCTCATAATTCTAAGAGAGTGCACTTTAGAAGAGCTTGCGTGTTAAGAGAGGTGAATAAGATTTAAGTTTTCCACTGGACAGTGTCATTCTTTTATCCTAATTCTTTTCCTGAAAGAAGTTGTAGATCATGGTATCTCCATTAGAGGTGCAGAGAAGCCCAAAGGACTTGCTGTCGCAGGCACAGTGACACTGGTTTGGGTTGCTCGGTGACAAGAGTCCTTCAGTAATAAAGTTGTTCAAATTGTATTATATAGTAAAAGAAGATCCATTGTCAGTCAGAATTTCACTAGTCTGTCTTGAATGATAAACATCAGAGTTTGTCCTTGAACCACGTTTCTTGTATTTCTTGTATCTCATGCACCATAGGTCCTTCATTATCTTCATGAAATAACTTCTGAACTTCACTCCAATAAATGCATAGAGGACAGGGTTCATGCAACAGTGTAAAAATGCTATGGCTTCAGTAGTGTATTTCACATAGGCTAGTATCTTCTCATTGTCACAGGATTTGCCTGTCTTGCCCATATTTATGGCTGTCACAAGAAGAACAATATTATAAGGTACCTGGCAAACTAGGAAAACAGCTACTATTAATATGATGACACGGATTGCTTTGTTTCTTTTGGAATTCTGAGCTTGTTGTAAGGATTTGACAATGAACGTATAGCAAAAAATCATGAATACGAAAGGTATAAAAAATCCAAATCCAACTTGTAGATACAGCAGCACTGATTTCAGTATTGTGCTTTCAGACATTCTGTCAAATCTCTGATCACAAATTTTTTTTTCATCTGTGAAGCCGTAACTTCCATTGTATAGAAAAGAGGGACTAGAGATTAAAATTGATGACACCCACACAGCCAAACAAATAAGTTTACTATATGCGAGCGTTCTTGCCCTGAGTTTAAATGACTTTGTTGCCTGTACGATAGCAATGTACCGGTCCACACTGATGAAGGCCAAAAGCAGCATTCCACAGCTGAAGTTGATTGCATAGATACCTCTGGTCATTTTGCAAATGAAATCACCGAAAATCCATTCATCAGCTGCATAATACACCGCCCACAGTGGGAGAGTGAGAACAAACAGTATGTCTGCTATGGCCATGTTGAGGAGGTACACATCCGTCATGGACTTGGTTCTCTCATATAAAGCAAAGGTCATCACTACGAAGATGTTACCAACCAGGCCGATAATGCAAATCAAGGAATACACAACTGGCAGAAATGCTTTTGTGAACTTCCTGACTTCCAACTTAGAACAAGGTCCTGTGATTAGAGAACCATAGTCTGAATTACATGGATAATCTGTGGTATAAAGATCTGTCTGTAAAAAAGAAGATCACCAGTTAACACATAGGCGTTAATCTCCACTTTCTATATAGAAGAAAGATGATATATAACAAAGTCAGACAAATACGAGATACTTTGGAAATCTTTTGAAAATTAGTATACAAGTATTATATGGCTGGCTGATTTGAAATGGAAGTGATGTTTTCTTTATTGTAACTGTAACACTTCTGTCCAGTCCTTCCCACCCCTCAGCTTCAAGCCTGTAACAAACTTATCTCAAGATAGTCCACATCAGTGTTTTTTCCTCCAACGCTACGTGTTTTACACTGTTTCCATCAACCACACACCCCAGTTACAAATGCATTTAACACTGCAGAGGAAACTTGTAATAACTAACTAGGGAATTTAATAAAATTTTAATTTAAATATGAACACATAGATAATCTTTTTGGATGCCCAAAGGTTTCCATCTTTAAGTACGTTATGCACAAAGGCCATAGTCTGGCATCACAGAAGACTCTAAAGAGTAAAAGTCTGAATTTGAAGTAGGGATCTAGGTTTCTTTTACCATCAAGGGAGGGGAACAAGCCTTTCTAGCATGTTCTACATGCCCCAAAATGATTACTTCTCTCCATTCAGCTAGACAGGCAATCCAGGATGAGAAGCCTGAGACACAGTTACCTGCACCACGGACACCAAACCTGTAGTTACACTAGGAGGGCGCAAACCCAATAAACAGTGTGGTTTGGCAGTGAACTCTGCTGTCAGAAACATCTCTTTGGCTAATCACTCCTGAGATTAGGACATTTGGACCAGCAGCCACAAAGAGTTGGGACTTCCAGATTTATTGCTTTATTGAGGTACTAATATAGTTTATCAAAGTACTTACAAAATTCATTTTGGCAGTACACTTCTCAGAAAAAAAAAATAACGTTGAGAACCTCAAAATACTTTCCCAAGAATTTCTGAAACAAAAATAAAGCAGATTAGATCGGGAAACCAGCACAAGAAATATGAACAAGTAGAAAAACGTGGCAATAAAACATTTATTCGAAGAAGAATCTCATCGCTTCAACTACATCAACAATCACAGGAGCATCTCAATAAATCACACATCTCTGCAGCCCAACGTGCAGTTGTGGGAAGAGCAAGGTTAGTATCACTAACATTAAGAACACAATCTTACATATGGAATGTTTATTCATAGAGTTAATAAACAATATATGAGAATATGTGATTCTTACTTCACATTGACTTTGCACCACAAAAAATTAGAGTAAATTAGATTTTACTTTCAGAAATTCTGAGTGACAATTGTAATTCGTGTATTGAAGGAAATGCGGAGCAAATAACCAACAGTACCTTAGTATATGCTGCGTAACAGTAATACAGCACTTTTATTTTATTTTTTTCACTCTGGCATCAGTGTGTCATCAGCACTTTTAACATCACATTACTTGCCCTTTTTTATTACACCGCTGAGGTAAAATAAGAGTGCCCGGACAATTGCTTCTTATAGCATAAAGGATATTACATAAAACATGAACAGACTGAGCACTAGTGTGATTTCGTCTTTGTTCGGTGCACAGATCTTTGTCTTATAGACTGCACTCTATGAAAATAATTTATTTTCTTTATCACTGGGATACCTAAGTATTTTTAAAATGGTAATTATTTAATTTGCACAACAACCTGTGGTGAGGAGGTATTATCTATAATTTTACAGGGAAGGAACCTGAGCACTGAGTTGTTACAAGTAAGCATCCACTTGAGATGTTCAGTTTGAGACACCTGTCCCCCCCTAACATCACTTTTAAGAGTGCTTAGCTTTATGAAGGACTTCAGTTATGTAAAGGATTCAGTCCCTTGACTTTCGTTGCAGCCAGGCTCAGACTTCTGCAAATCAGATCACAGAGTCTAAAGACACAGATAGATAAAATGGGGAACATGTCGTTGGTGGCCACATACACAAAGCTGGGGTTAAATGACTTGTTTAACCTCACACAGGAACCCATGGGCAGGAGATTTAGTTCCTTGGCATTCCCCTACATGAGTTCAGTCCTTTCTATTAGCTGCTCTGTGAGAACGGCACATACCAGCAATGCAGCAATTGCAGGGACTGGATGACATGAGGTCCCATATTTGCTAAGTCTGTGAATGGCAGCTTCATCTAGAGTTTCCCTGCTTTTTGTTAGTTGAGCTGCGCATGGGTCAACTTTAAGGCTAGACAAATAAATCCTTCCTGTTTGGAAATTACCTGAATTTTGAAAGAAAGAGAGAGACAGATAATCTGTAAAAGTGGGGCAGATGCAGCCCAGATATAACTGGTAAATTGGGGGAGGGAAAGGGCTGAACACTCTCCAAAAGCATAATGAGGATGAGACTCTCTATGACTCATGTGGGGAGGCTGGCTCTTGACAGAGGGCTGCAGATGAGTAAAGACCCATAATATATGATGTTGCTTAAGCATCACAGCTTCTCTGGCTTTTCTGCCCTTTAAATAAATCTTTAACCACCTCTCCAGCTTCCTCTGCTGACTCTTAAAAGCTGATTTTAAGAAGTTGCAAGAATATGACAGCCTGAAAGCCCTTGAACACCTTCTGAAGCAAGTTTGAAGCATCTCTCAGAAGTGCAAGGATGTATAAGGCAAGCAGGTAAATTGTACAGTTCACCTGGGGCTATAGTGCCCTAGCCCACCTTTGAGGAACTCTAGTCTCCATCTGCTGCTTTACCCTCCTCTGACCCCATCCAGCCAGACGCCCTTGCTTGGTGTTTCAGTTACCTTTCGCACTTGGCTGCAACTACAGTAACTCTTCAGTTACACAGAACAGTAACGCTTCAGTGAGACAGAACTGAAGGGGTACCTGTCTAGGTTATTATTTTAGAAACTGTTATTTCATTGTTGCAAGAAAAATACCTTCCTAGGTATCTGTCATTCATACCTTTCTAGGACATACATGGTTAAAATATACAAACAGAGCCTGACAGCATGTGTTCTCTACAAAACAGTCACTCTTCATTCCACTTAGCCAAAGCCACTCTCAAACATTAGTATAGGACACACAGAAGGCAAAAGACACAGCGAAGGCAGAAGAAAGGGAGCATGGGTGTTTCCTACAGCCTGCAAGGAGGGCTAAGAAAAGACATCTCTTCAGTTAGCACTGAAGAGTCCTCAGAAAAGCTCAGCAGAAAGCCTGTAGGGAACAACAACTACTCATCATGGGAGAGCTTCGTGCTCTCCCCAATGCTACAGGAATTCGCAAAGGGACCACCAGCCACACATTTATTCAGAACACGACTTCTACTGTCCAGCAAAAGCTTCTTGAGGATGGTTTGTACGAGAGTGGTAGAGAAGGACTCAAACTGAAACCAGAATTGCAGAGATCAGATTTAGGACCTGATTTAAATCTCTTGAGCTGATTTCCTTCTCTGAATTTGAAACAGCATTCACTGAAGTTATTAAGAAGATGCATTTGCTGCAAAGCAAGTTGAATCAGAACTCCTATAAACACAATTTTCTTTTAAATTTAAATCTTTCCAACAGGATTTCAATAGGCAACTTTATAATTTATAATCCGCATATTTGTGGAGATATTTAGCATTAATACATTAGGTAATTACAAAAACTAAATTTCCATATACATAAGTGTGTGGGTGTTCTAACATTGCTTATATACTACATATGGGCACATGTCTATGCATGTGCACACAAACATACTTATGTTCTGAATATTAAATATATAAGCCTTGCATTTTTTAGCTTGCTATTTTTCCACTTTATCCATGTTATCATATTTCTTTTCACTACGAAAGCAATATGTGTGTACTCAAAACTAAGACTAAACTACAATCTGAAATACAAATACATTATTTGAGTTATACAAACAACAGACAATGGATAAAGAAAGACCTCAAGAAAAAGACAGATTTCTATAAGGAAAAAATTTCTCAGTGCTTGGAAGGAATCAATAAGTATTTTTTAAGCATTGCCCACCAATGTAAGTACACTCCTACTTATGTGTTCATTTTAATACATTCAACACACATATATACATTATAGATTAACTGTTTTATTTTAGTACTTACCAGATTTGAAAACTGCCTGAGGATCAGGTGAAAGAGGATGTGTGATTCTGTTACATTCTTTTGTGGCTACCTCAAGCACATTTACCATCAGTCTCTACAGGAGTACACTTTAATTCGAAAAACAAGAAATAACAGCATTAGCTAAAGGTACAGAGTTAAATTGAAATAATCACCACTTCCTCCTGACAAGCAATAACAATAATCTGCCTTTTTACGTAAAGGAAAATATTTAACCTTATCTGTGCTGGAAACATGCAAGATGGAGGAAAGTCATTTACTAATTAGGTTACCTATATAATGATACTAGTTTTTAAATAATCATGCTAGCATTAAAATAATAAAACATAGGGTGTTAATTGTTACTGTGCTCAGAATACATCCTGAATGATGGCCTATTTTTGTAAAGGGTGCACTTAATATCTCGGAGATGAGCAGTTTAATCATTAATCATTTAAACAAGATCACTTACAGTAGAACTGCAAAACTGAGACAAGAGTTAATTACCAAATTGACTAATAGCTCTTTTCTGAAGAAAAAAAAAAAAAATCTGGTATATGTCAAGGTGCACATTATCCAAATGTTTTGCCTGAACTGCTAACGCAAAATTTGCAAATGCCCAGGTAAAGAAGGAAAATGCAATTTTATTTGCCTGTTTGGCACAAACATTTGCTGTTTGTGTGCGTGCTGCTCAGGTCTGTTGTTAAAGTTATTTGGAACTAGACATGAACATATTTCATTTTATGATTCCTGAATTTTAAAAGCTATAAATGTTTCTCTTCCAGGCCTTAGTTTCTCATGACAACTTAAATGTTTGCATTAGCAGGAAAAGCAAAAACTAGTAAAAAAACCCTTCAGACTTCTTTTTTATTTTAGAAATTGTGTGTGTGAACATTCAGTTGCAGCTTGTGGTCTCATTAGAGACACCAGATGGCATTAATAGAGGCAGACTTGCAAGATATGATCAAATTAACAGAATGCTGGATCTAAAGAAATGCAGGGTGATAGATGTCTCACTCATTTTTTTTTTCAAAACTGAGCATATCAGAATAGCAGTCGCTCCTGAGCAGCTTAACTATGGTGCTGCTTTCCACTAACCATAACCAGTGAATGAAACAAAAACGCTGTATAGTGTCAAAATGTAACTTGGTAGATTTAAAGTATCGTGTCATAATGGTTCCTAATCATTTAAGCAGGCACATTTAATTTTCTTGATGGCTGATTTTCATAGGATCCAAGACCTTGACTTCAACTATGACAAAATCCCAACATATTTGCATAGAACAACACAGAGATACTTAAAAATCCTGAAATGCGAGTCTCATTTTTTTCCTATGTCTGTGTGTGTGTATGTGGACACAGTGCATATATGTTTTCATCGTTACTGCTAAAAAGCAATCTTCACTGTTTGATGCATATAGAGCAAAAAAAAAGTGTGAAATCTATATGGATTGTGACTAAAATAACTTCAGTAGACTCACTATAAAATTAATTTGACCTCCTTATTGCTGTTTGGACTAAACCATTCCCTGTCATCACAGCTCTGGGGAAGGTTATGATTAAATCCATAAAGTAGCTGAGCATTTGAAATACAGTTTAGCAATGTCCAATTACATGGAGAAAAGAAGATGTGTGAGCTTCAGTGCAGAGACAAGAGGTAAAGATAAAAGGCCAAGAGAAACAATTGTACCAGGTGACTAATATAATCTCCATTCTAAATTTCTATTGATAAATCAAACTAGCAGCTGTACTTAGAGGACCAGAGTGTAGCGATGGTCAAAAGATAGGTTCCTGAAAGCTGCAAGGATATTAAAGAACAAGTCATGAAGCAGATAGTCTTCTCCCCACATGTCTGCATCTGACCATCTTCAGAAGTAGGACACGAAATTGAATGGACCTTTGGTCTGTGGGACAATTCTTGTGTGCTTAGCAGCTGCCATGCTCAGCAATGTATCTTAACTGTCTGAAGCAGCCCAGATTTAGTAACTTGCAGCAGTTGCTGAAGGGCACCTATGTTTTAGTTGGCCTATTAAGATGAGCAAGGAGAGCCGAGCTGTTGGTCAATGTGAGAGGGCAGCACAGAGGCAGAGGTACAAGTAGCGAGGGTGCACGAGCAACTGTGTGGGAGACGGTGCTAAACAACTGCACTGTATTTCGTTTTCTACATTAAGATAATTGGCAAGACGCCCAGACCTTGTGAATCTTTCGAGACATCCTTAATCACAATAGTGAAGTACTTTTCACTATATTATTTATTTTGTAATTCCTAACAATTTCCATCATTAAAACCTCACAAGTTTTCAGTCCACCCTTATAACCTTTGCTAAGAGGGGCTTTAACTTTTTTTAAACTACATTTGTACTGTTTTGCTAAATCACTCTTATTTGCATGTCAAAATGTAGCAATGAAAATCATCCAATTAACTTGATTTAGGCTTAAGATGAGGCTCATAAGGAATTTTCTGGACTTTCTTGGAAAGAAAACACAAGCTGCATTTTTAAATCTCCCATGCCCCAAGCGCTGCAAGGAATAATACAGTTACTCTTGACAAGCTGAAGTGCAAATATTTTCTGTAATAACCTAGATCCTGTTTGTGGAGAAGCCACTTTCTGTCTAAATGCTGTCTGAAGCAAAACATGGATTCCTGCTCACAGTGTCTGACATTTTGAAACATGCTCTCGAATCCTGTTAAAAACAGCGAATACAGAGTAGGAACACATTCTACGTTGGTAAAGGAATTTGACAATATTTCATTGTGGGCCTTTTAAGTGCTTCTTTCTCATAACTCTGGGACTGAAGAGATGGATCTGCATCTTCCAAAGCAGACTTCATTACACAACAACAAACCTAGCCTGTGGCAGCCTTGTAAGCAGCAAATAATGAGTAACATAAGTAGAAATTCCCTGTGTATTACAAAAATGGATGTGACTTCAAATCACCAAGTCCATGATGATTGTAGTCCATATTCAAACAAGCGCTTCTGCTGCTACTAACGGCTTCCAGAACCTCTCTCAGACAACCACCTACTTTTGGAATACTAACAGATCAGCCTGTGAAGCAGCTGAATATTATCAACGCTATTTCATGGAATGAGAGTCATTATGAGATAAATCAGAATTTTCGTTTGTCCATTACAAAAACTACTGCTCATCTTGTTCCATATTCAGGTGTTTTCTAATTTAAATGTATCTCATGCTTTTAGTATATTCAATATTCAGCATGAATAGCAGTCTTTCAGAAGGAGAAGGATTCACCATGGAACGGTGAACGCCAAAGTTAATACAAGGTCCAATAACTTGTCCAACTTACCTTCTCAACACGTTTTCTTTTGACCCAGTTACAAAGCCCAGACAGCCCTCCTTGCAGATGCTTTGTGCTTCACCTTCACACTGTGGCAAGTGAAAAGGGTTTTTTCTTTGTAACACAACTACTTGAAAATCTGCATGTTATGCAAATGAAGCCCCCACATGTAGCTAGTTTTTGTTCATATGTTAGAGCTCTGAAAGGAAGTCTACTCTCGTTTAGCTAATATGGTTATTGTGGTTTCTCAAATCTCACCACATGTTAGTTTTCTGCCACCACTAATTAGGGAAAGAAAACATATTGAAAGATAAGGAAAACAAAACCAGCATCTGAGTTATTCCAAAATCCACGTTTCTTCTGGAATGACTCAGGATGTTGGTTTTTTTAAATCCTAAAAGAAAGGCAGCACATACACCCCACACTGTTCCATCTTGCTTTAACGTTCATTCGGTTAAATTTAGATCAGTCTAATCTGAGTCAAAAATCTACCCACCAGCTGCGGTTCTATGTCTCCATCATTCTTTCAGACTACAAAATGTAAACTATATATTTACATTTAGGTTGTTTATATTAGCCATTGATTTTTTTTTCACTTATTGTCAATTTCACTTATTGTCAAATTTTATTCACTTATTGTCAATTTTTCACTTATTGTCAATATTTTCCTATATTGTCAATACATTTTTTTCTCACTACTTCTTTCAAACTTTCCTTTTGTTTGCATCTGGCTTTTCACTCCCCATCACACATGGTTTTTATGGTTTTGGTATTTCTGTATTTAGTTTTATGTTCTCCCTATTTCTTTCTCTTTCTTTGTTCAGCTTTTCTAGATTTCTCTTATTTCCATCTCTTCTTGTCTTCAAAACTTCTCTCCAGCATTACATATTGTAGCACCACTTGCTTCCCCTTTGATCATTTTTTGTTCACATTTTCAGCCTCACTCCCACCTGATTCCGTCTACCCTCTTGTGTCAGACACCTCACACAGTATGAGGTGTCAGGGACTGAAATAATATGATCCCAGCACTGACATCCCTCCCACATCAACTGGCATCCATAAATGTTTTAATTTGACAGATCACCTCTGTCAAACCGGTTAGAAAAGACAGAGCCCTCCTAAGGCCTTCTGTGGGGTTTTTGCCACAGGATCAAATAGGGGTCAGGAAATTAAATGGATAAGGGTTATAAACACAGCACTTGGGAAGGAGAGGGACTGCATAATAAGTGTTTAGCTCTCACCCCTAGCCCAAGACATATGATTACATTTGTTAAACCTCACAATCCATCAGTTTTCTTCCACCAATGCACTTGATATTTAATTTGAAAATGGAGGGAGACTAAAAAAAATCGATGGGAAACAGTTTGCTGGTCATGTGAAAATGGTAAGCATTCAGAGGTGATTTCTCCTCACACTGAACATCATAGAATTTCTGAGGGAGGAGCACAGTCATACTCAGAGCACTCCTCTGCTTCACTGCAGCATCACTTCTTAGAACCAGCCGAGCTCCCAGCTGGCCTGGCTTCCAGAAAGAAGCATAAAGAGCACTAAGTGTATCCTCCCACTGATAATCACTGGCTTCAGAAAAGCTGGTTAAAAATACTTTATTTCCTTGGAGAAAACGTTGATGAAAACAAAAGTTTTAAATTAAAAGTGGTTGGATTTTTGATAGAAGCTTTTATAGCAAAAATGACAGTTTAGAAAAAGCACCAAGATGCACAGGTTATTTATGCTTTTATTCTCTTCTGTACTCTGAGTTTACCAATCAGACTACGTTTCCTAGCTTAGGATAGAGAAAGCAGGCAATACGTAATGTCATTCCACGGTCTAAGGTCTCACAGAAGCCTAGACAGGAAAAGGACTGGAATTCATAAGGAACAACAACTCCCATGAGACATTTAGGCAGAATTTTCCAATTAACAAATTTAAAATTTTCACCAAAATGTTTCTGGGATAACTAAAGGCATTCTGAAGGAAAAAAAATGCTTTATTGAAATCATGCTTTTTTCCACTGGGAAACAACTTGAGCAGACCATTTCCTATCAGTTATACTCCTTTAATTTAAGAACTTTTACCTGAATTATGTTGTATTTGGTCTGTTTCCTATTACTGCCTTTCAGCTGCTTATCTTAAAGAGACTTAAGAACCATTTCTGGTGAAAGCATCTCCCAAGGTTACAGTGATGAACAGAGTGATACAATCCTTGTATTGCCAAGGGGCAACTGGAAGAAGATGCCAGGGACTTGTAATCTCACTTATCTACCTTCTCTGCCCACAAGAAACCCTTCTATGGACCAGAAAATATATGTTTGTCCTGAAATCCCAAGGAAGAAAGTATAACATGAGTCCCAGTTCCTTATTCTCCACCACCTGCATGATGCTCTGTGTACCCAGATGTTTTCTTTTCCTGAGTGGGAAGAGATTGCTTTCATTGCACATGTCCTTTCTGAGGCCATGGAGGGGGAAACTGGCTTCCTTCCTGTGTCTCCCCTGCCCAGTGGAGACATATATCAGAAGTACCTATTGCAACATTCCTTGTTCCCATCTGGGCCAATGAATCCATGAAACCAAGTCCATGTTACTGCAATACTTCCATAAAACATCATTATGAGACCAAGCTTAACACAGCAGCCACACTGAAAGGCTTAAAACCAGATTCTTGCTAAAGTGGATCTAATTATTTTTTTTTTAATGAAATGTATCACTACAAAGAATATTGCAAAATATTTCCAAATAACTGCTGCCTTCCGAAGTAAATTGTTCCGCTGTAAGAAAATTCTGCTGAATTGCCTGCCAATGCATGACTAATTTACATCAGGCTCTAGAAGAAAAGTGAGTTTCCGTATCAGAAATGCTGCAAACACAAGGCAAAGAAACAAGCAGAGTTAAATATGCAGTCACTGACATAATTTCTGTGTTTGATGCTGTAGTCAGATCATACCCGTTGTGGTAATGTTTTTTTTCTTGCTCTCTCAGTCGCTCACTCTCTGTTTCGTGTCTCATTGAAATAACTACCAAAGTAGTTTCTCAAGGCTTGTCATCAGTCTGTACTCCCAAGCACTGACATTTCAACCTGAGTATGTTGAATTAATTGACCTGATTTCTTTTTAGAGTTGTACTTTCTTTATATGACTGTTT
This sequence comes from Numenius arquata, assembly GCF_964106895.1. Taxonomy (NCBI): domain Eukaryota; kingdom Metazoa; phylum Chordata; class Aves; order Charadriiformes; family Scolopacidae; genus Numenius; species Numenius arquata. The sequence goes on along the minus strand of NC_133577.1, from coordinate 19,283,074 downwards.
TTACAAGAGATCCACACCATGGAATGCCCCCGTCACCTCTCTTTCCACAGCAGTGACCTTCTTGGCCTGAGTAAGAGCTAAAAGATAAGAGTTTAAAAGGTGCTTATATAACTAATGATGCAATTGGTTGGTTGGTACAGACTTTTTAAGGCTTCTGGGATCCTAGCTCCCCCCTAAACCCACAAATGCTGAAATGAAAGAATGAAATTTGAAATTGTGTCTGCCCAATATGCAGTCCTTGCATTGGGTGGGTACAGCTCAAAGAAGATTTCTTTCCTCCCGTGTGGACCAAGATGCAGCGTGTGTGTTTCAGCTCACAGACTGTGATTTTCCCAATTGTAAAGACAAATTGGAGGGGTTGGCTGGCCACTTCAATGAGACAATGTCTCCCTCATTGTACTTTTACACCATAGTGCAGGCTGCAACCACTAACCACACCAATGATCTGAGGCAATGTCATGGTGTGGGCAGGACTGGCCACTGAAACAAACAGACATTCTCCCCAAGCCCTCCCTTCAGGGAGAGAAGGATGAGAGAGACAGAGGTTTATGAGTTTAAAAGAAACTAAGCTACTTTAATGAAATAGTAATAATAAAATAATGAAAAGACAATAATATAAAAAAAGAAAATAACATACAATACACATAATACATACAATATATACAAAGCCAGTATCTAGCTCCCAGGATGACAATCCTGCACCTAGGGAGGAATAACCCCATACAACGGTACAGATTAGGGACTGACCTGTTGGAAGGCAGCTCCGCAGAGAGAGGCCTTGGAGTCCTGGTGGACAACAAGCTGACCATGAGCCAGCAATGTGCCTTTGTGGCCAAGAAGGCCAATGGTCTCTTGGGGTACATTAAAAAGAGTGTAGCTAGCAGGTTGGAGGAGGTCTTCCTCCCTGTCTACTCTGCCCTGGTAAGGCTGCATGTGGAGTACTGTGCCCCCTCAGTCACAAGCTCATTTATATGTTGCATCCCTTCCTTGATGACCTGAATTGTCATGGGCCCACCAAGCTAAAAAAGTTCACCTTTATGTTCCCAGTCCAAATCTGTCTGGAAAATCTTAGCAGCCTGGTCCATTTGTTGATGTTCTTCAGTGGCCCACTCATGGGTACGTGGACATCTACATGACATACCTTTACAACCTGGTTCCCTAGTTGGTCAGCAATATCTTGCCACAATTCAGCAGCCCAGATGGGTTTATCTCTGCACTGCCATTTGCTTTGCTTCCACTGCTTTAACCAACCCCACAAAGCATCTGCCACTATCCGTGAGTCAGTACAGAGATATTGTCCACTTTTCTTGTTCAGCAGTGTCTAAGGCCAACTGGATGGCTTCTTCCTCTGCAAATTGACTCAATTCACATTCTCCTTCAGCCGCTTCTGTGACTTGTCATGTAGGACTCCACACAGCAGCTTTCCACCTTTGATGCTTTCCTACAATATAACAAGATCCATCAATGAACAGAACATACCGTTTCTCATTATCTGAGAGTTCATTATAAGGTGTGGCTTCTTCAGCACTTGTCACCACCTCCTCTGGTGGCATTCTGGAATCTTTGCCTTTGGTTCAGTTTGTGGTCAATTCTACAATCCCTGGATAATTGGGGTTTCCTACTCAAGCATGCTGTGTGATTAATGCAACCCACTTACTCCAGGTAGCATCAGCGTCATGATGAGTAGAAGGAACTTTACCCTTGAACATCCAGCCAAGTACTGGTAACTGGGGCACCAGGAGGAGCTGTGCTTCAGTACCAGTTCAGTACCAGAGCACTTCCGAAGCAGCTCTAATTCCTTCATATGCTGCCAAGATTTCTTTTTCATTTGAGAGTACAATTGGCCTCAGATCCTCTGTACCCTGGACTCCAGAATCCCAGGGGTCAACCTCCAGTCTCCCCTGGTGCTTTCTGCCAGAGGCTCCAGGTAGGACCGTTGTCCCCAGCTGTGATGTAGAGTACATTTTTAATGTCCTGTCCTGTTTGGACTGGTCCAAGGGCTACTGCATGCACAATCTCTTGTTTAATTTCCTCAAAGGCTTGTCACTGTTCAGGGCCCCATTTAAAAGCATGTTTGTTCTGAGTCACTTCATAGAGAGGTCTCACAATCTGACTATAACCTGGAATATGCCTTCTCCAGAAACCCACAACGCCTAAGAAGGCTTGTGTTTCCATTTTGTTAGTTGGTGGGGACATAGCTGTAATTTTGTTAATCATGTCCATTGGGCTGTGGCAACACCCGTCTTGCCACTTAATTCCTGAAAACTGGATGTCTTGTGCAGGCCCCTTGACCTTACCTCTTTTTACAGCAAAACCTGCTTTCAGAAGAATTTTGAATATTTTCTTACCTTTCTTGAAAACTTCTGCTGCTGCATTACCCCATACAATGATGTTGTCAATGTATTGCAGGTGTTCTGGAGCTCCACCCTTCTCCAGTGCAGTCTAGATCAGTCCACAGCAAATACTAGGCCTGTGTTTCCACCCCTGGGGCAGTCGATTTCAGGTATGCTGGACACCTCTCCAGGTGAAAGCAAACTGTAACCTGCACTCTGCTGCTAATGGAATATAGAAAAATGCATTAGCAATGTCAATTGTAGCATACCACTTGGCTGCCTTTCACTCCAATTCATACTGAAGTTCTAGCATGTCCGGCACAGCAGCACTCAGTGGCGGTGTGACTTCATTCAGGACATGATAGTCTACTGTTAATCTCCAGTCTCCATCAGACTTTCACACTGGCCATACAGGGCTGTTAAAGGGTGAGTGAGTCTTGCTGATCACTCCTTGGGTGTCCAGACAACAAATCAGGTGATGGATGGGAATCAGGGAGTCTCAGTTCGTGCAATACTGTTGCCGATGCACTGTGGCAATAGCAATTGCCTGAGGAACCTGCTGTTCCTTAACCCTCAGCAGTCCCACAACAGAAGGGTCAACTGAAAGACTGGATAAGGTAGACAGCTGTGTAATGTCCTCAGTCTCTACAGCTGCTATATCCTTTTGGGTCTTTAAAATACCCTTTCTTGAGGAAGTCTATTCCAAGGATGCACAGAGCATCTGGACCAGTCACAATGGGGTGCTTCTCCCATTTATTCCCAGTTAGGTTTACTTCAGCGTCTGATATAGTCAGTTTTTGAGACCCCCCCCGTCACTCCAGAAATAGTGACGGATTCTGCCCCTTTATGATTAGATGGCAATAGGGTATACGCCGTGCACCAGCATCCACCAGGGCTTCATACTTTTGTGGCTCTAACGTGTCAGGCCATCGAGTCCAAAAAACTCAGTTGTCCCTCTGTTCCTCCTGGCTGGAGGTAGGGCCCCTCTAGTATTGAGCATAGTATTCAGATTAGCAGATGACTTTCTATCTGGACCAGAGGATCGCTCACTGTAGACTGGAGCAGCCATCCTCCTGGAAAAATTCTTTCTTCTATCTGTTTTACCTTGCAACTCATGTACTTGTGCATGTAGGGCCAAGGTAGGTTGTCCATCACACTTCCTCACATCCTCTCCACAGTCGCAGAGACAAAACCACAGGATATCTCATAGCATGTTCTGTTTCTCTTGAGGGGGTCTCGTAGGAGGGCGGCTTCTCCTAACGGCTGCGACATGGGTCCATGCAGACAAAGAGAAGGATCTCTCCTCCATCCTGGACCGTTTATTAAACAGCTTATCAAACGATTTATCAAATAGTTTCTCATTTTTCTTAGCCATTTTCTCAATCATTTTCTCATTTTTCTCAGTCATTTTCTTGGTCATTTCTTGGTTTTCTCAGCCACTTTTTCCACGGCTGCCCCAGTGAGGGGATGAGAGAGACTGTCTTCATACTGTCATACTCTGTTAGCCACTTCATTTACAGTTGGTGCATCGCCATTAGAGCCTCCCCAGACCATTTTTGACAACATGTGGGAATACATTGATGGTGCACTCTGCACAGACTTCCACAACATAGGCCATTTGTATGGCATTTCATCAGGGTCTACATTGACTTGCCAGTCACCATAAATCACCTTTCGTGCTGAAACAGAAAATAGAAGGATTAACCATGACAGGGACGTATATCTCAACCTTGGAGGGGAGGAAAGAAAACAAAGAATTGCCCAATTAGCGGACGTGGGCCTCAGCCTTGAAAGAACACTTCGCAGGCAAACGGGAACATCCCGACTGGTAACAGGAAAGATAACAAGAAGCTTTACAACCCCTGTCAGACCACTCAGAAGACAAACGGAACATCCTGATCGATTACAGGAAGATAGCAAGAGGCTTTACGGCCTCTATCAGCAAAACAAGCAATGGGAACCGGCTCAGTGACTGTGGAACTTACTCCCTGAAACGCCCCCCAAAGAAAAACATCAGGAGAAGATACGCACATGCCTGGAGGAGAAGACTTATTATAATGAGGCCCCGGAAATAATTAACGTAGTCACACCTATTCTTAGAACTAATTGTATTAGTCCATCCCATAGTTTGCATATGTATGATTTACCTTATAAATAACTACGGGTTCAGCATAAGGGTGTGCAAGTTTGGAGGAGCGATCCCCCTTGCACCTGGCGCCGCAATAAACATACCTGCTTTATAACTCTCTGCGAGTTGTAGGGTTTGTTTCCACGCGTCAGTGCAGCCAGTTCTCTCCAGTACTTAATACCTTTTTCCATGGTGGTCCATTTGCTTGGACGGCATTTGATATCATCCTTAAAGGGATACCTGCCCTTCATGGCTGACACGAGATGCCTCCAGAGTGTTTGACTTTCTCCCAGTCTCTTTATCGATACCTCCATGGCCAGGTTTCCCACCTGCCTAGCTTCTCTACCTTCTAAGTCTGTGGTATTAGCCCCATTATCCCAGCACCAGAGCAACCAGGAGATAAGTGTCTCACCTTCACGATGGCTAAAGTCCTTTCTCATATTTTGCCAGTCCTTCATAGAGAAGGATTTAATGATTACCTCTGTGTCTGACTCCTCCTCCTGCATTGATGCTGCCTGAGAAGGACTCTCTCCCTGATTTGCTTTAGAAGGATCTTTTCCTTTTTCTTCTTTAGAAGGACCCTCTCCTGCATCTTTGTCACAAGAACTCTCTTCCATGTTATCTGGCTTAAGCTGGTCTTTGTCGTAAGGGGCAGAGGAATGAGCTGATTTCCTTTTCTGCTTCCTGGTCACCAGGGCAATTTGTACCAGTTCTGATAGAGTTTGAGTAGCAGCAATACTTGTTGTTGGAGAAGCTGGAGTAATGACGGTGCTCATTGTTGAGGCTGGAATAGTGGCAGTGGTCATTGTCAAGGCTGGAGTAGCTTGTGCTGGTACAGGCTGTGGAGTAGCTCAACAATAAAATCACAATGTTGGGAAAGTAATAATCATTTTCAAAATCCCCTAGCTCTGGTGGTGTCAATTTGGCACTAAAGGGCGAAGTAAACTTTCCCAAGGTAAAATCAAAAGTGTAAATAGCAACAGAATCCATTACATGATGCCCGAGATATGCAGGTAAAACCATTATCCAATTTATCATATTATAGATCTGCATCATAAACCACAGTAGGATAGCACATTTAACCACTGCATACAAACACAAAGAACAAATAAACTACACAACACATTCGGCAGGTTAAGCAGCATTGCATCAACTAACTTTAAAAAAAGCCCTCTAAAAGCATGATATAACATTTTGTTTAAGAATGACATGGAGTGGGCTGTCTGTTTTAATTTCCAACCCCTTAAGCCTCTCGTAGAAAAAAAACAATACTCTCTCAACTGAGCAAGCTGGAATTCAAACTATTCAGGCAAACTGTCAGAGCACAGGTCAAGCCCCAGAGGGGCCCCATGTTGGGCACCAATAAATCTGTTATGGTTTGGGGCATAACTGAACCAAACGAGAGATAACAGGGCCATAACTGAATCAGAAAACAGATGCTCTCCCCAACCTCTCCCTTCAGGAAGAGAAGGATAAGAGAGTAAGAAACTTGTGAGCTTAAAAGAAACTACTTTAATGAGATACTATTAATTAAAAAAAAATTAAATAGTAATAAAATATTAATAAAAATAATAAAATGAAAATACAATAATATCAAAAAAGAAAATAATGACATATATACAATATATAGAAAACCAGTATCGAGCTCCCAGGACGATGATCATGTTACTGGCAGGCACTGGAAAAGTCCCAGACTGGACTCAGCGATGGATGGGAATTGAACTCAGGAACTGAATCCAGGAACACAAAGATCAAGATAAAAGGCAGACGACAGACAAAGTCCTCCTCGGACGCTGGCCAGTGAAGAAAGAGGGCTGACCCTTTTATCCCTCAGCTTTTATACTGAGCATGATGCAGATGGGATGGAATACCCTGTTGGTCAGTTTTGGGTCACCTGCCCTGTCCACTCCACCCCGTGGGTGCAACCCCTCTATGCTTTTCCACTTCTGAGCCTCCCACGGGGCATATAACAAAGTTAGCTGACCTTGGCTGTTATAGCCATAAGTATAAGCAGGAGCCTCTCTGCATACCATGCCTTGGTATGAATTATAAACATCATGTCTTATCATTCTGGAAGTAGATTACTGTCTGAAAAATAAGCTGTTTATTTCAGAAAGTTGAGTTAGTTAGAAGAGACTTAGCTGAAAAGTAAAACTACTGAACAGAAAGTTAATTCTGTTTTATCTCAAACCAGGACAGGCAACCCAGTGAAAAATTCCCACAACAGATTGTTCTGCAAGGAGGAAAATCTCCTTCCAGGTCTTTTCTGCTTGTCAGCACTGAGATGCCGCTTGTGCAGATCGCTGCAGGAAGGAAGTTGTGTCCTAATCACAGATCCTCTCTATGGCTAGATGTGGATCAGTGAGATAATCAAGTACAGGTTTAAATCACTCTGCTTCTAATAAGCTTTAAAGGACTGCGCACTTAACTCTTACTGCAGCCAACAGAAGCTAGGCACCTCAGTCCTTTTAGAGACTTCAACATAACATACCCATGAATTTCCATGTGGATTAGGAGGGGAAGTAAATGCACATTGGGGTGCTGTGCCAAGCAGATGACAGGGAGGGCAGTTGCTGACACAGGGTCCTCTGCTGTGAACAGCTAACACAGCTCTCTGAATTCATATTGCAGTAGACAGTTCACCTTTCACTTCCTTTCTAAGAGTGGGCAACCGCTGTTATCATTTCATCTCTAGGTCTTCATGCAAGCAGCCACTTGCAGGTGTTTAGTGCTTTGATAAAATTGATTTTTCCACTGTGGTCATAGAGGTCGTAAAAAAAAAAGAAAAAAAAAAAGAGAAACCATTAGTGATTTTTTCCTCACAGAAGTAGCACCTGCTCTTCATTAATTCTGTGCTGCACAGAGAATGCAAGCATGCTTTTACATCCCAATTCTGAGAGATGAGGGGTTTGTTTCCATAAATATGATGTAGCCCGCACTGAGACAGGTACCTGATAACTCTGTGGGGAAGGTATGTTGGAGAACCATGCAGTACAGCTAAATCTACTGAAGTGATTCTATAGGGAAACAGGCTGGAGAGTGAAGAAGAGTAGATGATTAGTAGAAGAGTAGATAAGCAGGTACAAGTCTCCTGCCAAGTGGCACTGGCAGCACAAAGGGCCAGATTCAGTTATGTAGGCGTTCTGGCATTGATTTGAACTTAGAGCTAGAAAAGCAGAAACCTGGTTATGGCCTTTGGCCTTGGCAAGGAAACTTCTCCATCTGCAGCAAGTCCAAGACTTTTTAACCGCTCTCTCAGTGTATCTTCCTTACCCAGTGCAAGTCTATGCCAAATATCTCGGGTTCCATATGCAGTACAGCCCCCAAAGGATCCATTCTTCCTGCTGCCAGTTAGACTGGTTTTGATGCCCGCCCGGGCACCATACTCTTCTCTTCATTGTATTGTGTTGTGCAGCACAGACATGTTCTGAAGGGGAAAAGCACAGGTGTCTGTGAGGACGCACTTGAGAAAGCTGGCAACTGATAGCTGCCTGTGCCCTCTCGTCCCCAGGATGTTTTGGTTGCCTCCACCATTGAGATTTGGGAAAGTGTGTTAGTATTAACCACTTCCTGCTTCACTGCAGCATCCTCTCACTTTGTTGACCAGGGTTGGCAGACATCTAAATTTGCACTGGTCCATCACTCATCCCCAGTGGGCTCTCACTACCCTGAAGTTTCAGCATCTATCCCAGGAATCACGACCTAGACACTAGCACACTGTATTTGGAGTCAGGATCATGACTGAGCTGGGAATATTTGGGCCAGCAGTCTTATTCTTTCATTACTTCACAGGCACAATATTCCTTTTCCTATTTTGAAGCTCAGTTTCTCCCAAAATACCTCTGACTATTGCTAGCTGAAATGCTGAAATGAGACCTGGCCCAGCCAGTCATTTCCTTCTACCTGCAAGCACTGCAAGCAGTCGTCAAGGCAGAGATGCTGCTCCTCTGAACCTTTTGTCCATTCATCTCAAGCGTGTCTACTCCCTGTTCAGTCCTGAGTGCCAGGATTGAGTGCCTTAAAATCTCCAGGCACACATCACAAGAACCATTTAGCAGACTACCTTTTAATATCAAATACACAAAACCAGAACCCAAAACTGTAATTGGTTTCTCAAAGCAATGTTGGTTACATAAAGTTTGTGTAATCCGTTCCTTGACTTCTCAATTTACAAAAATTTCACTGCAAATTCCCCAGTAATTTTGTATCATGAACACCATGCCTTGGCTGTGGCAGAGAAAGGGATGGATTCCTGCCAGCTAAGCTCAGCCACAAGGTTCCTGAAAGTCCTGAAGTGATAAAGTGAGGCCACTTAAAAAATTTAATCCAAACAAATATCACAAAAGAGCTTGCACTGTGATGCCTCACTTAATGGTATTACTGAAGAGTAACCACAAAAGGAGCTACACCGTAATTATTAGATTAGTGTCCTGCGTTACTGAGATGCTGCTGCCTGATAACCATGAGCTACACCTCAGAATTCAGAAGTTCCCCCAGCTCTACAGAAGTGGAACTGATGGCAGGATTAATGACTCAAAAAAAATTTTCTTGTTATGTTACGGTATTGCAACACTAATTTATCTCCTTGCGGGTTCCTCATCATCTGAACCAACTGTGAAGTTTCAATACTTAGGTAGACACTTCTCAGTACAAGATGGTGGTAAGCAAGGGAAAGGCTGCCATTCAGAACCTACCCCTCTGTTCAGATGTGCCACCCTGCCCATGAGGGTGGGGGGGAGGCCATGCTAACACCTGGAGAGAAGCACATAATGTACATCCCACCTGGTTAAGCAAAATGGTGGGTAAGTGTGAGGTCATTCCAGCCTGAGACAGGTGTGTGGGGAAAGCCAGTATTTTTGCAGTTCTCTGTGAAGGATTTTTTACGATTCTGAAGTAACTTTTATTTACAATAATTTTCCTTTTCCATCACAGCTGAGTGCAATGGAGACTGTAAAAGGCAAGACAGAATGTTAGACTCAAAGATTTTTAGAAGTAACAGATTTGTGGTTAAAAGTTATTTTGAGCTCCTACTGTGGAAGATGGACTGAAGAAAGCACTTTAAAAGGTTCCTTCTAATCATATGCTAAATAAAAACCTGCTATTTGAATAAAGAAGAAAGAAGCTTTGAGAAAGTTCAACTTGCCATAAGCCATGTACTAAGGATGCTTTGTCTTGGAGAGGGCTTCAGATGATTTTTTATGAAGTTGAAATCTCATCATTCTAACCACTGGAAAAGACTAGAATCAGACTTGTTTCTTTTAATAGTCAAAAATGCAGAGATTACTCACTGCCTTCAACTTTATCTTTTTATATCTATCTGAGGTGGTAACATCCTGCGTTAAGCATCTTTCATCTTCTCTCTTTCTGCTGTCCTGCAAGGCACAGAGTGATTTTCAGTCTGCGTTAGAGTACCTTAGCATTCAACTCAGGTTGTGGCTTTGAAGCTCTTGTACACAGCAGCTTCTTCTGGGAGAGTAGCCAGCCTGCTCTCTCAAGGTGGATCTCTTCTGTCCCAATCCCACTCAAATGCTTTGAATTTCAGACTAGTGTCCGAAGCACCGCCCCTGCAGTAGGACTTCTATGCATGCCTCTGGGATGTCCCGTTCTGCCTAGCAGCCCCTCCTGAACATTTAACCTCTCAGTCTGGTTCCTGCATCATCTCCTGCCTCGCAACAGCTTTAATGTACCACCAGAAGTGCAGGCCTCCACTGTTGGACTCTTTAGGAACTACATAGTGTTCTTGGGGGGAAACCAGATCTTCCGCTAGAGTTGAAGGCTATTCAAAGGTTATTATACAGGACCCTGAGAAGACCAGAAGATATATTAGTCAGGCTTCCGCACATAACCCCCGCCCCGAAGTATGTTGAACTGTCTTTACTCCTATTGAGAGCCTGTTGTCTCTCTCTTTCTCCTCTCCAAATTGCTCTAAAGTCTAGAATCATCACCAGGGTGGGTTTCGTTTCCTTCTGAGCAATAGTACGGCCGGTCTCCTCAGACCTAACCCAGGTTGAAACAGTGCACCAGCTGCAAACCATCTCACTTTCAGCAGGGAGTCACTGGGTTGGAATGACAGGCCATTGTCCTGGGTCAGAGAGGAGGAGGGTGGCTGGACCAGCGTGGGAGGAAATCCACGTGGGCACTAGCTGTGCTCGGGGATGTAATCGTAGAATCACAGAATCATAGAAGGGTTACTTCATGAGCTGTACGGCCTGACAAACTGCCAGCTTGCAGCAGGTCCACCCACCCACATTTTACAGTTGAGGACTTGACACACAGAAGCATTAAGTGACTTAGCCAAAGTCACCCATGAAGCCTGTGGCACACCTGTGAACATACCTTGGGAGATGTAGGTTGGTGCCGTGAGGGCTAGATGGCCTTTCCTTGGACCGTGTTCAGACAAAAGCAATTTCTCCTGGTGCTGGGAGCAGAGGTGGCTGGTGGGAATCCCACTGTGTCAGTTGGGTTCATGGTGTCGCTCTGCAGAATCCAAGTGCAACTGAGAGGTGAGGAGAGGATGGGATGAGCAGGGGAAATGCAGGGACAGCACTAGAGGGAGAAGAATCCAGTTGGAGACACAGGGGAATAAAGGCAACAAAGGAGGCAAAGAAAGTTAGAAAGGAAACCGAAGAGGAAACAGACCATATACAAAGGGAAGGAGCTTGAAACAATCAGCCAAGGGACTTTCTAAGCCACCATTTTGTGGCTACCTATGGTGTGCTTAGTGTGGCTGAGTTCCCACTCTGTCAGGCCTCAGGACTTATGAATGTAGATGGCATTTCTGAGAACAGGGGGTTTTACCTTTACCCAACCCATCAAACTAATGCAAAGGAAGAATACCCCAACTTCTTGCTAACACCAGTGTACAAATCTGAGAGTGAGAAAGGCTCTGCATCACACAGCCCGAGCGTGCCTCACCATGCTCCACCAGGACTTCAGCACTGGTCCCACACTGCCTCACCTCTGACTCTTCAGTCTCCAAATATACAGCAGAGGATCCTCCACTGTCCTTCATCCCTCCTTTCTGTGCCCAACTGAGACTATACACAAATTAGTGCTTATGTAATTTTATCTAAACATGCAGTTTTCTGCAGGTAGAGACTAACACAAGGCCACGAGGCATCAATGTCCCTGCACCTATTCACTTAGGCAGGTTTAACAACACACTATTAAATTCCCTTTCCCTGGTGCAACCTTGTGTGCAGCGCAGTCACTGGCCCTTCCCAGCCAGAATGCATGGTGGGGACAGTCCTCCTGGCTCCTCGAGCTGCTGGGCAATACCTTGCATGATGAAACTTCTGGTTTCCCCCAAAGCCCTTGCAAATTCTCCACTGTGTGAGATTTTTCTGCGCTGCCACCATCTTTGAGCTGGAGCATTAAATTCTATGAAATATCATATTTGTTAAAAAAATGACCATAGTTCATTAACGATCATTCCAAATAACTGCGTCCCCCAAGCTGGTAGCAAACAACAGACTATTGTGGTTTTAGATCAAACCTTAAGGGTAAGAAGAAAAGCTGGGGGAGAAGAGGAGCAGCTGTTACTCAAGGAAGCACTCTTGTCTTTAGCTACATGGTCAGCTTATCACAGCTGAGCTTCCGGACTCCTGTTCTGCTGGAACCACGGAGGGAGAAAATAAACCCCAACCAATTAAGTTTGCTTGATCTGGATGATCTCTTTTATGTTCCTACCTGTTAAAAGTTTGTTTTATTTCACCTCCCCAGCCCCTCAAGGCAGCATAGAGAGGATCAAGTAGCAACTGATTCCTTAGCAGAATCCTGCTCTACTATGCAGAAAAAAAAGGTTAACCTGAGCAAAAGTGCAGTAGTGACAAGGAAATGTATAAATGCTATTTATTGCAAAGGATCGGGTAACTGGACAGTCTTCTTTGCTTCCCATGACCAACAGATCCTTGGTAATCAGTAACAACATTGTAATACAACAGCATGAGTCAGGATGCATCCTTTTTCTTAAATTGAAAGACTGCAAGAGCAAACCACGTTGGGAGATGAGGAAACTGAAAAGAAAAAGGCTGTTCTGCAAGATTTCCTGTTCCGTGATGCACGGGCAATTGGCCTATATTTGTGACCCCGTTTTTCTTTCATGTTTGTAGCTGTGCTGCAGAGATTCGATGCTTTGGTACAAAGCCTGTGCTGTGAAGGAGTGGGAAGCGTCAATGCTGGGTACAGAGTGAGTCTCGAACGAGGCACACGGCTCTCTTAACGTGCATGCCTTCTAACTTCCACACGGCCCTAAGCCTGAACCGGACCTTTAATGCCGCTCTTCAGCAAAGGGACAACGGAAGACATACAAAGAGACAACCAACCTCCTCTCTCAGGCTCCTCTTTCTGAATTGCACCCAGAGCTGAGCTGCTCGGTGGAGACCAAGCCCACGGTGGGGTGGGGCTGGCTGTTGCTGGCTGTGGTGGAGAAGGTGCTGCGGCGCAGGGAGGGTGGTTCTGCTCCCACCATTAGCAGGGGAGAGGGCAGTAGGCGATGCTTGTGGAGCTGCCCCTAAAAATGGTGCGTCCCATATGGAGAACAGCTCTTCACACAGTTTGTGCTGCAAATAAGCCATGCCTGCTTTGGGCCCTGCTAGAGCTGTTGGGTTACGGGTATTTCTGTTACACAAAACCTGTGGGCCAGAGCTATGAGATCATATAGTTCATATGAGCTGCTACAGGCATGCAATTATTCATTTTTTCCCAACACACACATTTTCTGGCACGTCCCCTACAACACCAGGTCACAGCCAAAAAAGTCCATCTTCTAAATTTTTGTTTACAAACAGGATTCTGACTTTCTGCTTCAAAACCAGTGTTCCTCACAGTTAATCTCTAATGTGCTGCTGTTATTTCTGCAGACTTTTAAATTATTTAACTCAAATTAACCCCCACGTCTGCTGCTCCCTACTCTAAATTGCCCAAGTCAGCATCTGCTTAGCTATCAAGACGATGGCCAGACACCCCAGGGAAGGCAGCACAGCTTTAGCTGGCTTTTTGGAAACACAAAGGGAGTTTCCTACACCAAGCCACGGCTCTCACGTGTGGGCTGCGGGCACTCTTACTGCTTCAATCAGTTTTTAATAACTTGCTCTCTGCCACCACCCAATGCCTTCTCAGCTTCACTGTTCTTCGGGCTAGTTTCAGTGCATGGGTACGTGCTTGATTTCTTTCTCTTTCTATAAAGGGGACTTCTTCAGATTCTTTCAAAGTACTTGCCATTCATTTCTGCTCATATTTTTAAGTACCCCTCTGGAGTCCTTTGCATCTTTCCACAGTGTAGCTTAATTTGTGTTGATATTTAATGCAAAATGAACATGCGTACAAGGAAACAATGCAGAAGAGCTACTGTACATTAGCATCACACTGCTTTATTCTACCTTAGCTTCTCAGGTTAGATTGAGAGCTATGGCTCCGACACATTCATTTTTTTTGAATGGTACTTTCAACTCCTTCAAATTAAGTACCATTCAATTAGCACACTTATTAAAAACAGAAACTAGGGGAAGACAAGGTATTCATGAATTTTAATTTCTCTTTCATTAAAGAAGTTCACAAGAATTTGTCTTATTTCTCTCTGGGAACCTCTGATTTCTAATGTTAGCACCTTCCCACATCTATAACCACACCTTAAAGGGACCTGCAGTGCAAAAACCTACTCAAAATTCAGACTGTCTCATAGTTTTGTTTAACAGTTTCCAATTTAAGTGCCTGTTTTATATTTTCACTTAGGCCTTAATTAATTTAGCCTACTGATTGAGTGTAACAGAGGAATACCAGTTTTGCAGTGCTACACGTAACAATAGCTAGGGCGGGGCTTGCTTTGTTATGGCAGCATCTGTTACTTAAATCTATAATTTATTCCTTAAGGAATTTTTCTAAATTTCATATTTCTCCTATTAATGTATGTTAGACTATAAAGTTTAAGTGTACATAATTCTAATCTCCAGGATCCCTTTAGTCTCTGAAAAACAAAACTAATATTTTGTAATTCCCTCTTGGTTTGCTTGGAATTTTTTTAACTACTTCTCTTTCAGTTTTATCAGTTTCCTTTTAATAAACAGAGCACAGCCCTCCTGTTTTGCAGTTGAAAGGAGATGAAGAAAACATCAGTCAAGATGTCAGCCACTCATTTAAGACAGTTAGCACTATAAAGGTGCTTTTCTCATAAACATTGCCAGAATAATTGTAGGTGAACACCCCAGTTCTGTAAAACATGTCTTAGGTAGGAAAATATGACATTGATTTCAAGGAAACCTATGCTTCAAGATTTTGCCTAAATTCATCCCTAATTAATCCACAATCCAGAATCATTTAGACTGTTTTAAGCATCTTTATTTGTGTTTAGGAAGGGTTGGAAACAGTGCTCAGGGTGGAGACAGGACAGACTGCGCTGGTCAGGGGCAGGCATGGCAAGCTGCACACAAACAGTCCCTTTTATCCCCTTTTCCCCTCTGTTTGCCCGCACTCGTTCCCCCAAACCACTGTGATCCATCCCTTGTCCCCCTTTTGCTCCTGGCCCTAAATATTCCATAACACATTCCCCAAATGGTCCTCACCAGTATCCTACCATGAGTCCATGCCTCTGTAGGTCCCTCAGCCAGGTGACCTGGGGCCTTGCCTGGGGGACTGTGGGCTGGCTTCTGTCCCAGGATAGCCCAGGGGGCCTTGGGGACTCCCGCTGGGTATAACCACCCCTGCCCCCAACCCCCCCTCCCCACCCTTGCTCCGCTGTGCTGAGAGGTAAGCCTTAATCCCATCCCCTAACTCATGTAAAAGGAGGTGGACTGCACCATCCCCTATCCTTGCACAGCATTTCTCAGCCACGTTTCACCTCCTGGGGGGGCTGCGTTACCTGAGCAGGAGGAGACTTGGTGCCACTGCAGGGTACCTTCTGAGAGGCTTGTTGGTCTGTGTGGCTGCGGAGTGCTGAGCCTCACAGCCCCACGCCTCAGGGAGGGAGCCGCAGGGTCAGAGTAGCCCATGGTAGCTGCAGCTGGACCTACAGGAGTTACCTTGTTCCTCTGTCCTCTTTTCCATTTGTAGAGACGAGATTTTAATCAGAGAACCCAACACAAAACACCAGAATTAAATGGCTAAAACATAACATGATCGTCAGTTTGAAAGCAGTTCTACCAAGATCACCTAAGCCAAAAGTGTAACTGGAAACACTGCTCTGCCACACGCCATCCCGTTCCCGACAGTGCCCCTTGCAGCACGTCCTGAAGGACATCTTTCAGCCAAAACAGAACATGTTGTGAGCATGAGGTGGAAGTTTTTCCACTTCAGAGCAAAAAAAGCTGAAGCACCTTTCTTGCTATGAAGATGCATGTGACACTTTCACAGGGGAACTGTGCGAATGACCTGATTCTAGTACCTTGTATCTGTTGTGGTTTCCCCATAGAATAGAGCAATTGAAACAAAACAATTAAAGCTGCTAAGAAACTGAAAAACAACTTTTAGAAACCTTATGGCTTGTTTTTAAGCATAGATCCAAGCATAAGGATAAGCTGCAGTTACTCAGGCAGTAATTGCACCATCCAATTCTGTTCGAAGTTCACATTTTCTAAGAGATTCCTTCAAGGACATAAGGTTTTATAGCAGAGTTGGTGTTAAACTACCATATTTGCAAATGCTGGCCTTTCTCTGTAGCACAGCTTGCATACACATGAACATCTGCATCAATAAACTGTAGCAAAACTGTTTCCAGATGCAGACAAGGTAGTTTGCATGCCCAGAGGCAGCCAGATGGAGTCTATCTATCCCCATAATATAATCTTCCATATAAAGATCCATTTTGGTAGAATCATGGAATAATTTTGGTTGAAAGGGCTCTCTGGAGGTCCAGCCTCCTGCTCAAAGGAGACCTAATTTCAAAGCTGTATCAGGTTGCTCTGGGTCTGTCCATTTGATTTTTGAAAGTTTCTGAGAATGCAGAATTCCCAACCTCTCTGGACACCTGCTCTAGTCCTAAATCATTCTCTTGGTGATTTTTTATATTTTTTAAATTCTACGTATGCAGCTGGAATTTCTCTTGATGCAATTTGACTCTTGTCCTTTCACTGGGTATTTCCAGGAAGACTCCAGGTCCCTTTTCCTTATGCCCTCTTGTAAGCATGGAAGACCACAGCTTAACCACCCACCTTTACCTTCTGTTTTACAGGCAGAACAGCCCCAGGTCTTCATAGGTCACTTGGTCCAGCCCCATCACCATCCTCTGGCCCCTCTATTTTATTGGCATCTCTTGTACTAGGGGAGCCCAAACTGAACACAACACTCCAGGTAGTCTCACAGGGAAGGGGATACAGGGGAAAAGACCACTTCCCTCAGCCTGTTGGCTACATGAGCACAGTCAGCAGGCTCGCTCAACTCCTCACAGCTTTCACCTTTAAGAGCTGCCCCCAGCCCCTTTTCTGCAAAGCTGCTTTTTACCCAGTCCATCTGACCACAATTTGGCTACATAGACGCTTTGGGAGACTTTGGCTAAAGCCAAAGAAAAAGACATTCACTATTGCCCTCGGAACCAATTACAAGGTCAGGCACAATTTGCCCTTCATAAACCCATGCTGGCTGTTCTCAGTCACCTTACTTTCTTTCGTGTATTTAGAAATGGCTGCCATGAGGATTTGCATCAAACGTCCCAGGGACTGAGATGAGGCTGACTGGTTTGTAGTTTGCTGGATCCTCCTTCTCATCTTCGAAAAAGCTAGATGTAACTTTTTCCTTTTTCAAGTCATCAGAAATGTCCCTTGATCACCATGACCTTTCAAAGAAGCCCGAGAACAGACTTTGCCAGTAAAGACAGAGGCGAAGAAGAAACAGTACTTCAGTCTTTTTCTTTACCTTCATCATTAGGTCACCACTCCATTCAGTAGCAGGCCCACATTTTCTTCTGTCTTCCTTTTATGTATGTCCCACTTGCTTGCAGAAACCCTTCTTGCTGCTTTCACATCCCTTGCTAGCTTCAGCTCCAGCCAAGCTTTGATGTCTCTTGCACCTTTCCTATATGCCTGTGCAGTTCCATCGTCTCCCCTTGTAGCCCATCCTCACTTCCACATTCCATACAATTTTTTGCATTTGAGCTCAGCCAGGAGTTTCTCAATCAGCCAGTCCATCCTCCTGCTATTCCTATGCCTCCCGTGGGCTCCTGCCAAACAGAACCCTGAACAAGAGAGAGTTCACTTCCCTGCAGTCCAAGACTATTATTCTGCTACTTGTCCTCTTCTCTGCCCTCAGAATTTTTCACTCTCATCTCATAGTCACTGTAGCCAAGGTTGCCATTGCCTAATGCATCTGAGAACTCATTCCTTACTCCTGGGTAGCAGATCTAGAGTATCCTCTGCTCTATCCTGTCCAGCACCCAAGTAAAAGATGGTCCCTGTCACACTCTAAGTCTCCTGGCCTTGGTGTTCTGCCATGCTGGTCTTCCTGCAAATCAGAGGTGGTTTTAAAACCCCCCTGAAAACCACAGCATGCAGTCAGGAGACTTCTTCAAATTGTTTAAGGAAGACTTCATTCTCTTCCTTTTCTTGATCGAGTGGTCTGTTGCACGTCCCTACCACAATATCCCCTTTGTTGGCATTCCCTCTAGCCATGACAACAAACTCTTGGCAGGGTTGCCATCAGGGCTTTTTCTATTCCGTTTATGCTCTGCACATTCAGGCTACTCCCCTGTGGACACCCCCCTCCATTTTTCTTCTCTGCCTGCTTGTTAAACTTATGTCCATCTACCATAGCACTCCGGTTGTGCAAGCTATTCCACCATGGTCCTGTCATCCCAGCAATGTCACAGCTTTGTGACTGTACAGGCTTCCTCTTTCTCTTGTTTATTCTGTTGCACATTTGTTTGTGAAAAAGAACCTCAGATGATCCCAGTCACTGTGATTTCTTGCAGGGAGGGATGTCCCTCCCTCACACTCTCCTGTGTGGGCTCCCATCAATTCCCACATACCTGCAGGCTCTGGTCTATGCACCCAATGAAACCTAGTTCAAACTCTTCACAAGGTTAGTAACGCTGTCAGCAAAGATAATCCTCTTCATCAGGTGCACCCCTCTTTTCCTACCGGACTTCATTCTTCAGAGGGTCCCACAGCCACAGAAACCCAAAGCCTTGCCCATGACACTAGCAACATACTGGAGATGGGCTCAGGCAAGGAACGAAGAGGTCTGATGGGCAGGGCCTTTGCAGAAGGAAGCCCCTGACTATTGTTACCTGTCACTTACAGCCTCACTGGCTCCGACAGCATGGCTGGATGCATCCCCCAACAAAAATCATTCTCTGTCTTGTTGCCAGGGCTCTACAGTTCTCTCAGTAAGCATCCGCAGCTGCAGAAAAAGCCTTCTTGTTTTTTTCCTCCATGGGAATCCCAGTCCTCCCCTGGTTAAACACCACTTCTGGCCTTCCCCTCCTTCCATGCAATGGGCAACTGGGGTTCTTGCTTTTACAATGGCCGCAAAGTTTGCAGCCTTCCTGTTGGCATTCCTGATGCCATCCAGGCTGCTTCACCTGGCAGTTTGGTGGCCTGACCAGAGCACAGCTACTGCAGGTGAGGCTGCTGTCATCCCCAGCCTCCAAGAAGCTTCAGGCATGCCCTGCAGCCTGCATCTGGACAGCCGCATCCTCCCCGAGGACATGTCTGGGCTGAGGTCTCCAGTATGCTGTGGGAGTTGCTCTGGCTAGTGCTAAGGACTGTGGCTTGTCACCATCATCGCTGTGTCCTCTACTGGTCTCAAGCACCACCTATGGCCTTACTGTTTGCCCTCTCCTACTAACTCCTTCCTGTCTGCACAAGATGGTCACAGTGGCCCTCAGGCATTAAGACGAACACAAGTCTGCTGTGCTTCCCTGTACCCAGCAGGCAGCTTCTCAATCTCCAGCTCTTCCCTGCATTTCTCCCACCTTTGGAATGCCAGCTCCCCCGGCCAGGCTGCTTCCTCACACACCACACACTGACCACACACAGAAGCCTGACACACACCTGCTTCATCCCCATTACATTTCCTGCTCAGCATCCAACTCCTCCTTCTGCTTTTTGTTCCCAGCTGCAGTTCATTCAGCTCATAAGCATCAGGTCTGCAGTTTTTCTCCTGCACTGCGCTTACAGAGCTTTACAAGGTTTTTTTGAGGAGCTTACAAAGCATTCTTTTCCCCTAGATCGAGTGACACACCTCAGCAAAAAACCTCAACATTAAAAGCAAACATTCGATTCATTGAACAAAGCAAGTGCTCCCCAAAATAACTCTTAAATTACATGCTCAACTTTGTTGTGATCTCTCTATTGTTCCTCAACTACTGTACTGAGATAATGCTTGAAGACTGCACTAGTAAAAATAAGAAAAAGAAGTTCCATCCTCTTTCTGTACTTAAAGGCTCACTATTCATTTACTGACCATTTTTCCCCGAAAGGTTCAGTGGGCTTCACTGACTGAGGTGATTCATTTCAAGGCTGGAGGGAAAACAGTTTATGCCACTGCTTTGAACAGCAAAGTATAATGTGTATTTTGCCCTCTGAAATATTAAGAAGAATGAATTCTTTGGAAAGTTACATAACTTTAGAACTGTGATTGACTCTAAAGACATTATGGACATATTCCAAAGCAGCGACATATTGTACATGCAAGAAAAGCTAAATGTATTTTTCCTATTATCCTGTATTATAAATATAAAAAAATGAAAAAAATCACAGCAGTGACAAATTTTAGTACTCCAGCAGCCCGAAACCAGAAATGGTACACTAGAGATCATTGGGCTTTGGTTTTTTTTCCCCCTTTGTCATTTTCATTAAGAGAATTTAGTACTGTTCATGATACACAAACAAAGGAACTGACACTTTTTGATGTTCATTGCAGTTCTGTGACAGGTTCAATTTTTGGGTAACTCAATAGCCTTTTATAGCCCAGTTCCCTTTTTTTTTTTTGTAGAAATAAAGATAGTCATGTTGCAAGTTATGCTTCTGTAATACTGCATTCATTACAGCTAGTCTTTGGAGGATTAGAGAGGCCACTTACAAATCTACCCAAACTGCATCTCTTACTATTCAGTTCAACTTCTCTTGGCTCTACTTTACAAGGAAACATCAAACCAAAAAAGACCCACCACAAAAGATGCATCCGGCATCTCCTGAAATGAACACAAAGCACCGTAGTCATCTTGCAGAGATTTAATTCCTGCTGCCTGGACAATGCAGAAGTTTGTTAGCTTTCATCTACAACCAAACTGAAACATTCACGGATGCATTCTTCCTGAAGAGAAATCTGTGCTTTGTAGGAAGTAATTCATCAGTAGAAATTACTATGCTAAAAAGCAAACAAAGAAGTAAAACGCTCCTTTATCATCATTACCCAATCTCCCTGTCAGTTACAGAAGTGCTTTAAGTTGTCCCAAGAGCTAGTTATATTGTCTAAATAAGTACTATATTGTCAAAACAGTCTTAAAGCTGAGTGGTTTTATTGCAGCTCGTGAAAACATCACTTATGAGGAAACATCTGATCAGATGTTATGTGGTTTCTCATTTTGCTTAAAAATAAAAAAAGAAAAAGAGTGGAATACAGTAACTTCACTACAAAAAAACATGAGACAGGTATCATTTTTATAATCCATCCTCATCACCACAGCCATATTAATGTTATAGAATTGTCAGCCACAGCTTAGCCAATTTTTTACTTCTGGAAATCGCAGGATTTGTTAAACAAATACAGAGTCTGCATGTTTAACAAAAAACCCATGTTTCTAACCAGACCTAGTTGGTACAGAACTGCACAGACCAGTCGTAAGGGCCTGTCTCAGACACTTTCTTCTCTGTTCAGAGACACATCTGGGAACAGGCAGAACCAACGCAGAACACCACTTAGACAAGAACATTCCCATCTTCTAAGACAGGACTCTAGTTGTTAATTTTAACAGACTGATGAGGTTGGGTATTCAACTGCATTAGGTCTTTTAGGGAGAAGCCTCATGTAAAATACCAAATGACATGGTTTGAAATGTACAGCAAGATAAGCATTCAAGAGAGCTTAGCTTGTCAGACATGTTTAAGTAACAATGGTAAACAAGACAAAATTTTGCCAATCAAGATTGGATTTTTTTCATCCTTTGTCTATTGAATCATAAACTGCCTGACAACTCAGACTGATATATCAGACATCCCAGTAACCCCATTCAGTCTGGTCTTAAACAGACTTTAGGATTCACCATCACGAACCACAAGATCCTTTGGGCTTAGAAGAAACCTGGGCATGCACACACACAGACACACACTCAGTTGCAGGCTAGGCTAACTCTGGAAAAAACCGCACCTTTTTCAAGAACCCCCCCAAAACCCACAGGGCTTCCTGAACTTCCCAATTGTTAAGAGTTTTGATTCAAGAAGTCTCAAAAATACAATTTAGCCAGCACAAGAGCTTTATTTCGCAATTCGAATTATTATACACAATTCAGTAAAAGCCCTCAGGAGGAAGAGCATGGAGACTTACCACTTTTTGGAATTTCCTTAAATTAGAGCCAAAGTGCAAGCTCTCCAGTTAACCCCCAAGGTAGGAGAACAACACTTTGCTGTTAACAAAAGTCATGTCTAATTAGATATTTAAAAGGCCACATCTTTAAATGCAATTAGAAATCATTTCATAAAGTTTTTGCTTGTTTTGGTCTGATAAAATTGCCACATGTCCTACAGCTAACACGTAATGGAACATTATGTTTTCCCAAGACACATTAAAAAAGCAAACGACACTGTCCCTACATTATTCCATACACCTTAAAAATGAATGCCAGAAATCAATTCTACCTAGGTATTCAAGTTAAATTTTATTTCCTTCAGACGTGCTGTTGGTCGTCTTAAAAAAAAGGAAAAACAAAAGCCACAAGCAAACTTTTCATACACAGTATCTTGAGGCACAGGTTCCCCCATACTTAAAGGAATTTTTACACAGGGTGCATCATATGTTACAACATTGTTGCTATTTGAAGTCTATGGCACATTGATATTTTTGGGGTGAAAAGAAATTCTCTTCTGTGTTCAGCTGCTACAATATGGCACAAATCAGAAGTTAACATCGTAACTAAATATTCTGATGCTTTTTTGCTGGCTATTTTGGGGTGCACATAAATTAAAGGCACACTTTTCCTCTCTCCTCTCAAATCATTTATGTACTGTACAAGCCCAACCTCCGAGCACTGCTCCATGCCTGCTGGCCCAGTGCAAAAACAGATTTAAAGTCAGCATCCAATGCAGCAGCAGCTCTATATGCTTAACTAACGGCTTTAGCTTAGCAGGCTACTTCCACTGTGATGACCATTGATGAGAGGCCAACAGTGTTCCTGAAAAAAATTACAGAGCCTAAAAAAAAAGTTAAGTTATTTATATTCACTTACATGTAATATTTTTCAAATGTGTTCACAATTTTCAGAAAGTGCACATTTTGAAGTCGTTTCAGTATTACAAATGTCCGTGACCTATATATCATAGCAGCGCCATGTACAACAGTACCATTAAAGAACTGTCAACGTTTCCGTTACTGACCCTGTTTTGCAAGAGTATAATGAACATACAAGGATCTGCTCTTAGCTAGAACTTAGTGTCCATAATGTCTTCAGTACGGTATTTTTAAACATTTGGATTTAATTCTGTATAGCAGTCAGAATCTGAAAAACAGAAGGTTAGTGGTTTTACTTTTTGGCGCTCTTTTTTATGTAACAAGGATTTTCAAGAACAAAAGTGAGCTTACAGCACACGAAGAGCCCTCAATAATAAAAGCTCCACAAACCGTTACCACACTGTTAAAAACTTAACAAAAATCAGTAAGATTTAATTAATGATTTGCGGATCCTTACAAAATTACTTTTTGTGATTTAACAACAGATATTATCAATGAAATTATCATATATAAAAACAGCTTAGGTCTTAACATCAACGGTCTGACAAACATTTAAACAAGAATATTCGGAGTTATTACTACTCCTAATTTTAGCTCCTAAATTTAGATTTGAGAGTTTAGATACTCTCTATTTGCTATGTCTTTAAAAAAAAAAAAGTCCAACTTTCAGAAGAGTCTGAAAAACAGCAGTTTCAAGTAAGTTTGGAGCAATTAGGTATTGTGGCTAGAGTTACCATAAATACGGACTACCTGCTGACTTGACAAAGTTGTGTTAAAAGAACCGTGAGTTGAACCACTACCTCTGAAGGTTCTTGCTTTGGTTATCTTAAAAAAAAAAAATTCAGACTGTTAGAGTAACAGTGCAAGTTCATTATAAAGCCACATGCCTCTCTGTAGATGTTCTCTCATCAGTTGGTTTTTATGATGCCCACTGCCAGCAATGGACATTCTGCTTGGAAAATCCACCTCCTGCTGTAAATGTCTGGCTGAACCAGATGAAGAAAATAACTCTGAAATCAGACTCAAATGGGAACGTACTATTTCATTTAGTTCTCATTAAGAATATTTAAAAGCCTTCTCCACCTACAGTCTTTTTGAAACACAAGGCACAAATAGGGAGTGGACATTCCAGCAAGAAGTGATTGTCTGAAATTAACAGTCCACAGCTGTCTTCTAGTCCAGCACAATGAAACAGTTTGCTGTCCAATTCTAGGCCACGTCTTCTAGATAATCTGCAACATCACTTAACTGAGAAATGGTAAGGTCTTGCGTGATGCCTTCAAGCTAGAAAACAAATGAAATCACAAACTCAGAAATCATAGAAACAGTAAGTACTATTTCTTGTAGTCCTTCATAGAGCATCCCATCCTTTTGGCCTCAAGCTCTTTCAGTGAGATTTCATACTCCTTTAGAAGGTGATCAGACAGATGTTGAGATATAGGGAGAAGACATTTCAATGCTGGAGAGTAAATCAGTCTTAAATAAATTTTACATACCTAGAAATAGAGAATTGTGGTCCCAAATAATTGTTGAGGGGGCTTTGTTTTGTTTTTTAATCAGTACAGTATCTAATTTGGCAGGAATACTAGGTGTAAGAATACAGAACATAACAAATAATACAACATTGCCATTAACATAGATTCCTAGGATACATGTTAAATTCCTTCACAGAATGTTAAAAAAAGTCAAGACAAGATCAGAATCATGTCAAGAAGAACAATTTTAAAAGAGTCTTACTTTATCACTGGCATTTGACTCCTCTGTTTCCACAGAAATTTCATCTATTTCTTCACCAATACTGATATCACTTTTTTCTGAGCGATGACTAGTACTAAAGAGAAGGAAAATCATAAGTGTAGAAAAAAGCTTTTCAAACATCCAGGTATTACATTCACCTTCACTTTATACCTGACATTTGATTGGGATTTCACTTCAGAGCAAGTTAAATATGAAGTTACTTAAAAACTCCTAACAACTAAAGTCTTTCTACCTAGATGGAGCCATGAGAAATACTGATAAATACTTAGGCCTCAGTCCTGCAATTTAGAACACCAATACCTTCACATCATAAGGATGAGGCTATTACGTATTTATCAGTGACTACTCACAATGCTTGATTTTTTTACTTGAGTATTTCAGCATACACCATATTCATTGTCTAATGGCATTAATTATAGTGTTAAAACATTTTTAAGTACATGGTTCAGGGGAAAAAAAAAAACCAAACACCTTCCACAAAAAAGCAACAACTTCTCATCATCTTAAAGTTAGCATCAGGTTTTTAAGGAGCTCATTACCCCCAACACAAAAGGGATCTGAGTGGCTTTTTGTTTTGGGGTTTTTTTTGGTGTGTTTTTTTTTTTTTAATTTGTAACTATATGTATTGAAATAGCAACCTCAAGTTTAAAGGGGCTTAGAGATACTGAGAGACTGCAGCAATAGTAACTAGCTGAAATATGAAATAATTCAAATACACTAGTGGATATGCTTATAATGCACGAAATGCTATGCTACAGCAATACCATCTCTCTTACCTGTTGAAGTCATCAGCATACTCATCGTCATCTCCATTTCCTAAATAAGTTTTAAAAGTTATTAATCAAACAAGTTCTCTCTTCAGGACATGCAAAAAAAGAAACTATTCCTGCACCAAAATACATAGTTTAATGGCCATCAAAAATGGGAGTAGATTGAGATTAATGAACGACAAACAAACTCATTTTCTCTTCCTAATCTGTACAGGTAATTCAATCTCATTTACACAAACTGTTTTCAGGATGTTGACTACATGGCTGAAGACAAAAATTAAATACTAAGCAGCTCTATTTTGAGACAGAGATGATACTTCTTATATCACATCATCTTCATATTGCTCCTAAAGCTTACAAGGCAACTTTCAAAGGTGCAGAGAGCAAGTAAAACCACCACTGAAAATCAGTAAGACTTGTCTGGCTATCTTTTTCCACAAATATAACCCCCCTCTTTTTTTTAGATACATAGTCAAAAAAATTTATCACTTTATATTAGCAAACATATTCACAGAATGAATCAAATTTTTGCTGCATGTGTAAAATACTAATCCACATACAAAACACCTGTTTTCACTTTTCTGTATTCCTTTGGATCAGATTTCGCCCTTCAGTACATTTCACAATGGTGTTAAACAGAGCGATAGAAGTAAAACCTGAAGATTTTAATTCAATATGTGTATTTTGGTTTCTCAGATTCCCCTAAGAAGCCGGGTTAGAACTCAGAGTTAAAAACGTAAGAGCTTCATCATGTTTAGCAGATACTTGCCCAATTCTAGTGATCCCAGTTTTGCATTCACCAACCGCAGGTCTTTCAAAACAGAGTTTCTATTCAGATCTGTAACAAAACAAACTCATTTATATCAGAAGTTTGACTTGTGACTCTTTAGTAAGACCCCACTTAAACTTACCCATCAACCATTTATAGTAAGTGTTCTTTTATAATAACCATACATGATTTTGTAGTATAGTATGGTAATAATATATCCAATTTTCAGGTCTGAACTCTGATAACATTTAAAAACATGAGTAGCAAACAGAGATGATCTCCCAGTATTCAGGATGAGGTTTCACAACATGAAAGCAAATATCCTTAAAGAACTTGTGCAAATAATGTAAGATAACAATACAAAGGAGTAACCTAATTTCAGTTAAAAGCTGCACAGTAGAATTTTATACTCCAAAAAACTGCTTAAACGCAAAAAAACAGGACTGGAGGTAAGTATTTCACGCTCCAAAGCATAAGATGCCCCAGCTATAGCATAATACATCAAGACCAGTATGCAATCACTCAGTGAAAAAAGCATCACTATAAATCACACCACAACCAGAAGGGGGCCACATACTTAACCACACTTGCATCTGAATGTGTAGATCATTCATTACATCAGGGGAAATATCTCCTACATTCATCAAAACACAAGAACATGTGGAAACTTACTATCAGGCTCCTTTAGCGAGGGTGCACCAGTCAGGGAGCTTAACCCACTTTTTAGAGGCGGTGCATCAGAAAGGGATGCTAGACCTCCTGCTTTATTAGTGTCAGTTTTCCTGAAACAAACCAAAGAATTAAGTTTGGTTAAGTTAATTAAGCTCCACAGAGCTGCAAAGTGTGTGTAGCGACTCTCTTTTCTATTATTTTCTAAATAGTCATAAAACTAAAACAATAATATTTACAGCAAAAAGAGCAAGGGGAAAGGACTATTCGATCTGCAAGCTTAAAAACAGTCAGCAGTTTACTGGCACAAGTGTCAAGCAAGACATTCAGTAAGAAGGTCACTTTCTCACCTACGCAAAGGCTTCTGCCTGCCTTCTTTCACAGACAGAGCTCCTGCACCTTCATCAGCATCACTATTTTTATCAAAGGGCCTTCATTATCCCCACACGTAAATGCAGCCAAAAGAAGAAAGATTCAGATATAAATCAGTATTTAAATTAGTTTGTATTACAACTAAGAGATGATGCCTGACGAAACTACTAATCCCAAAAGCTGTCAGTTCAACAGAATGAAAACCTCTCACTTATTGCAAGACAGATCTCATCATCATGTGTTAAAGTTCACTTGCGTACTACCTATTCCATTCTTATATTTAAAGTGTTGAGTTCAAACACTACTTGCAAGTGAAGGATAAAGAAACAATATTAAAGATAGATCGAGATTTTCACATTTAGCATTACCAATACTGTTTGTTACTGTGATTCCAGTCTTATTAGTAATGGACAACAATTGAATCATTCATTATATCTATATCACCAAAATATCATTTATACCATCATGTATTAAAACACTTCAAAATTTTGAACAACAGGACAGACACCTAGGGGCAATAAGAGCTCAGATCATCTCTTACTCTGTCCTTAGTAACTGCTTGTTCCCTTCCTCTCTAATTCACCCTTCTTAAAGGAACAGCCAAACTCCCACAAGGAATCTGCCTTTTGCAAACCAAGCAATGCTGGTGCCTCTCCTACTTATTCACCCCTTGGGCCTCAGGCACAACACAGCACAAAGGGATTTCACCTGCAGAGTATGTTCTTTTTTCTCCTCTAGAGGAGCTGCCAGGAAGTTAGAAGCAAAAGACTCAGCAGAGACATCTCGGTTACAATTAGTTGCCAGCTCATTTATTATTAACATATTCAGTAAGCCTTATTACGGAACATTACTATAACATCTACATCACAATAACATTATGAGGTACAAATTACTACTTGGTGGACTGGGATTCTACTACAGACATAATTTAGAAATAATTTTTTCTGTAGGGAGTCTGTCTACTAGGAAAAAAAATCCTTATTTTACCGAATAATTAACAGTCTTTTTCTTGGGTGTACTTTTAAAGAAATCCAGTTTACCCAACTTCAAAGTGAATTTTGCTTCTTGTCATATGAAAATTCTTGAGCAGTAAGAAATTAGTAAATATTATTATTAGCCAGAAGTTTTTCCAGCCTTTTCTTGTTTTCCCAGCTTACAATTTAAACTTATTTTATGGCAACACAACCACCTGCTACGATGGTTAGACTTTGACAAAAGGCTAGTTCAATAAGCTCTTGAGTAAGGAGAAGTAAATGCACACAGATGTAGTTTTAATCTTGATATTTCCAAATAAGAAAAAGAAAAGAAATACCACAGAGGGGTTATTTGCAACAGACTATTTTCCAGATAAAAATCACTGCTCTTTGAGGAAAAAAAACCACAAACCTCTGCTCCAACTAAACATATCCAAAGAAAGCTGTATTATAAATAATCTTTTTCAAGAGTCCATTGATTTACTAGAAAGACATCTAGCTTACCTGGCATGATTGCTTTGTGCTGTATGAGAATGACTCCATTCCATCAGTAAGCATCTACTGTAGCAACAATACAAAAGTTTATGCTGT
The DNA here is from genome assembly GCF_964106895.1 of Numenius arquata. NCBI lineage: Eukaryota > Metazoa > Chordata > Aves > Charadriiformes > Scolopacidae > Numenius > Numenius arquata. The sequence goes on along the minus strand of NC_133577.1, from coordinate 19,254,338 downwards.
TCCACCCACTATTGATGTGGTTGGGGGAAGAAGCCAACATGAGGGGAGCTACTGTCAAACTGACTTGCAAATGCTTCTGTAACCTCTCCTGGTAACCTCTAATAAGCTAGAGCAGTTCTCCTATTACTCGAGCACAGCAGAACAACACCATGAAACCATCTTGCAGCATTTCTCAAGAGGTATCTGAACTAAGCTTCAAGATAACTCAACATAACATCAAGATAGGGTTTTCAGTTTTATAACAAAGCTGTTGTACAGTTCAGTCACTAGTAGTTCTTTCAAATGGAATTTTTCAGACTCCATAGATGAACAATAAGCATCTGCAAAATTGACATATGCAGAAATAACACCACTTCATTGAAACCATAGAACTGCACACAAAAGGTGCTACAATGTGATCACGAAGCCCTCAGCTGTGAGAAAACTTTCCTTATTCTTACAGTCTATGGAGCCAGCTTACACATTCACCAGACATTTTTTGTAGTCCTCACAAAGCCATACAGGTATCTAAAGCACTATCCCTGTCATTGTCCACTTCCCTTAGTACTGATCACCACTGCAGTTCTGCTGCAAGAAGAAACACTAATGATCATTCCACCAGTGAAACAGGCTAGGGACGTTATATAGTTTAACTGATGAACCTTGAAGTGGTACAGGTTTTTCCACTCATGGTACATCCAAGAGATCCCAGACGACACTGGATTTCAAAGAACAGAATAATAAAAATGCACATTTCAAAACCAAAACGTTACAGAACAGATCTAAACACTCTCATTTACAAGTGCAAATAATCAAACATCAGCTAGCTTTCAAAGGTCTGAGGACAAAATAAATCCGCATTAAATAGAACATCCATGTTACTTACCAGCCATAAGTTCTTTCTGGTTTGGGTATAGGATCATCAAAAAAAGAATCTCCCTCTACATCATCCTCATCCACACCTAGATCACTTTTTTCTTTGGTATTTAAGTCTCTGTTTTCTAGTTGAGGATCTAGTTTTGTCTCATTGGGCAGAAAATGAATGCTGCTTTTGCTTGCTTCCCCCGATGAGACACTTGTATCACTTTGAGTCGTTTCAGCAGCCTTGAAAGGTAAGAAAAAAAAAGGCCTCACTGAAAGGGATAAGTATTTATGTCTTATAATACTGTAAGCGGTAATATAAATACACAACATATAATACACACCGAGCATCACTTTTTAAAAAGTTAGCTCAAATTTATTACTACTACTCAGGAATTCATTAATATCAGGAATCACACAAGAGAAAAAAGTTGTTTTATCACTTTAGAAAGGAAGTGTTCTTTGTGGTTGCTGTCATTAAAAAAAAAGTTTATTCTACCCTCTGCATTGCTTTGCTATCTAGATCACCTCTACTATAAAAGCAATTTTAAACCATTTTCAAAAGACTTTGGACATGAAATAAAGAAATCTACAGACAGACTGATTCTTCCCTCCTAGCTTTGAATATAGGGCGGGTTTTTTGTTTTACAGCCTGAAAGTTACATGATGCTTTATTAGTGTTATTTTGCAACTCTTCTATAAACAAACGTTTAGTTACAGCCATTGTCTTCAAAAGAAATCAATTTAAACCCATGCAAATTACTCTAACCCATATTAAATTGTAATCTCTACAATGTTAGGTTTTAAAGCAGCAAGCTTAAGACAACTGCAGTTAATGACACCTTCTCCCTCCAAGTACTAAAAACAAAAATGACACAAGAGACTTTCAGTCTTATGGTTCAGTCCTGCAGACATTCAAGCATGTAAGGACTACTCTAAACGCTAACTTTAAGATCAAGTAATATACTCCAAGTCATATCTTTGCACAATTTTCTGGCCCAAAGAACAATTTTCGAATTTACCTAGGTAATCAAGCTGTTGTGCAAGTTTTTAAACAATAGCATCTTGCTACCTAGCAAGCAATACTACAATTTTTATCTTCCCCTAGAATTATTAAAATTAAGCCAGTGAAAAGATCTATTTATTACATTAACTTCCTTCCTGCACACTAATAGCAGCAACGGTTTTGAAACAAACCCAACAGGATTCTTTAATCCAGATAAGCAATAGGTAGGTTGCACTGTCCCAGGTATTTCTTTATCAGTCTTTAACTTTCATTCAGAAGGTTGAAGTAAAATTTTCAAACTGTAGGCCATGAAAGTTGAAAAAGGCCTACTAAGGTCATTTTATCTCAGTCACAGAACCTCATTCAATTGCTGGCAGCAGCTCAGTTCTTCTAGGGCAAGAAAAAGTACTTATACCTGTAAGTAGTAGTGAGAACAATATTTTAATTTCCTATCCTAGAGGAACAGAACTATTGTTGAAAATTAAGAGCTTAGTGATACCCTGACTGGAGTAAAGGGGAAGTTACAGTTACTTTTCAGTTCTGGGTGCTGTGGGAGTGAACTGCTGCTATCTCCTCTGAGAAACTACAAGCACAACAGTTGGCTTTTGCTTGAATTCATGTATGTCCCATTTTGAAGTAAAACAGAACAAACTTTCTGTTTAGTAATTTTACACCTTAGCTAGGCCTCTTCTAACTCTCTCTCGTAAAGTTTTGCTAAAGTGAAATAACTACTTTCAAATTACAGTGATAGGTTAACTGCGGCTAACGGTTCAAAGAGCAACATGCCTACCTTGGGTTTTCAGACTAACGGTGTTAGTAAGATAAGTCAGAGCGTGGTTTCACACTTGCGCTTAAAAAAATGTAATTATTTGCCACTGCCAAGAGCTGTGGTCTGGGTCTTTTCTAGCACACTCCCTTCTACGTTACATGTACTGGTTGCCAGGTCACAGTCAGAGGCAGCTCAGCTCAGAGGTTTGCAAAACCTGTTTGAAAAACCACCTGAGAACATGAAGTTTCAGCCAGGAAGTCTAGACTGTTCAGGTAACTTCCATCTTGCTCCAGCCAGGACTGGCTAAAATTTCCTCCTCCTGTGTTATTTGTACTTTGAGTATGTTGCACAGGCAGAATATTCTCCCTGCCTTTGCCAAGGAGAGAGAGAACCAGGAAAAAAAATAGATCTAAGAACTATAGTCCCATTAAGATAGTCACACGTTATTCTTACAGTATGCAAGTCCAACCAACTGCTGTTTGTGTTTCTATGAGGAAATCTCCATACAGAAACCAGTTTTTTCCCCGTTTATGACAAATATTTTCATGGAGGATTCAGCAATGCGTTATGAAAAGCATTTGCAGAACATGTACATCTATCTCCCACTGCAATGGAATCATGATTTGCTTGCCACAGAAGATGGATGTAAAGAATATAAAAAGCCTGATCATGAATTCAAACTTGACGGAAATTATATTCTACTTGCAACATCACTACATCAGAAAGAGCATGTGAATGAAAACGTTCTTGTTGCCAACTTGGCTGCTGCTGCATGTCATAACTATTCAACTCTTAACGGTAGTGTTCTGACAATGCACAAAACTCTGCTTAAAAAAAAAGAAAAATCGTTCAATGCATGATCTTTTACCACACTTTCATACTTCTTGCTCAGAATTACATACTTTTATCTGGTAGTTTCTCTAAAAGTTAGACCTTAGAATAAATCTTCAAATCACTTTCTTGTGTCCATATACTTCTTGGGAATTAAGTATAAATACACATTAAAAAAATGCCACTATTGACAAGACCGGTCCCAATCCCTATCATTAAGGTGAAGTCGGTCAACGGGAGAAGATTCTGCATCTATGGACTAGCACATCTAAATAGTCAATAGCAGCCTGAAAAAAAAAATTCCGACCACCTCAACACAGAAAAGAATACAACACACTGCAATACAGTATCACTTCTGGAAAGCAGTACTAATATTTGGAAGTCATTCAGACATGGTTTGTATTTATTTTCTACCCGGTTTGGATGCCCCTATTTGAGCTGGGTACAGGAGTTCCTGTTTTGTACAGGCCCAAACAACTGTAACAAAAGAACTAAGACCGTCAATTATTCCGGTTATAATCTTATCAACAGCAGCGACTGTTACTCCTCCATGATACCTCCTCTAAAGCAGTTTCCAAGCATAACTTAAATCTTATTCTTATCAACCTAGTTTCCTAAGGAAGCAAGTCTTAAGATATTACACTGCTCTGTGCTCGTGTCTCTGTCTTCCCCTAACTAATGTATTTTGGACTGGCTGGCTAAGTTCAATCACTGCAAAAAGAGTAGAAGTTCCAAAAAAAACCAAACCAACAAAACAACAACCAACCCTGCATAACCACATTTCCAAAAGCTCTGTCAAGAACAGATATAGAGGAGTAAGATTCATACCAGTCAGAGGATGGACCAGCCTTGAGACATCTGTGTGCAAACCCAGAAAAACACCCATATGAAACCTGGTTCAATTTACAAGCTACTGGAACTACTTTTTTTTTTTCTCCTCCAGACAAGTATTCTTTTCCTGAGGAAAATCCATATAACAAACACTTGGCTTGTTTCCTTCTGACTTACCTACCTGAAGATGAAAGGTAGTACACACAAAGGAGAATGGAATATTTATGACATCTAACTTGCTCAGTAGTTCTTCTTAGCTAATCTAGAGCACTCTAAGACAAAAGCAGGGGCTCAGTTATGAAGCAACAGTATTAATAAGTGATATTTAATCAGCATTCAGCTCTTTTTAGTGGATTTGTTCTGTTTTAAAAGCTGGTGCCAAGCAAGAGTTGTCTTCTCCTAAAGGCCTGAAATTATCAGAATTTTCATTCAAAGTTCAGTTATAGAAATATTAGCTTTTAAGATACTATCAACAAGCACAGCAATTAATCAAGTAACTTAAATCTTGAAATGAAGCTTGCTTGTCAAACTATATAGTTTTCCGGTTTTGCATGGCAAAAAAAAAAAAAAAAAGAGAACTGGAATAAAACAAAGCAGATCGAAACTGAGCTGTCATTTTATTTTCTTTTATCCTTATCACTCCCTCTCCCAAATGAATAAACTAAGAAAACAATCCATGCAATGTTGTACTTCTCAGCTTTCATTAGTGAGTCAGAAAGCTTCTAAGTTATTTCCAGTAATCTTGAAGAAAACTATTAAAACTTTTAATGTGATCAGATTACACCAATAATTAGAACAAACTTTAGTATTTGAATCAGGATTTTTTTGCTTTGTGGGTTTTTTTTGTTGTTTTTTTTTTTAAACTGGGTGTGATGGGTAGCTGGTTTCTTGTGGAAAAGAGGCTTAAGTGATCATGCCCCTTTCCATACCCTACACTTCCCCCTAATTCTGAACCTGTTGGTCAGTTCCAGTCAAATGTAAAGGCGTATTAGAGGCTTGGAAGATGTCAGTTAACACAAATTTTGTGCTAACAGGAAGCAACAGAGAAAAGAAAGCCACAGGCCCCAACACAAACACAGTTGTATCCTAACACCTTATGAATCCCAAGCAGCCATCAGCCAGCTGCCCAATAAACAGACAAGTCAGCTCCAACACATCTGTGTCTCACAGAGATGCTGTCACCGAACCAGTGGGAAAGGTAGAGGACTTTGCGGATCATTTAACTGAATGCCATTGTATCCAGCAGTTTCATAGTTCTCTCTTCTACTTAGCTCATGTACATTATGTAGCTTTTCCATTATATATAAACAATCTCACCTTATTTAGTATAGGATGTGTACCTGATCTTCCATCAGATGATTTTGATGTGGGACACAGGCTATCGCTTAGAACTGGAGCCACCTAAGAAGTTTCACATAAACACGAAAAAAATATTGAATATTGTTTTAATACCATCCAACAAGAAACAAGGCTACTGTCCCCACTCACACAGTACGCTAACTGGGACATGGTGATGCTATGTTAGGAACTCTACAACAACTACTACTGAATTTAAGCTTTCGTTGGGGTACTGAATGCATGTTGGGTGCGGGGAATTTTCTTTCAAGCCACAATCACGTCACCTAATCAAATATCATTGCTTGGATTTCATCCATTAATTAACAATTTAATTCTCTATTCCATTAAAATATCACTGTCGTTGCCTTCAGGTAGTTCAATACCTTCATATATTTCATTTTAAATACATGTTTTCAGAATAGCTTTGAAGCTTTTAACAAAACCAATTCTAGCCTTTTCAGGTCATATTAAAAAAAAAAAGAAGTAGGCCAAAGAAAATATGTACAACTAGAAGTGTTATCAAACCATAATAGAAATGAAAAAATAAGTGACACAGTGTTTTGTGTCATTTATCTGGGTTCACTCTGTGTTACTATGTTGTAGTAAAATATTAGTCAAGAGTACTAGGGTGGCATTAAAAGTAACAGAATGATCCCAATATTTATCTTTCAGCATTGTTTTCTGATAAGTTATATAGAAGGCATAACAGAATAGAATACAATAAAGACTTGAGACACTGTAATACTACAACAATAGCCAAGTGTTCAAATTTCAAGGTTTTTTCATCATTGAAATGAAAATGAATAAAGAATTATGAAGAAAGAAAGAAATTACATGTTAACGCTACTTACCTCTTCACTGCCTGAAATCTTTTTCTGCTGACATTTTTTAACAACCTCCAACAACAGGGGACCACCCACAGTACCTTCTGCTTCTATAATTCCCAAATCTCGAGCTAAGTTTTCTCGACCATCAAGGCCATTTAGCTGGGGGGAAACAAAAAACCAAACACATTAAAAAAAAAGTCGTAACAGAAACAACTGTCAGAAAACACAATATATATTTTCTAATGTAACTCCTAAAGCTTTTTGGTCTTATTTAACACAGCAATATTTTGACTAAATAGTGATTATTTAAGACTTCCTGTTGCATGTGGACTAAAGTAATGATAGCCTATTGCATCATCTGCTTCAGATCTATACCTGAACTTATCACGGACCATTCAAAGTTGTTTTAAGTATGGAAGTATTCATCATTAGCAAGCTTCAGGATTTGAGGATTTATATGGTCAAGTTACTTTAGTCTATCACATTTAAAAGTGGATCCTAGGACATGTAGCCAGGGGTTCCAGCAAATTCATAGAAGATGAAGAGTTCCAATTCCTGTGCATACGGAAGTACCACATAGGTCAAGAGTTACTTTCAGCCACTCTTTCACTTTAAAAAAACATGGGTTTGGACAAAAACAGGGATGAAAATAATTCAGTATCAGCCAGGAAAAAAAAAAAAAAAAAGGAAAACACACAAGAATTTTTTTTTTTAAAAAATGAACTCCACATTATAGCAGAAGCCAAACACTGCAGCAAAGCCAGGTTGGTTGGCATAACCTCAGAATGGCAATACTGCAAAGGGCATCAGTTCATCTTGAACTCTTACGATTATTTAGTGATATTTGCTATCAAAACACTGGTCAAATACTGAAGCAAGCCACCACTAGCCAAGCACACTGAAACATGAAGGATAAAGAGACAATTCAACAGCCTGCTCAGAGACAGGGCCTAGTAGAAGACAACAAAGTAAAATCTTTCAGCACTATACACAGTCACTATATGCTATAAAGTGGTCTCAGCCAACTTGCTTAACTTTGGCCAAATTTTATAACATGCACTGCAATAAGTGAAAAAGATGCTTTTACTGGAAAAATGAAGGGGGCATTTTAAAGAGCACGTGACGTCTTTTGAATGCAAAGGAAACACTGCTCCCCAGAGCGCATGACAGAAAGCACGACTGTTTCTATTTGGTAGCATGAACGTGAATCTTTGTACAGAAGTGTCCTAGTGCAATAAATGCAGCTAAAGATACTTGGCAAAGACAAGGGTGTATGGGATTTTCTTTGATTAAGGTCCTAAAAAGATACATGAACTTCTGAGAAACAGCAATCAATTAATTTAACAAACTTGGATTTTTAATAAATTAACTATTTAAACACTGACATTAAGAATAAAAATGAGTGTTTCAGACGTAAAGAGCAATTCTTCAGTTAAACGGAACTGTTTCAAATCTAAATTTATTATTAAAACCTTTATATCATTAAGAGACAAAGGGAAAAACATGATGAAAAACCTCTAACTCAATATCAAAAGCCTAAAAGCAATCAGTTAGACTACATGATGATTGCAGATCCCTTCCAACTGAACTACTGCATTCAATCACTTTTTGTCACGTGCATCTGCACAAAGTTCTTTGTTTCACTGAAATTTTCTCAGAGTAGATTACTGACATTTTAATTTTCATGTAACAATACTAACTTAATATCATAACTTAGTAAAATTATTGGCAAAAAATGTTGCAGGAGTATTCTGTTGTATATACTGTTATACGATTTCACAAAAATTATTAATTTACTAATTCAAAATTAACATATTATCAGGCATTGATTTCTGATAAAGGGAATACTCACTTATTAGCACTTTCCTGGAATATATGTCTTTATGGCAGTAGGTACCTTTTACAGACTAAATATAAAAAATTACTTAGAATAAGCACAAGCAAGTGGCTTAAAACTACTATAGATTCTGTATTCATGGCCATGCACTCCAAACAGTCAGCATAGCATACAAATAAAAGCAGTGTATCTTACTGTGCTTGATTCAGGTTGAAAAACAGCCAATGTAAAATCAAGATTGAAAAAACGTAGAAATTCTGCAACAAGACCTGCTACCAAGCGACCTAAAAAGGAAATGAGAAGAGTAAAAATACACCAGACGGAAACAATTCTTACTTGAAAGACTTGACATTAACATGGCTTCGGTATGAGCATCTACATTGATTCAATACTCCTTCAAACATCATTCAGACATTCCGCAAACTACCACCACATAGCTAATCTGTATAACAAGTCCCTGATTTCTAACTCAGCCATCATATCAAAATTGTCAGCAGTGCTGCAGGAGCAAAGAAAGCTATTGCTTACAAAATTTAGGTGTAAGATTATTTTTTAAACTATTCAGCTGTTTTAAAGACATCATTTTGGCATTTCTCCTATGTGTGCATTCACTACAGTAGCCTTAGAATGAGCTTTCACTGATTACTGTTTCTATTGGTCTAGAATGGCTCTGAGTTCCCATAATCATAACTCATCATGAAATATTAATTTAAATGCATTATTCATCTCAGTTAAAAATACTTCAGCAATATTAACTTCAATAATTACAGATTGAATTCTATTCTGAATGAATAGTAATTACGACATTTGACAGTAATAAAAGCATCGTTTACGTCATGAAGACAGTACTGTAATAAAAGATTCGAAGACTTAATCCTTTGTTTCCTATTTTTATTATTTTGAGAAGTACACTAAACAAAAAAACTTACCATCTTTTGTACCTAAAAAACTTTTCAAGCTTTCATTTACCAGAGGTGCTTTGTTCTGTCAAAAAACAAAAGCCAAACAGTAATTAACATCATCCTTGTACTAGCAAGAAACTGAAAGCCATAGCAAGTGGGTGTTTTGGTGTGCCCTGTTCCACAACGATCCCTGGCACAGGCAATTCACTTCAAAATCTACCTTTGTATGAATTCTACTACCTACAAGTAAAAGCTGCAAAGTCATACATTTACTTAGGCAAATTAAAACTGTCTCAGTATTTCTATTGTAAAAGCTACAGAGCTAGAGTAATTTCCCCAAAATTCTTAATAGCATTCTGATTTTTATTTACTTAATGATTAAAAAAAGTTAAGCAGTTAACTTGCCAAATTGCTCCTCTAATATAGTGCCAAGTTTGTTTAAGGGAATTCAGTCCCACTTTTTAAAAAATGCAAATTTACAAATCTAGACAAAATGTGGACCCTGTTAATTAGTGGTTCACAAGTCAACACTAATCTTCTATTAATTAAAAGACCTTCAAAGATGTTATGGAATTACCTTTTTCTCCCTGTTACATTTGCCCTCTTCAACTTTGACTTTTAAACAGAGATAAATCCATGTGCAATGTTTAGGTTTGTCAGAATTTTCAGGGATTTTTCAAACCAAACTCTAAATGCCATTCCTAACATATCAAAATATCCTGGGTAAGAACCTAACTCAAACAAAAGGATCTGTTACAGCTATTTATCACTATAGTCGTAAATGCTAACACACACAAGAAAGCACTGCACAAAAAAAGAAATATATCTTGCTTAATATTTAGGAATTCAGCATAGTGATAAGTATTAATATATTTCCAGTGTCTCTGCAGTGTAAAATTAAAATATCATGATACATTCTGAATTCAGAATTCTTCCTTAAATATAAGCAAACTATTCTGAAGTAAGCATACAACATCCTTATGAGAAACACCAAAAGTATTAGCATACCTGGCAAGGTACTGCATTACATTGCTCTCACAATACACTTGTCAAAAAAACCCCACTATGATATTTTAAATTTCAAAAGACGTTATTCCAATTTGATAAAATCTTGACCAGTCAGCCAGATGATTTTTTTTTAAAAAAGTATTTGATGGAAAAGATTTAGTTATTCTTGTCAACTGGACAGAAGCAATGTAAAAACAAAAGAGACAATTACTTAAAGCTACAGTTTCAAAAGGCTATGTTTAACAATTCCTATTTCTAAATATCAGGAAACACCCTGATAGTCCTGTTTTGTGTTCTTTAAGCATCATGCTCTTACATAGCAATAGATAATTTTCTCATTATATTTCACAAACAGAAAGTATTAAACCTATTATATTTAATTCTACATGAAGAAATATCAGGATGATAATTTTTTAAGGTTCTCTTACCTCTACTTTCTCTTGCTCTTCTAATGCCAAAAAAACAGCTGCTCGCAACTCCGCCTGCCAAATAAAAAACAAACAGCATTTCTACAAGCACTGTTTTCACTATGCAAATAGAATGCAAAGAGCCAGCAAGTAGCTTGACAGCTATTTGTTTCTCCTCAAGCAATTTGGCATGGATTGTAATCTACATCAGGGCAATTAAAACACTTAAGATTACAGGCAATGTGACTTGAGGCTGAGATGAGTTTTCAGTCTGAGAAAAACAAGGCAAGGGGCAGAATTTGATAAAAGACTTCCTAAATTATTTCTTCATACATAAAAAGATTCCAAATTACCTACGTTATCTCCTATTAGTTTCTTCTGAAAGTTAAAAATCCAGCTCTTTCAGGCAGCTTTGAAACACCTACCCTTCATTTACAATTTGTTCAGGAAACATGAACAAATACATTAAGTTTTTAAAATCTATTATCACAAGGTTAAGATATACAAAATTCAAAAAAATTGCTATGATTTCTTGTCAAATCACACTCAAAGAAACAGAATTTCTCAAGGAAAAGAGAGCATGATTCCAGTCATTCAAATACTCCTGTAGCGACGTTTTACCCAACTGATTTTGAATACCTTAATATCAAGGATGAGAATTCCTCCAAGGACTATTTTGAATATTTAAACTTAAACTTCGCCTACTTATTTTTAAATACTACAGTTTCTCTACTTCTTTCATTGAACATACCAAATAGACAACATACATTACATTTGATGTAGTCTGCCACTTTAATCAACTCTTAATCCGACATTTTGAAGTACCCAGCAGATTACGCTGAAGTAATAAACCATAGAAGACAGTGCTACTCTGTATACCAGTTTTCCCAAAAGCAAAGAAGAAAGCAAACTTTTAAAGAAAGACTGACTTCCATAACTAAGGATAAGAACAATATGAAGTGTCTGGATTTCCTCATGTATGTTCAAAAGGTAATTAAACACGGATTAGCCTGTAACTGCTCCCTCCCACCAAAAAAAAAATATATATCTTTTAATGGGAAAAATAAACTAAACACTTCCTTTTTAAGCTTTACCCTGTTCGGACACCTTTTTAAAGGACAAAAATGTAACAAAAAAAAGTTAAAAATATTTCCTATCAAGAGAAGCAAAAAATGCTTACCACAATTGTATGCAATGGTCATTCTGACACTGGAGTTACGTTTTTTCCGGTGCTGGGGTACAGCATTCAATCAGCAAATCCTCTTACAACCCATTAATTTAAGTATTGTTCTTACAAAATCAGTTTACATTTAATTCTCAGAGCAAGAGCTAACAACTTTATTTAGCTTATGTCACTAAGAAAAACTTCAAACGGTTGCAAGGCTGACCCTTTTCCACTGCTGCCACAGAACCCAAGTGTACTTACGTAAGAGGACAAGAATAACAAAACGTTTGTGAAACAGACTGGTTGGTACAACTGTTCAAAATAAAAGACACCAGCTATTACATGTGGGTAGGGGTAAACCGCCTTAAGGGTCTGGATCATAAGACTGTAGAACAAAGTTGTCTGAAAGTAGTTGCCATTATATGAGCTGATCCAGAATCTGATCTCTTTGAGACTTCGGAATAATATGACAACTGTCATTCCTTTTCACATAACTCTGATTGTTTGACTGCTCCACTCCTCTAGGTCCAACCCAGTGGCATTTAAATACGTACCAAGGTTCCTTTCTTCCTCTCCTCATTTATTTAATTGACACAGCACCAGTTTCTCCCAGATGTTGCCATTCCCCATTAATAGCAGGTTCACTTTTATTTCCATTAGTGCCCAATTAATATCCTTAAGTTCACCAGAAGATAATGCCACTAGTATTTATTACATTCCCCTTTGGCTTTCCTGCATCATCTAGAATACCACCCTACAGCCTTTCCATAACAAGCAGCCCTCCAATTGGTCCTTCAGTTCTGCGAGCATCACAGTAAGTCTGAAGTTAAGCACTCCTGTACTATCTCTACAAGGTTTACAACATTCCAGTACACTGACCTTCACCCTTTAAGGTGGGTACTGCTCAGATCATAGCAAGATATCCTCAAAACATCATCTCAATACATTTAGACATGGAACCACACACTCAAATCTCTGTGAGGTTAAAGCAGTAATTTTCAAGTTCACGAAGAAGAAAGTAAAAAGCAACAAAGCTGAGGCCAAAGGAAAAATCACCCCAATAGAAGGAGGTGAATCATCCTACACATTAGGATGGACAACGTCATACAGGCTTTTCAGGACCTAAGACAAGTCACAGGGAACTTGAACACCAGAGACTGAGACCACCATCATCAGGTATGGTCACGGAAATTTGCTCCCACCAGCAGATATGGAGGCTTACATAACAGCACAGATGAAGCCATTTATGCAGTGTTCTTCTCCACTTCCCCCCTTTTTTAAAAAAAAAAAAAAAAAAAAAAAAGCATGAACACTTTGCATTTCCCTTTGCCCTACTACCTCTTGGCACCAGCCCAATCCGTGTTCCATACCTTGTTATAATCTGCTCTTGCCATCCCCCTATTCCCCACCGCCTCATTCTGCCAGCAGTTTTCAACAGAAGACAAATACATTTTGAAGAGTTTTATTCACAGTCTAGTAGTAAAGCAGACCAAAGCTTGATATTCAACTTCCCCACCTATATCCTTCCTAAGTCTTCAATAAAACAGGGCTACGCCAATAGAGCCAGATGCTGACAAGTAAGGTGCCAGTGTCTGCCTATCATGTGCTCACTGTCTGCCACAAGCAGTCTCATTCTCAGGTTCCTAAAAGTAGGATACAGCCATGATGCTTAGAGGACCATACTGACAATTAAATGTTGAGTTTCAGTTAGTTAATTGAATAGAATTGTTAATTGAATAATCGAAATCATTATAAATGGTAGTATTTTACTTAACTTACGAAAAAAAGAGGAAATAGACGTTACATAAGAAAATTAATGATTCTCCTTGATTCCTGATTTCTGATATTTTAACAATAGTATTTCACATTTATTCTATCTAACAATACATTATTTGCCTGTACCTCAGTCGTCTATATTTTGAACAAAATTAGCAAGACATTAGTAGGAACACTGTCAGCTGGCCAAAAGCATTGCTAGTCATATGATATTAGCGACACTAACCTCCCTCGTATTTGTAGCAACAGCAACTTCCAGAGAAGATGCAAAATTCAGGTGGCACTTAACTGATACATACCAAATGATACCAAACTTAAATGATACAAACCAAAATAAAATAGGATAACAAAGAAACACAGTAAGAAGCACAATGGCTCTTCTTGCTCTGATGATAACAGCTTCCCTAGGAGAGAGAAAGGTCACATTCTCTTCAAGACAGAAGAACATCTCTATTTGTACAGCATGCATCACACAGTATCAGTAATGGTTTTCACTAAAGCACAAATACCCACATTTATATTCTGTATGTTAACAGAATTCATTAGGAAGCAGTCTTACGCATCAGATTAATTCCCATTACTAAGAAATTTTATATATCTATATTTATGTATATATACACACATACTGCAGCTTAAAGGCAGGAAATTCTCAATTGCAAGTGGCAAATATATTTATGCATCCTCCAGTTTTCACAATATGACTTCATTAAATACTCTAATTAAATACACTATTGATCATGACTATGTTTGTTTTTTTTAATGAAATGATGTGGTTTTTTTTTTTTTTTTTTTATGCATGGTGTAATCTAACTTCAATTTAAAGCTGATGATTTAAGAAGACTTGTTCAACCTTAATTCTTCTGGAAGATGGGAACTTTTTGTCAGGTACTTGCAGAACAAATTCTGTTAAGTCATTAATACTTTCAATTAAGAGTTACGGGCCAATTAAGGTTTACAGCTAAGAAAAAAACACCATGAATTCCTCAAATGAGCAGCTTTAACCATAATCATACCAATTACTAAACAGTAACTCCTAGTATTAGAGAAGCATAACCCAGTAAGTAGGATGCAGTTTGTATTTTTGTAAGTCATTTGCTAGTAAGGTACTACCTTACACCATATCGGCTGCTACACGCTTCTAGCATTATAGAATGGTGAAAATTACAATAAATATATTTACACAAAACTCAACGAACTGGCAACCATAGTACAAAAGCTTGCATACTACACAAAGGCAAGAATTCAGAAACTCCAGCTTGTGCTCAATATGAACTAATTGGCTTATGATTTTTTTTAATATCATTTTATTATCACCATACTTTTATTGGTTGACACTACGTGAGAAGTTAACAGATGGCCCAAAAGGCTTATTTGACATTTAACTAGAAAAAGGTCTCCCTACTCAAAATAGTTATGTGAGCTAGAATGTTCATTTACTTATGGAATTTAAATAAGAATTACCCATTTGAAGTGCAAGCACACCATATTTTTAATAATACTATTTTGTTGAAAAGTGTGATGAACAGCCCAAAATCTAGTGGACTTCAAAGTACACACACAAAGATGCTCTCACTGACATTAACCACTTCAGTTGTTGAACTGTTCCTGAAACATCAGCAATGATCAACCACCTCTTGGATGCTTCAAATAGAACACTGTGGATAAACACCACCATCCTTGATCTGAAATCCAAACTTCATTTCTCCTCTTGCTTGGAAGGCAAGCCAGCAGTTTTTATGCTTTCATACCTGTATGGCTCTCTGCTATACACAACAGTTAATGTTGGAAGCTTCTAACTTGAACAAGAACCCATGGAAACAATTTTCATATCCTTTCTTACACAAGCTCAGGCTACACCACAGGCTTGGAAGTAGCTATACTATCTTCCGTACATTTTCTTAACATAGCATTATTTGTTCCCCGTTGGCAGGCAGCATCCCCAGAGTCTCCAGGTTTAGCAAGCCTTCAAGACACGGCTCAAGCAGAACGTTTACACAACGACCCTCAAGGATTCCCGCTTGAAATTCTCAACGGGGGCTTTTCGTATCGAAGCAGAGAAACTCTATCCACCTTGTCCCACACCACCCGGCGGCCGAACGTTTCCAGCAGGTCTGGCAGCAGCAAGAAAGCTCCTGCGGCAACACGGTATCTGGGAGAGCGAAACAGCACGGCCGGGCGCCGGGCTCCCTGCGACGGCCCGGAGCTGCCCTCCCTCTCCCCGCCTAGCCGACACGACAGCTCCCGCGGCCGCCGGGCAGACCCCATGCGGCGCTCAGGCCTCGGGCCCTCCCCTCCGCGTCCAGCTCGTTCGCAAGGCAGGCGCTGGACCCGGCGTCCCGCCGACCCCCAGGCCCAGCGGCCGGGGAGCACCACGGGGAAAGGCGGCGCTACCGCCAGGCCGTGACGCCGAGGGAGGGCCGCGGCCGGGAACACCGGCTGGAAGCGGCAGCGAGAGGGGATGAAGCCCGTGAAACCTCAGCTCCCTTCCGCGCTCCGCGGGGCCGTTAACCGCCGACGGCGCCAGCCAGCGCTGCCCGCTCCCTGCTGGGCGAGGCGTGGGCGGACGAGAGGGTCTCCTTCCCCCCACCTTAATCTTATTGAGCACCCCGCTGCTCTCCAGCGTCTGCACCAGCAGGTCCCGCAGCTCCGTGTCCTCTTCCGTGGCTGCGGCCGCCATCTTGTTTCTCCCTGACAACCGCCCAAACTGCGCTAGCGGCAGGACGAGCTCGGCAGATTCGCCTTCGCTGCCGGCGGAGGCACCAACCCAGCGGCGGACCCGAGAAGGGGTGGCGCGGAGGAACGGCGGCCACCCTCGGCGCCGGCCCGAAAGGGGACACAGAGAGGCGGCGGCCACCGGGCGCGTCCGCCGCCCGCGGCGCCTGGAAACTGCGGCGGCGAACAAGCAGGGCGGCCGCCGGGCGGGAAGTTTAAAGCGGGGGATGGCGTTAACGGCTGAACTGCGCGGCCGTTCGCCTTCGGCGGCGCCGCCACCCGCTCGCCCGCGCAAACTGCCCCTCAGCCCCTTCTTCCCTCCCTTCCTCCCGCTCTGGTGCTTCCCGCCGCGCTCGAACGCTGAAGCAACCCGCCCTGTCCCGCACCGGCGGCTACGGATGCTCCGTGTCCGTTCCCTCAAGTGGAAGGGCAGGGGCACTGACATGGCGTCAAGGGTCAAACAACCTCGCCCCAGCGGCGAGGAAAACGCGGCCCTCGCCCTCTGAGGGCAGGCGACTCCCTCAGGGTGGCGACAGGCCCCCGGCGAGGCCACTTGCCCCGCCACGCACACGGGCACCCAGCCTCCGGGAGCATTAAAAGGGCTCCTGAAGTCCTTGTTTTATAACAAGCGTGTCCCTGATGTTCAAAGCGCAGGTGTTGTAGGTGAGCGAGGCTCCAACGTTATTATGCCTTTAAAAAAAAAAACAAAACAACAAATCTTTGTAAGTTGTAATGCTTAATTTGCAGCGCTACGTGTTGCTTTCAGGCCTTTTTTTTTTTTTTCCCACGCTTAATTTCCTACGACTGTTTTTTCCCGCAGAGAACTCAAATATGTGATGAAGAACGTCAGAAGCTGTGAATATTCAAAGCGAGCCTGTATGACCCCCCCGGGCGCAGCAGGAGGTTGTTGGAAGCTGCCTGTCACGGATGTGCAGCAGGTGGCACTGATTCTCCAGCGATGCCCTAAAGTCTCGGCCGAGCCTTATGGGGGGAAGGGGGGCGGGTGTCATTCCTGCCGCCCCGCTGTTGCCGAGCCCCCGGGAGGTCCTGCTGGATGCCTCAGCCCGTTTCTGTCGCCGCTCAGAGGATGTAACGCCGCATTTCGAAGTCCTGCAGTTTGGAAAGGTTAGCAGTCTTTCAGCTTCGGTACAAAAATTGTGTTAAAGTAAACCCACGGCGCTGCACTTCTTAAACAAGACACTAATAGTTTCCATCTAGTTTTTCAAAACCCTATCAGAAACAAATCCTAAATGCAGAAGCATAATGTCTGGTATTACAGTTATCACTTTCATTTGTCCACCGAATCTCCCAACTCAACGGAAAGACAAAACTGACTTGACAAAAGATAGAGATTGCAAAGCAAAGGAAAAACAAAATCAGTAGGCTTAGAAGATAGTTTATAATTTGTAAAATTCATTTCAGCATTTCAGTAACAGTGGCTTCGTGCTCTCAACTACATGTAGAATATTTCAAAACCAGTCTGCAGATAACCCTTTTTAAGCTCTGCTAAACAGCAGAATAAGATTTAGCTAAATATTCATCACCTAGAGGGCAGCAAAGCATTCCAATAGTCCAACTTCCTACCCAGCACGCAATGTCTCCAACTGTCTCACGTTTGAAGGATATTTGCCATTTTGAATGTAAGTAATTCCCAAGTTTATGGAAATCTTAGAAACTCATTGCCAAAGATAAACCAAAATTATTTTTACTGTTTGTACAGCAATGTTACCACAGAAAGAATAAAAAGTTTTGGCACCGCTTTACATCTTATAAACCTGGATATTTACATATGCTTGTCAACAATCCCCGATATTCTGAGTTGTATTAAGATGGCCTATCTGACAACTATTGATGAAAGATGAATGTATTTTTGTTTCACAAATGATTACTGAGAAAGCACTCTTATTATGGTTGGTTTTATTCTTCAAATAGGTTGCAACACCAGCTGTTCACATTACTGAAGTAATACGCTTCTTAAGAGCGGAACATTTTCAAACCGTAACATAAAAAGGTAGCAAACACTGAAAGCAGAACTTGGCTTTCTCATTGTAGGTGTCAGCATCTGCATCTGACACAATATTTGATTTAAAATTATTGATATATTAACAATTTTCTTGTTTCCAGCACATAGATAAATATTAAATGGAAAGTCTTAATGTCATAGTTACCCAACATAGCTCTCCGTTGTCTACCT
Source organism: Numenius arquata (assembly GCF_964106895.1). NCBI lineage: Eukaryota > Metazoa > Chordata > Aves > Charadriiformes > Scolopacidae > Numenius > Numenius arquata. The sequence continues at coordinate 19,235,895 of NC_133577.1, read as the reverse complement.
TTTTCATATTCCTCAAAACCACTCTCTTTAAAAACAGCCTCCATTTACATGCACTATTTTGAATGATACCATGACAGAAAAATACGGCTTCCTTGTCCTAATACCTTAAGAACCTATGTTATCTTAGACTATTATTTTAGGTATTTTCATCCATAGTCTGAAGATGAAGACAAAATCCAAGGCTGAGAGAATAACTTGGTGTCCATGCCTACTGACTCCTCTCGGGCAGTGACAATGACTTCAGTGCCAGATCGAGCGGTGACAACCTCAGCAGCAGCAGGAGCAGCAGTGCTGAATACAAGGCTCTGGAGAACTTCACTATTTTTAACTTTTCAACAAAATTTCTGAAACTTTTCATACCTCTCAGACACTGTCAGAGGCAACAGCAGATGGATCATTCCTTCCATCCAGCTTGACATTTTCATGTTTCCACGGAAAGGTGGGCAAAGAGGTTAGTTTTGCCTCATCCTCCTTCTTACCATGTAAATGTGTAAACATAACTAAAAGAAATCTTGACGGTGAATAATCCTGTAACTTTGAATACAGACCTTATTACACAGACCGTAACTAATCTGTTCAAAACAAATGTTGTTTTGCTTGTAGATCTGCCCACATATTTCTCAAATGCGTTAAAGGAGGATGGGTGTGACATGTGTCCCCCCCCCCCAGTTCAAAACTATACAATACTAATTAATAACCACGTTTTGTATTTGTGATTCACGCGTCAGCAGAGAACGAGGTGTTGGGATCTGTTTCACAGTTTGCTGTAGCGCTGAGAAAACGTGAACCGAGCCCAGCCTGGGATGCTTGTGACTCATCCCGCGGGGTTGCTTCCTCCTCAGAAATCTCCCTGTTGTTTCCAAACACCAGCGTTCCCATTTCAAACTTCCCTCACCGTTTGGGAGAAGTGCAGGACAGACTGAGGGTCAGCAATCCCCTGAACCCTTCTCCGGGCTTGCTTTAGGCAACCATCTCCCATCTGCTATTTGAATAGATTACTTAAAAATTAAAATAGAGAGCATCCTCATTGCACTCCTGAAGACCCCCGCGCCGCACAAATTTTCAGGAGCAAAACCACATAATTAAAAACTAGAATATGCTAAAGAAGAACCAACCAAAACATTAAGATGAGCAAAACCGCGCATATAAATGGTTTCCTCCGCGGCCGCACGGTGTTTCTGCGTTGCCCACGCACACAGGGGTCCGCCCCCGTTCCCGCTCCACGGGGCCCCGGCGGCGCCTGACCGCGGCCGCGGGGAAGCCGAGGAGCCCGGGCCGGCGGACAGGCCGCGCCAGCCGGCCGGCAGCCGCGGGAGGCGGGGCTGGTCCCGGTCGGCCTTTCGGAGGGGCGGGGAGAGCGACCTGCCCCGTGGCCGGGTCACGGTGCTGTTCTATCCGTCCGTCTGTCTGTCCGCTTGTCCCGCCCGCAGCCCGTTCCGAGGCGACGGCTGTGCGAGGTCAGCCCTGCCGGGACCGCCCGCCTGCGCGGTGCTGCGCCCGGCCCCAGGGAGAGGCCCGGGCCGCGGAGCTGGGCCGGAGGAGCGGGCGGAAGGTAGGGCGGGCCGGCGGGTCCCGGGTAGGGCCAGGCAGCGGCGGGCTGAGGCCAGGTGAGGTCCCGGGTGCGAGGCAGCGAGGGTCGGGTGCGAAAGCCTCTGCTCCGGTCTGCCGCCCCTTGACCCGCCTGCGGCCGCGCTGCCATGGCGGCGGGCGCGCAGGGGGCAGGCAGCGGCCGGGCCCAGGTACTCCCCTGTCCGGTGTTTCGGCTGCGGCCTCCAGTGAGATTACAGACCCCCACGGAGTTGGGTGGGGTTTGCAGGACTGGTGAGGGCTCAAGTCGCCTTCAGGAGTCACTTCCCACGCCTTGAATTCCCTGCGAAGCAAATCGAAAGTCGGGCAAACAAATTGCGGCATTTCCCAGAGTTGGGAAAAACCCTGTTTATAGTTCTCCTTTGTACACTTGTCATCGGCTTTGGCATCCTCCTGTCGCTCGCAGGAATCCTGCTTTGCGTTCTTTGCATTCTTTACAACTTACAAAAACTCCTTTTTAACAAAACGTGATGATTGTTTATCTGGAGTAGGCGCTTTATGGTGTCAGGAAGCTAAATCTTACAACACTGTGCTGAAAGTACAGCAGCGTGTTAGTTTGTGGTGAGGATAGCAAGGTGCCGCCTTCTTCAGGGCTTCCCCAGGAAGCACCACGCTCCTGCCGGGCTGGCCCTGAAGCTGCTGCTGCGCAAGTTCTGCTTTGTATTGGGAGAAGGAGTGAGAAAGTTCTGCTAAAAACTTGCTGTGTCAGTGGACGTGAGTATTGCTGCTGAAAATCTTTAAAGCGCTTTTTGTAGTTACTTGGGCCAGCGCTCGGCTTGGGATGGATGGTTAGCTGGGAGCGGGGCTGTGGAGGTAAGAGTTGCTGGAGCGAAGTGAGTTGTTATAAATTTAAATGCTTCTAATGCACAGTTTTGTAACTCCGCTGCCTAACTCGTTGTGGCAGAGGTGGTGTGCGCAGCCTTGTTTGACATGGTACCAAAACTTTGGGTGTTAGTTTTTGTGGTTTTGATGTCAGGCTAGCTGCACAAATTCTTCTCTCTGGCCGTTGTTGCTGACACTTAGCTGTGTGCTATGCTGTTAGGCATGGGAGTCCTCTCCCTAATGCTTAAATGCTCTTCTGCAGTCTGTTCTCTAAGTCTATATGCCTGAACTAGAGTGTAAACCAGGAAGTCTTATATGAAAATGTGGGGTTTATTAGGTAGGCTAGTTGTTAACAGAAAAAAAAAAAAAAAAAAAAAAATTATGAGAACAGAATACAGGTAACTAATTGCTAGTGTCCAAAAGAAGCATATGCTATGTTGGCAGCCACCTCAAGATGATATATTGTTAAGGTTTCATCACTATTTTTCACTATTTATTATCCCTAGTCCTTGACAAGCCTGGGCAGGTCAGTGCAGGTCAGTGATACCAGCACTGAACGATGCTAACATAGCTGAAAGCACCTTGTCCTGACTTGGTTACTAACACAGACACGCTTCATATGTCTTAGTTGTTAATACAATTTTAATTTGGATGTATATTTCCTCAGCTGTGCATCATTTGGGGTGCTTTTCAGGTGAGATTGATGCACTTTTCACCTCCCACCATCGATGTCCAGATGAATAAAAGGTCAGTTTGAAAAAATCACTTGGTCTGTCACGATACCTACAATATTGGCTTCTAAGCTAAAACCTTAGAGAGAGTTTATGTATTGTTTATCAGTGGAAAAAATGTAATTTGTTCTGTAAAAGTTAAAGATCTGGGTCTTTCAGATCTGCTTGCTGTCTCTTGTGTCCATATGTTCCAGTTCCAGGGTGCACAGCAATATGCAGAATAAACCAGCACATTCCATTGCTCCGATAGCAGCATTTTTTGAAGACTCCCTCTGTTTCTGGTCATTAATTGATCAAACTTACTAATGAGAAAGGGAGATAACTGCCTTTGTACTTTTTTTGTAACTTAGCCACTGGAAAAAAAGTTTCTTTGTGCCTGCCATCTTAAGTCATACCAGTCTGCAAAAGAAATGCCATCACACTTGCGGGCTTAATTTTCTTCCATAATTTACTTCCTTAAGATGTTTTTTCCACACCCTTGTACAGTGCAGCCTTTTTCTGTGATGGCGTGTGACATTAATTGTCTGTTAAGTGGTACTTTCTGCTCTCTGAGGAAATGTGCTTTTTATAGGTAGGGCAGAATCTTACATGAAGATCCCTTGCATCTCTCTGTATTTTATCTTGGGTAGATAGTTTATCATGCAGAAAAATAAAGTCTTGGTTGGTTATAGGTTGAAAATAACAGTAGATGAAATCATAAATAGGTCTATAAGGCTGAATCTTGCATCATTAATTCCTACCGTTCAATTGATGAGACTTGAGATCACTTCAAATGCAGGACTCTTGGGGAGAGTGGATACCTGGTAGTTAATTACTTATTTGCTGTTTTTTAGTACATTATGTGAATGTGTCAATTTCTTTAATACAAGGTGTATGTCTTACTTCAGCTTTTGAGAAAGATTAGTTCTATGTTATCAACTGCTTTTGTATACAAGTAACATACTTCACAAATTATTTGAATTTTGTCATGCTCGTCTAGCATGGTGAGTGAAAATCCTTCAGGCCTTTTTAAAGAAACTAGATCAGAAAATGAACGCTTCCCAACTAATATTTATCTAGTAATATCTTCTATTAGGCCACACCATTTACCTTGATAATAATATCCATTATGAATTAGAGAGACATTAACATGAAATAGATGAATATCTTGGTTTCATTTCTTCACAACTTAGCAAAACCTTGTGCTAAATCTTGCTGGTTAACTGTTAACAGTTGTTGCCCAAACCCCTCACCAGTTTTGAAATCTCGATGCCTTTTGCAAGCCGTGAGGCCACCTACTGCATGCGTCAGCTCTGCCACGGAGTTTGTAGAACGGCAGGGTAGGGCTTCTGGGTGGGTAGGGGGGTGCAGGTTGGTCCAGAGCCACGGCGTGATGGGGGGAAGAGGGACTCTTGTTTATAATGAGCCGTGGACCAGGATTACACTGAATTTCTGAAGGTTAACCTTAATGGCTGAAACGGCAATGTCTTTACTGGTGTCAAAACAGGCTTTGACTGTTACAAGAAAGGATTAATTTTAAAACCTTCGTAGCAAAATGGATGTGACTTGTGTAGCGAGCAACTTAGAAGGGGCACATGGGTTACAGACCGTGTCTTGTAGCACCTTTTTCTAGGCTTCTCAAAATGAAAGGTTGGAAAGTAAGTTTGGTGAAGCGTTAATAATGGCATGTAAATACATGCATGTACATCTATTTCTGGCATCTAGGAGGTAGCATTTGAAAAGCTGTGAATGACTGGCGGATACAGTAGGCAGCTGGGGTTTTTTGGCCTGTGTCAAGTGAAAGTTAAGTTGATTTGGGTTTTTTCCCTCCCCTGATTTCTAGGGTTCATGAGGTAGTAGGCAGGTCGTGCATGGTTTTGTAGAGGCTGTCTCAGGATTGTAACAAGAACAGAAACTAATTTGGTTTTAGCAGCAATTTTTTTAACATTGGTTCTGTAGTCAACCGGCATTTAGAGAGAATTTCATCCTTGCATATCATACTTAACTTCCAATGAGCTTCTAGCATCAGTCTTGTTCAATCCAACGTGAATATTCAGTGTTAAGTTCAAAGTTTCTTTAATGAATCACTTTGGCTGACCAGAGGTAGAGTGTTATATTACATAAAGAATGGTTCCTTAGAAGATTTACGTATCTCTGTTTATTGGAAAGTGGCTCTATTTGGGACTGTGTGGAAGTAAACAAAAAAAAGGAAACCATGATCTCATCCTTGATGCTATTAGTTTATTAAAATTAGTGTACAAGCTGGGGAATTGGGCATAGCCTTGACAGAGATCCTCATTTTACCCATGGTTATAAATCTAGTCTAGAGTTGATATTACCTGCTGTTTCTGAGATAGTTGTGATTTTCTGCATTTTGACACTTGCAATTTAGTGCATTGGATAAGTAACAGATTTCTCCTTTTAACACCTTTTTACAGCTATTTGATTAACAAAATGAAGCCGGCAAAGCTGGACTATTGGATTCTGGTTTGGTTTTCTATGGCATTATGTTGTTGGTGTACTTCAGATAAGTTCACTCAAAGGTAAGTTACGCTTTAAAAAGAAATCTCTGACAGTGCAGAGCAGAATAGTTTAACTTCTAATGAGTGTAAATTCTCTTATTTTATTGTGTGCTATTTTTGATGTGTTATTCTTCCCTTAGGTGACTGGTAAAACGGGGCATCCACACCGTGGCTACGCCTGATTTGTTCCAGAGCATTTCTGCAAAATTATTTAAAAAATGCAGATACATGTGAATGCTTAAGAGGAAATGTGGCCATTGCAAACTAGCAAAACTAGAGGAAAAATTGAGAAGGGGTGTAACATGGGAGCATCCCTACTTCCTCAGGCTGAGAAAAATTATCTTTCTCATACATTTTTTTTAATATAACCTCTGGCGAGCACTAATGAAGGACATGTGGCTATTAGCTTCCAGAGAATAAAAATTTATTTTGACAGTACTGCACATAGTGCTGTCAGTTTGAACAATTTACAATTCTGTTTTTGTTGAGTTTCCCACTTGCTGTTCTATTTAATCACTTAGTGTGGTTGCTTAATAGCTAAATATATCTGCTGTAGTGGCTGAAGCAACAGGTTTTTTTATCTACTTTATCCAGAATAATCTACAGTTTATCCAGAATATCTCTGCGCCAAACTGTTAGAAAAGTGCCTCTCTAGAAGTGGCAGAGACATGATACAGGCTTCCAGCACTTTTGAACAAAGTTTTTAAGCTTCCCCCCCCCGCCCCCCACCTTTTGCATGGGAATAAGACAGTACTGATGCCTCTGAGTTACAGATCTCTATTCTAAAGCTTTGAAACACAAGCACTTTTGTAAAATATGGGATATTCCTTCTTTAGTTCTTCCTTGGGTAACCTTAAAACTGTGGCACAATTTGTTTAATTTTTAAAAATTTAATAAATAATCAATTTATAATAAGCATTTAAAAATGTAGTATTTAAATTAAATGTCTATAAAATGATAAAATCAGCATTTCTGATTTTTATGGTTTTTACTTTTTATTCTGATTTTTTTTTTTTCGTCTAAAGGGTTGGAGACATTTGCAAGATCAAATTGCATCTCCTGCAGGGTCAATTAAATTGCTCGTGCTAGTTTGTAGTCTTTCTTTTTTAAAAGAGTAGTTGCAGTTCCAAGGATGTTGTATGCTTTCTTTTCAGTCAATATACCCATCAAGAAGTAGAAGATTCTAAACACCCTAAACAAAGATTATTTTTTTTTTAAATTATTGTTGTAAAAGTAAGTACTCTGCTAAATATAAAACAGAACAACATGTTTCTTCCATATTTAAGAAATGGAAAACATATGGAGATACGATGCCAGGAGTGGAATTTGTTTAACAATGGAGGGGTATTAGCAGGTTTCTAAACGCGTTGTTTCTATGTGATTTTTCAGTTTGGCCTTGCTGTGTTTGTTTGGAGTTCTCAAATATTGCAACAGAAGCTATAAACAGCAACCAGCTCTAAAATGAATGAGTTATATTAGTAAGCGTTGTGCTGCTGGCTGAAGGCATTGCTCTTTTTAAAATCCTTGAGGAAAAATAGATTTGTCTGTCTCTCTCCAGGGGCAACCACCCTCATACCTGGAAAAAGCTGTATCTTGCTCATCACTGGCCAGTGACTGTATGTAAGGTGAGACTTCTTTTATCCTGACGAAGGTAGCCTTGGACAATAAATGTTTGAAAACAGAATTAACAAAGCCCATCAGCATCTTGCTTATTCCCTGATCTTGGTGCAACTTTTGCTACTTCCCCTGCACTCCAGAGCAGTAGTAAACAAGACAGGATTGTGGTACGTTAACAGATATGGTAGTCAATATAGGACATACTGTACACTTAGACTTAATCACTTGTTACATATTTTTTGATGTTTTGTTAGTTGTAAACTTAATCCTAGACTTTCACCAGACTCTGCAAGGAGATTTGCTTGCCTTGTCTGATTGAAGACAGCAGATGTGTACTTGAACTGCCTGCTGCACAAGTTTTAGCTTTGTAATGTTGGCTCCAGCGTTTTAATAAGTCATCAAAAACGGATTCAGTCAGGGAAAAGACAGCTATGAAGCTGTTATGGAAGGTGTCTCTGAGTATTTCTGTATTTGAGGGGTAGGAACCAAAAATGAGCCCAACCTTCCACATATGTCTGTCAAAAGCACAGCTAAGAGGTATACTAATTATGTCCCTTTTTCTATTAAATACCTGCTACCGTCTGATAAGTAGAATGTTTTTCTATACTGGAAATACTTGAAGGCCTTTTCTCATACGGTTAAAAATATGCTATGCTTCAAAATGGAAGATGTGATCAGATGTACTGACACATGGATGGAGAATCCTGTGAATAATAGAGGAGCTTCAGCAGTTTGGGGAAATGTCTCTGAAGCCAAAAAGATTCCAATTCTGGGAGACTTAGGTTTATTTATTACCGTATTAGTCTCTCTTTTTTTTTGTGCTTTAGGTACTTCTTAATTTCTCATTCCTATTTCTGGAAATACGTATAAAGGCAGTAGCAGCCAAATTCACATACTGCCTAAGTTTCTGAGCAAAAGTAGATGTACTTTGTATTAGTTAAATGTGGAAGGGGGAGTATCAATAGCAAAACTCATATGTTCTTGACTAACTGAGACCAAAGAGTGTCTGCTGTTATGTTTCTTGTTTGTTTGCCTGCTTTTGAGGGAGAATAAGGGCAGATTTGATGCAATTTGTGTCTAATTTCCTGTTGAGTAAACATCACCGTTACTGACTCCAAGCAGAGATGTTGGTGTTCAGGTGTTTATAGCACCTGGCACAAATGGGTGTTCAGAGCCGGTAGCAGTGCAAACCCTTACTTACGTGAATGAGATGCAAACAATTACAAAAAATAAAAAAATAAAAAAAAACAACCCCACAAACCAAACAAACAAAAAAAACCCTACCAACTGGTTTTTCCACTGTACGTTCATGCTGGCTATTACTCTTAATTCCAGGATAGTGCTATTGGTGAATTGACAAATAACCTTTATAAACTTAGAATGAAATTGTAATGAATAATTAAAGATATTAAACATCAGAAAACGTAGGCTTTCTTGCACTTTGTTGATTCTTTATGATCTTCTGTAGTGAGAGGGCGACAGAACCATTCCAAAGGAGTGAAGAAAAAGTGAAGTTAAAATTATATGAAGTGACCTTTTGCCTGGTTTCACATCACAGAGTCATATGAAGAAACAATCTCAGCTGTACTCCTGTAACAGCTTTATTTTTGTTGACATTAATGTAAGAGGAGTTCCCAAATTCAGCTGTGGGCTTTTTTAAAGTATGTAGGTTCTCCTGCATGTTCAGTGTTTTTTTATATATGATCGCTATGTTATTTCAGGGAGGAAATGTTTTTCATGTCATTCTTCAGTTTAAAGCTGTTGACATAATGTTGAAAAGAAAAATAGCTGGGTGAAGGAAACTGAAAAACTCATTATATCATTTATGTAAAAAACCTTTGAGATGCTACCTTATGCAAGTACTTACTAGCTTATGCTTCCTATGTAAAGGAACCTGATTATAGACTATCTCGCTGCGTACTGTGTTTTTAATACGTGTGTGGATGACCAAAATCTTAATTCCTACATGTTTTTTGCACATCCGTGTTCAAAAAGTTTTTCAGGCTTTTGAAGGCCTGAAAGGCCTGTTTAAAAATGTAGTGGAAACTAAGTGGTTTGTAATCATATCTTCTAAACTAACCTACTAAAATAGTGAGTTTCATGGAAGCAATAATAACCCCAGGACTCAACTACTGACTGCTGCAGTGAGAGGGTTAAGGAGGAAGAGAGGTGTTCTTCCTCATTGAGTGTTTAGAAATTTCAGTACCATGTAGACTGTCTTCTACAAAGATACCCAAGCTAAATTCACAGACCTCAAGTGATTATGAATTTAATGTTCTTTTATGGTGCAATTTATTGACTTTCATGTGGCTGATTTATGTCACTTTCTGGTCACAAATTAACGTGAATCCTGTTGGGTAGAAGAAATAGGAGCAACTCAAGGGCAAGAAGAGGGACTTTCCCCCTTCCTCTTTATGGAGATGTGAGGACCTTAAATTCAAGAACTTAAAAAAAGAAATATTATTGCACATTTGCATCTCGGAGATTGCAAAAAGATAAAATCTTCTGTGGGTGTTTCCTTGTGAAATGGGGAAAATCCAATCAAGTTTGTGGCTATTTAGTTCCTCCTCTGTTGAGCAAGGGAAAGATGAAGAAATGGGTACTAAACCCTGCGGAGATCTGCCTTTTACTGCACGTGTGCTGGTCAAATGAAAGAATCAAAGCACAACAGAATAGGCTGGTGAAAAGGACAGTGTGAATTCAAATGTGAATGTTGTGTTAAGCAGCAGATGAATTATTATTTTCTTTTTATATGAGATAAAAGGTTTTACTAATTTCAGATTTGGCAATAATGTTATAGCAAAGGCTTAAAGGAAGAATAGAAACTTTTTTTCTTTGGTAAAAATAGAAGTAGTCGCGCTATATAAAAAGAACGAAAGTGACTAAGGTGACAGTAGTACACTATTATGACCTAGCATTAGATCAAAAGCCAGGTATGTCAAAGTGAGTCCAGCTCTTGCCAGATAGTTTTTTGGAACAAAAGGAAGTTTTTTCCTAAATGCCAGTGTAACTCATAAAATAACTCTTAATCGGTGCCTTGAGCTTCTCTGTTAATAAGGTCTGGTTTAGATCTTTTTGTGGGTCTTTATCTTCTGTAAGGATAAACACATGAAAGTTTTTAGCTTATCAGCTCATGCTGGAGAGGTGTTCAGCAAGGAGTAAATCTGTTTTATTTCCCTCCTCCCAAATTTTTTCAGCAACCTTCTAAGTGTGGTTCATTCATTGCTTGGTTTTATCCCAGGGGGTGAGGACGGGGGATAATTGCAGACTATTTGGGGGAGAGGAATTGAAGAGGTGAACTCTCTCCACAGTTTCAAAACCAAAGATTTTTTCTTTGTAGTAGTTGTGATGTTTCATTACAAAATAACACTTAAAATTGATCTTAATTAAACAGATGGCCCACTTAAACAGGGTGGTTGAAAGGGAGAGCAGGATTACATGTTTCTCTTCCCAGGAGCTGGCTTTTTATTTAAACTCGGAGTATCTGTATGTGATCCAGTAACACTACCCTCTGCTGTGTACATGATGCTATACCAAGGGATTTGTAACTTGGGCAGCTCCTCAGGTAACGCTTCTGTGACAGCTTGATGGTTTTTCACTCTTCAGCATGTCAGAGGTGAAGGGAGCCCCAAGCTTCTGGCAGCCGCAGCTTGGCTGATGTCTTGTTGTCACAAACAGGATGATCTCTCTGCTGCAGCATTCCCTCTCAGCATGATGGGTGCCGTGGCACTTTTTCTGGTGTTCTAGACCATGTGTGGTTAATTTGGATTGGTTTGATTATCAGTTTGCTTAAAAATGGGAGAAAGCAATGTTCCTTTTTCAAATTAATCTAGATATCGAAGGCTTTCTGGGGTCTACTGCTTACTTGAAAATACACATTTGTAACTGTTTCAAGTCAGTGGTTGCTTGAGCTTGAATTAATCCTTCAGAATCAGTGTAAGATAAACAGGAAAGTGCACAAAAAGTTTTTGCAGAAGTAGCAGGTGTACCCAGATTCTCAGAGTAACGTTTGCTCGTTTTATGATATTGATTTAAAATGAACATCAGAAAAATACAGTGGCTAGAATTAAAAAGGAGGATGAATGAAGCTGGCCAAAGTATGCAAAGCATGAACTAATGCGTTGTAGATTGCGTTGGCCTCACAGTTCTGCCAGCAAGAGTATAACACCGAGAGCCTGACGAAATTGTGTAGAAGAAACTGCTAATAAGGTTAGTGCCGTGATAGGGGAGAACTGGTTTCAAATTTAAAATGCTTTCCTTTAGCATGTCTGAGAGCTGCAGTTGAAGATTGGATAAGGAGTACAATGGCACTGTTCTTGTTGCCGCCCTTGGTTGAGCAAGCTGGTTTGCTGGCAGGTTGTTTTGTTGTTTTTCAGGGGGTGATGCATTAGCTGCTGGCTATTAATGTGCTGTATTTGGGGCTGGATGGCTGAACTCTTTCCGCTCCATAAAGCTTGTGTCATGACAGGAACAATATTGTTTAGGCATTTGCAGTGTGTGTTTGTTGACAGCATTCCTTTCAGGAAAAAAAGCTGTTGCTGGGTTTAATTGCTTCTATTATTGGTGGCAAGAGAGGAGAGGAAGGAAGTGGGCACAGAACAAGAAAGTCTTGCAGAGCTTGCAGTTTTGCTGCCACTGGCCTGTGGCATGTAGAAAGCAATTAGTAAGATTACAGGCCTCTCTCTGCTCTTCACTACGCTCTGCTTTTGCTCTGGTATCACATAATTAAGGCAGGATGCAGAGCCAAAAAGGAAAGCTATTATTATAGAGAAAAAGTCTGAGGAGGTTGTTATTTAATGGCAAAAAGTGTTTACTAAAAAGAGCCATAATAAAGCAGAATAATCAGGGGAAATACAGTAATGGTATTCTGTGATGTGTGAAGATGGATTTTTCCAGTTTTGTTCAGTTTTGTTCATGTACTCTGGTCTGAACAATAATTAATGTGTAGGCTATTTCTCTTGCATTATCAAAAGTTTTGACTGCGTGCTTTTTTTTTGTAGGAACCTATATAGTCTTTCCTCTTCATTTTCTTGTCCCTCAAGTCAAAATATTTAAAATGTATATTCTAACCATTTTACTTGGAATAAGCAACATATTTCATCTCTTCTTTGTATTTTTCCCTTTTAAATCAACAGCAGAACTACTTCTGGGTGCTTAAAGGTGGTTGCATGGTTGTCCAATATTACAGTGTATGTTGATGTTTTTCATTTTAATAGTTCTGCACTCCTTGAAAAGATCTGATGATGAGAAAAATACAGAGTTGCCACCTGGCATACAATAAATGCATATTTAGCTCTATACATTTAGCATGGATCATGCTATTTTCTATAACCTCAGAACCTGTCCTTTGTTGTCTTTTTACATTGCCTGTTCAGGATGTCCCCTGATGCTCACTTGATCTGCTTCAAAATTTTAATGCCAGTTGGTGTGTGCCAAGAGGCACGTGATCCATGACAGCTTCAAGTTACTGGAGTTCACCAGTTCCTGATTGGGCGAGCAAAAGTTCTCATGTCTCACTAGAGCCTTGGACCACCAGTGGCTGAACTTTTATATTTTTCCTCTGCACCATTATTCTTGGACACATATAAAAAATATTCTGTATTTTTGTTTTCCACAGATGAGTGCTAATGATTGTCAAGACCCTCCAGAGTACTGGACAATCCACGGACTGTGGTATGATCACAGAGTGTTTTTATTTTAGCCTGGAAAGGAAAAATCAAGTTTTGTACCAGGATGTTTAGTGCTTTTTTATTTTTTTTTGAGGGCTTTGTCTATCTGTTTTTATTATTCCTTGAAACAAAAGTCATTATTTTGTTGGAAATCAAAACCCTATGGTTTGATATAAAACTGAAACACACTTCTGTGTCTCATGACTCACTGAGCTCCTGAAATCCTCTTGCCACATGAGCATTGTATTTATACATCTCCTTGTAAGATCAGTGATGTTCTCAAACAGAAAGGGAAGTATAGTTTCCCCCTCTCTTTTTTTTTTTTTTACCTCACTTTCTGAGTATGGAGAATTTGTTAATGTCTTGTGACTGCTTGTGGTTTTAAGTACCTTAACTTAGCACAAATATTGCAAAAGTACAGGAAAAACTAATTTGCTTCAGAGGAATCAACTCACTGGAATTGGTGCCAGTAGCTGCAATTCAAAGGTTTTCCTGACAAATACAGGGAAAAAATGCAGTACAGGAGTTTAAGCTGTGTGTCCTGGAAAGGTGAACAGCTTTGTGTCTAGATTTCCAGTTAGTGTCTCGGTGATACTTGCAGAATCATCACTTGGTGCAGTGGTTGAGGAGGTCAATGTCATTAGTGACATCATGTGCAAGACCTTTGTGTATCATTTAATCCCCCTGTATGTCTTTCACACAGAGTGAGAGGGGCTGGAGAGCCTGATGAACAGCCTCTGCATGGGAAATGTTTTGGCCATAATTAACGTCTTGAATTTTTACTTCTAAAATACGTTGTTGATGGGTCACTTGTGTTTTTAAATAAAATCTCTAGCTTTAATCTTGCATATTTAAAATTCAGGCTACCAGTATAGAATAAATGCTATTAGTTACCATTAGTGAGTTAGGAGACATCTTTTTCTCACTTTTCCTTTGCTTCCCTAGGCCTGACAAAGCTGAAGAGTGCAATAGGACGTGGCATTTCAATGTCACTGAGATTAAGGTATTTATTTAAGACAAAAACAGTTGTACCAAGCAGAGCCGAGTACAATTACTTTTGCATATCCTATATGCAAAATCTGTAGCTTGTAACACATCAATCACAATGTTTGCTCAGAGGTGTGTTCTTTGAAGGACTCCAGAAATTTCATTAGGTGCTTCTGGTGCTGCTAGTTGAAGTTGCAGTGCTTGTGATCAGTAGCAGCTGTTCCTGCTTGATTTTGTAGACATGCAATTTGCCTTGCTCAGCCACACCCTCCTTCAAAGTAATAATAATAATCTGGAGAACATAGGCAGTGGATCAATGGCAAAAAGTATCTGCAAAAAAGAGGTTACAGTCAGTCCATGTTCGTTCTTCTATTTTCTATTGCAAAGACAACACAGAAATTAAGAATTCAGAGTACATTTTTCTGTGTGTTTCCTCTCAGGGAATTAGTCCTTTTTTATTCTTTTTTTAATTAAAAAAAAAAAAAATCCATATTTTATTCAGATGTGTTGTAAGCTGGGGATAGGAGGCTTGCGCCAACAAATGTGAAAAGCTGCAAAAAAAAGCTGAAGGAAAGTTTTGCTTTGAGGCACTTTGTTGATATTAGTATATTCAGATATTTAGGTAGTTGCACCTAGCTGTTACCTCCAACAGCATTTTCAGAATATTGGGGAAATAGAAATTTTCTTTTTTTCAAGTAAATGTTTCAGTTGGGGATGTTGAAAGATGAGACTTCAGTTTTAGAAAATGCATCAATGTATGTAGATTGTGTAAGAAATAGCTTTTCAACACTGCAAGTGCATTTATGAATTGTAATATTTTTAGGATCTTCTGTCAGACATGAGACAGTATTGGCCTGATGTGCTTCATTCATCTCTGAATCGCACCCAGTTCTGGTGAGTACAAAAAAATCTAAAAAGTATTTTGGACATTATTTTATTAAAAAAATCTGTCTGTTGGTAATTCTTCAGGTGAGACGTTGTGCATGAGAAGCAGTGTCCACGAGGCCAACAAAAGGAGTGTGTCTCATTTACAAAATAAATCTGTTTTCTTGTCAGAGCACCTCCAAAATGCAGCTGTTGAAGACAGGGCTATGGCAGAGCTTTTGGAGAAATGAAACTTGGTGAGAGAGAATGTGTTTCCTCCCTTCACCCCTAGGGAGGAGAAGCAGCAGCTGTTGACACATTAAATGTGAGTAGCAGTAGCACTCCTGGGATGTCACAGCTAGCTGCAAGAGCGGATTCCAGGCCTCTTTTCCTAGCTAGCTTCACTGTGTTGCTGGCTTTGAGAGACCTGTCCTTTTGGGCTTCCTCACTGAGGAGGAAATAGGAAAATAGGATGCTTTGGATCATCCTAGCCACTTCTCTACAGAATTCTCACTTTTTACTCGCTTTCCTAGCAGCCTAAGATCAGATCTGGGAATTTATTCGGAGATAGACCTGCTTGGCTCATGGGAAAAGAGAAGGAGATTTTGATCTCTCCTGACAACAGTACTGATTTCCTTCTTCCCCATGTTTCTCTTTGTCCCTGAGTAATAGGACACTTGGACCAAAGAGTGGTACGGGTGCTATTTGAGTTTGCACAGGCTTCAGTTTGATGTGATTATTTTAAACTAGCATCAGTGACCATTCAAGTTAATTTGCTGAGCCATGAGCTGTGTTGGCCAAGATATGGATATGCAATTTGTTCTTCCAGATCTATAGTGAAAGCGGTGGCATCAGATAAGAAGCAGAGCACAGAGCTAGAGGCAGTAGCGTTTAAAGTCGTCTCAACTACAACTGCCTATAAGTTTTTCCTTCGGATTGCATGTCTGTTTCCTCCATGTGTCAGTAGGAAAAAGCTTTGAAAGGAACATACATCTCTTGTAGTCTTGTCCTTGCTTTACAGAAGGCAGTTGTCCTCGGAGCCTTAAACTGGTTTCACGAGTGTCTTTATGGCAACTTAAACTTGTAACTGTCAAAAGTGATGGTGTCACTTTTTCTGCCCTCCACTCCCCTGTTGCACTGCGCCAGGGAGAGCATGATTGCTTCTTTCTGTGGTGGCACAGGTTTATGCCACCTTAAACTCGTCCTGGAACAAGAGTAAGAAAAATGTGTCTTAAATCTTGTCACCTGCCATGCCTTGACCACATGCCTGTTCATAAAGACGGGTGCATACCAGTCCTTATTTTCCTAACAGAGAGATTTTGGTAGGCAGCGGGTATGAACAGATAAAATCAAAAACTTTTCCTTTTCAGTTCAAGGCTAGCAAATAGCACTTATTTCAATACCTGGAAATATAATCAGAAATACCATTAAAGCAATACAAAGGTCAGGTTATAACACTGTAACTAATATTTTGATTGACAGAGAATCACAGAATATTTTTGGTTGGATGGGACCTTTGAGATCGAGTCCAACCAACAACAAAACAAAAAAAAATAAAATCCCAAAACACCAAACACCAAAACCAAAACAAAACAAATGCCGACAACCACACACCACCCCACCCACAAACAGACAGAAACCAACAATCTCGGGCACTAAAGCATGCCCTGAAGTGCCATGTCTACACGTTTCTTAAATGCCTCCAGGGATGGCGACTCCACCACCTCCCTGGGCAGGCTGTTCCAGTGCCTGACCACTCTTATCTAATCTAAACCTCCCCTGCCGCAACTTCAGACCTTTTCCTCTGGTCCTGCCATTATTCACTTGGGAGAAGAGGCCAACACCCACCTCACTACAACCTCCTTTCAGGTAGTTGTAGAGGGCAATGAGGTCCCCCCTCAGCCTCCTCTTCTAATCCTTTCAGTGAGGATTCAATCCCTTTCAGTAAAGTGACAAGTGCACTGTAATTGGCAGCTCAAATTGCAGATTTTGTAAATGCAAGCTTTTAAGCCAACTGAAAGCCAGTAAGATCCTGTTGTACATCTCATTTCAGTTAAAATACTGTATTTACTTCAAAATTAAAAAAAAAAAAAAATCTCTATAATGTTAAGGTCCCAATACAGCAGAAAGAATCTGAAAGTAAAAGTGGCTATTTGCAATTTTCATTGTAGTAGACTAAAAGCATCTTAATTGGGTAAAGAGCGTGAGCAGTGACAAGCAAGATAGGTATTGTGTATCTTAGCGTATCACATCAGGGCTTTTTCACAACTGCTGTAATTGTGTACTATGTTTCTTCCTGGCTTTACCTCGAACTGTCGCCCTGCCTTAAAAGGGGAGGTAAGGAATCTTCCTGGCAATTTTAGGATGGCTGCGGGTGTTTCTGTAAAGGTAATGGCACATCTCTGTTCACCTTAAGAACGATAATCGCTTCTCGAGAGTTTGAATTGGACAGGATAGAATGCCTTAATACAGAACAAAGGGGCATTTGTACTTTGTATCTCAAAATTTATTAACTGAAACCATCCCTTTTATAGTAGTTCATTTTTTGGACCTAATAAAAATTTCTAGATGAAGAGAATTCCCTTCAGGATCAGTCTATATGCATGATACCTAAACACTGATTCCTTTTTCTGTATCCCTAACCTTCTATATTTTGTGGGTATCACTTGCAGCTGTGCTTTACAGACCTTCTTTGTTCCTATCCTAACGATGAGCTAGTCACAGAATCCCAGAATATTTTTGGTTGGATGGGACCTTTGAGATCGAGTCCAACCACCAAAAAAACAAACAAACAAAAAAACCAACAAAAAAAACTCCAACAAAACAACCACCACCACCACCAAAAAAAAAATAATCCCAGAACACCAAAACCAAACCAAAACAAAAAACCACACCCCACCCCCAAACAGACACAAACCAACAATCTTGGGCACTAGAGCATGCCCTGAAGTGCCATGTCTACACGTTTCTTAAATACCTGTCCTCAAGCTGGGTGGTCTCTCTAATCCTTGGACCCACCTGATATGCTCCTGACTTTGTCGCACACATCTGTGTGACTTTGTGCTTGGGGGAACTCTGTCCTTGTTGTACTTAACATGAAGCAAAATCTCTTTGAGGTTGTTTCTTTCCCATACTGCTGAGTTGTGCCAATTTCATTCCTTTGCATTTCCACAGCCCCCTAAGACTTCGTTTGTAGGACTTAGCTTTGAGGTGGCATTTATTTTTAGTGGCACCATAGAGAAAATGGTGGAGAAAGGGCAAGTTATATAGTGGGGCCCAGTCTAGTTCTGTAAGCACCACTCCTCTGTGCCTGCCAAAATACTCGTGTCCTCCAAGGAGGAAAAAACGTTCAGCAAAGTTCTTGACAGCTGGCTACTGCCTCCTCGTGGGTACGAGAGGTTCAGAAGGATGGATGGCCTTCATGAATACAGGCAGCTATGTTTTGTGTTCACATGCCTCCCAGCTGTGAGCTGAGGCTCAAGTAAATGACTTTGTCTTACCGTGGTCTAGGTGAAGGTTAATGTGTCTCAGTGAATAACACTGAGACATTAATTCTTTTGATTTCATAAACAAATTGCTTTATGTTATTGTCTGGCACCTGCAGGTCCTTCATTTCCTAGCTGCTTCAGTTCGCATTTAAATGGAACAGGTGAAGGTGAAACTTCATATGCCTGTGCTGAATGGTCAGAATTAGCTGTACCTGGACTTTTTTTTTTTTTTACATGTCTGTGCTGCCAAATAACGCTGTCAGGAGTGTCATCTTAAAGTTTCAGTAATTGTTTTGTAGTGTCTCTAAAAGAGCTCTCCATTCTGGAAGCTCACAAGACTGATTAAAATGCTTGGGCCCGGTGTATTCTTGGCTTGCTGCAGCTGATGCTGCATGGGCACTGACTGTGGGTAACTCTGTGTTTTCACTTGGCATCCCCACAGCTCCATTGCCTGGGCTCTGTGATTAGTGCAGACTGGACTAAAAGCACTCCCAATAGCAGATCCATGTTAGCAATGATACGTGTCTTGAGCACCATCAGATATTTGGCCCTTTATTTCTGCTTTCTTTCTGGAAACAGGAGGACACTGAAATTCAAGTGCTACTGAAAGCCTTCAAAAGACAGGCACAAGACTTTACTGTTAGTTTTACCCACATGTATGCATATATTCGCTGAAGAAAAATTGTCATCCTACATACAAAGCCTTGCCTCCAGCTTACTGCTGTTCCAGTAGCACTTTGGATTTGACTATTGTCTGCTTCTAGTCCAAGCTAAATGTTTAATATGTCTTGCTAAATTTATCCCTAAAAGAGCCTCCATTTTCTTCAAAACTGTGGTCTCTTTTCTCATCAGTAATTTCAAATCCCTTATCATGAAATCTGCTCTTTGGCCCATGTAAAGTGGACTCCTCCAGCAAGTAAACAATTCACTTGACATGTAGTCGAGAGTTTTTGCCAAGATGAGAACTCTCTACAAGGCTAAATTTGAGAATATTTAGCTATGGAGTCGCCATCCCTGGAGGTATTTAAGAAACGTGTAGACATGGCACTTCAGGGCATGCTCTAGTGCCTGAGATTGTTGGTTTGTGTCTGTTTGGGGGTGGGGTGGTGTGTGGTTGTGGGCGTTTGTTTTGGTTTGGTTTTGGTGTTTGGTGTTCTGGGTTTTTTTTTTTTTGTTTTTTTTGGTTTTGTTGTTGGTTGGACTCGATGATCTCAAAGGTCCCATCCAACCAAAAATATTCTGTGATTCTGTAATATATTGCGAAAAACCTTCTAGTAATGCATCTTGTCCCCTGCCTCAAGTCTCTTGATGCCACAGTTGCTTGTGGCACTGTTCTCTGGCACACAGTTCTCTGTTCAGAAGTAGTGTACGAATTTCTCTAGATACAAACACAATTTCTTTTAAAGTGTTTTAATTCTGTAAATAAAATCTGAAGTTTTTAATATGAATGGACTATTCAAAGGCAGGCTTTAAAGTGAATAATAGTTGTCCTTGTGCTTCTCTGCTTTTCTATGAGATATTAAAGGCATCATAACGTCAGGGAATGCTGTGGTGGTGGCACGAATTTGTGATAACTTTTTGTGTACATCTGCTGAATTGATACCTATTTAATGCAAGTAGCCCATGAAAATTTGAAAAGAAGAAAAAAAGACACAACCCACCCAAAACCACAGGTGGTCTTATTAAAGATTATATTGTTTAGTCTTTCAATATACTTTAGAACCGATTAGAAATATATTTTGAGCTTTGCCCCGTTTTTTGTCCCATTTGAGTTTGTCTGACATAAAATTGCAGGATTGTTTTCCTTTGCACTCTGTTCCTTGGTATTAGAAGACTTGATGGTGGAACAGAAACAAGGCTTGAGCAGGCCTATGAAAGTACTGCCACAGGCCAAAGTGAAAGTTGAGGCAAGAGTCTTGTCTTTGCAACTTGTGTAGTTTCACTGTTCTACCCAAAATAAGGATTAGTCTCTTCTGAAAAATTTTTAGTGCTTTGAAAGTATATTTAACATAAAAGACTCCACTAAAACTTACACAAAGCTTAAAAATACTAATTTTCTACATTTTTTATTTATACAATTTCTAATTTTTTACAGCTCTTTCATTAATTTGAAATCTCTTGCAGCTGCCAATGTTAATGCCAACTCATTTATATATTTTAACATGACTTATTGTCTGAAAGATTTTTTTCTTAGTCTGTTGTTACAAACCGTAATGAGGCACTTCTTGGGCTTCTTCCTTACTCTCCTGATAGGTCCAAAATCTCTTGGTAAATAATTCTACTAAAAAAATATGTAGATGTTGCTGTAACTGAAATGGTGGGAGAGTGATCTTTCTTGGTTTTGCTTTTTGCATGTGCAGTAGTTTTTGAGTGCAGTGTCCTACTTCACATATGTAGCCTTTCAGATACTTGATTTAAGTATATTGGCTAGCTTGTTCAGCACATATATCTGCAAATAATGTTTTCTAAAACTTAAATTTTCCTTTCCTCCTGCAGGAAACATGAGTGGGATAAACATGGTACTTGTGCAGCCACGCTTCAGGTCCTTAATTCTCAGAAGAAATACTTTGGTAAAGCCTTAGAACTCTACAAGCACGTTGATCTTAACAGGTACATAAATGAACTCGGTGATCTGTCTCTTATTTCAAACAATTTCTAAAAGTTTCAAATCTAGCCTAAAAAAAGGCTAAAAATCCGATGGCGGAGGGTCAATGAGTATTAGCATAAGTTATTTTTAGTACTGGAGTTCAGAGGAAGGGTTGTTTACTCTGAGAAGCACCTCTCTGGTCACTTCAAAGTCTGGTAAGCCAGCAGTGTTCTTGGCGGCATCATTTTATACAATGTGAGCCTGTAAATTTTAAGAAGCAGTGTCAGCTATATTTCACTACCAAAAGCTATGGTGCCAATGAGGTTCTAAATCAAGTGACAGAAGCCCCCAAACTTCTGAGTTATACTGAAGCTCAAACACTTGTTTTTTAGATAAGACAGTGCTCTGCTCAGAGGAAAGGACAAGCTGCATGCAAAATTGTGCAGAACATCCTGGGAAAAGGGTGAGAGGTAACAGCAAGAGAAGGTGACCCAAAGGGCAGTGTTCAGTTGCTGCAGGCAGCTCTCTGCTGTCCTTTCAAACAACCCTAATGTGACACTCTTGCTTTGTCCCAGGGGCTCATGCTTTACCATGGTTACCATGGATACCATGATTTCTCATCATGGTATCAAAGCACTGGCCATTCCAGATGCAAAATCTTGATGGGAATATTGCGGCTTGTTCCAAGAACTGTGTGCGTACATTCTGGCTGCAGGTGGATGCCAGAAGGTCAGAGTCCTTTCCTGATCAGTGCTTGGTATGGGTGGGAGAATGTTTGACTCGGGTTTCTTGACTGGGAATCGTCTGTCTGTATAAGATGACAGCATCTTAGAGAGGAAATAAGTTCTTTTGTATCTAGAAACATACGTTAAAAATAAATAAATTAAAAAATCCCATTCATGTTCTGTCAGTGTCTTGTCCAGGCAATCTCCTAACAAAGTTTCGTTGACTTTGTGTATGCACGAAGGAAATATGTCTTTCTCCCACCCCCCCCTCCTATTTTTTGTAGGTGTCTTATAAAACTTAATCAGATTTTTCTAGACACAGTGCATAAGAGCATGTCATATGTAGTGTTAAAATTAATAATGTTTGATAAGCCAATTACCTAAGTAGCTGTGATGGTGTGACTAAAACATTTTACAGATGGCACAGTGACCAATTATGTGACTCTGCGTCAGCATGTGTAACATTGAAAAAGAATAGAGACTGAAACATGTTGAAATTAATTGCTCGAGCATATTCTCCATTGTAAAAATGAACATAATTAAATTAATCTTTACTGAAAAGAATGAAGACTGTTAATGTTCTCATTGTACTTCGTTTATACTTGAATGAGAAAAAATAGTGTGAGTGAAAGATTGTTTCCAAAAAGGAAATTATTAAAAAGAGGACATCATGCAGGCTCCTGTAAGAATGCCAGAACATCATCTATTTTATTTGCCTCTCTTACATTCAGCGTCAAATGACTACAACAAACAGCTAGACCTTTAGGCAACTGGGTTAAATCCCCGTGCAGAACCTGACCTTGGAAGGGTTGAACATTATCAGCACTCACAGATTAAATTCTGCGAGGTGCTGAACATTCCCACTCCTTACGGAAGAAGCTGGGACTTAGAGACTTGGCACCCGTTGGGTCCCGAGTCTTGTTGTTGACTTGGAATTGCAGACCTCCCTCAGGACTGAATCTAAAGGAAGGGGTGTATATAAGCTAGAGTCTCTTGAGAGTTACCTTGTTTCTGTTATGTGAACAACCTTTCCTCTTCAAAAACAAATTCATTAGGAAATGTTTCTGCCCTGATGTTGACCTCAATCTGGATCCCCACACCATGTCCCTCTCCCGGTGTGTTAATGCATGTCCAACCCCAGCAAGCCCACCCTGTGTTAGAACATGAGGGTGCCTAGAGCAGCCTCACAAGACTGGTTCCATCCCCTCCTGGTGTCTGGAGCACAGGGCGTGTAGATCAAGGCAGGGGAAAGGAGGCAGTTTAAACTGCATGCCCTACTTGGCATTCAACAGAGCGTTCTGAAGGTTCAGCAAATATCAGTAATGTTGCCCTTTCCCCTAGTTGTGTCTGAAGGCTCAACTCTCCCAGCTCCTCACGTTAAGGTGGGGGAGATGGTTCTTCCTGACCTTGCTGAGTTGCATGAGAAGTGGTCTTTCAGAAAAGGGGAGCCTTTCCTGGGCCTCACAGAGCATGGAAGGCCAGTTTCCATTGCTCCCCATTGCTGTAATGCTTGCCAAGTTCTCATTAAGATTAGTTGTTTACGTAATGATTATGAAGTTACGTTTGCATACAGGAACCATGGAGAAATGTTTTTTATCTTTGTTTCAGTTGTCTCCTGAAAGCTGGGATAAAGCCAAGCAGTTCCTATTACCAGGTAAGAGTCATTCTTTTATGAAACAAAATCATGTGCATGCACTCAGCAGGAGTCAAGTAATTTTTAAAGAATAAGTGATCTTTTTTGAATTGCATAGTTCTTCAAGGTTGTGCTATATCTAAAAGTTTTTGTGAACTTAACAAGTGTGGGAGCTGTCGGAAGATGTGCTAATGACATTTATTTATATAAGGTTTTAATTTTTCAGATGACTGCCATAAAGGAGGCTCTTACAAGATTTTATGGTGTAACACCAAAGATCCAGTGTCTTCCTCCAGAAGAGGTAAAAACCCCAACACGCACACAGTCCCTAAACATCCTAAAACCGAAAAACAAACAAAAGACTAACAACTTTTTTTAAAAAAAAAAAAAAAAAAAGAAAGTGCACTTTTTATCAAAAAACAAAAGCGAAAATACAGTGAAAAATCTTTAGCATGGTGAAACTTAGGTCTGGGTGTTGCTTG
The DNA here is from genome assembly GCF_964106895.1 of Numenius arquata. NCBI lineage: Eukaryota > Metazoa > Chordata > Aves > Charadriiformes > Scolopacidae > Numenius > Numenius arquata. The sequence goes on along the minus strand of NC_133577.1, from coordinate 19,212,202 downwards.
TGTGTACAGCCCTTTGCAGATTAGATATTGCTTGATTCTTGGAGTTGAGTTCGTAAAAACATTGCTTACATACTGTGGCACCACTGAGTTCAGCTTATGTTACTGTTGCCACAGCCTTTTCTTAACACAGAAATATTGTTAGTTGAGGAAGTGTCCATCCTTTACCTAGTAACTTTGCTGTTAGTATACTTAACCAGAAAGTGGGGGCACTGGTTTTTAAAGGTTTCTTTGTCTTAAAAGATTTGAACCTGCATCTTCTGCATGAATGCTGCAGTGACCATGCTGTATTGCTGTAGCTGAATACTTTCCACTCCTCCTGCTAAAGCTTAATTGCAATATAGCAAATTACTAGAACCAGAGTGAGCTGAATGGAGCCAGTGACTATCGGCCTTGACAAGGGTGCTTCCTGTCAACAGCAGTCTCCCCTTCACTGGGCATGGCTCACGTTCTGCATGAAGAAGTTACTCAATGGACAGAATCCTTCAGCAACTAAGCAGCTCAGAGGCTTGTCTCTGAGGTTGTTCTCAAAAGCACAAACGTACAAAAAGGCATTTTGAGCATCACTGTGGTCCAGGATGACCACAGTCTTTCCTTTCAAGCCAATGGTCTCTAAAATTTCCATTTCTTTGTATTTTTCCTTCCCAACGATTGTACTGTGGATCACAATGCAGTGGGGAATGGGATACACAGAGACAGTGTGCTGTAATGTAAAATACAGATCACCATATCTGAACCAAAAATACCTTTGAAGGAACAAAATAGTATTTTGAATAATTACATAGCTAAGGCTGCATAGCCTTTTTTTAACTTTTTCAGCTAGGTTACTCTGCTTTTATGGAAAAGCAAAAAAAATAAGCCTGCAAGATGGCTTTCCCTCTTATAAGTTGTTCCGTATTATCTCAGCTTGATAAAAGTAGTTTACTACAAAACACTTGGCAGAATTATTGCCCATACACAGACAACAATTTTGTGAAAACTTGTCAAAATATAGTTGCTGTTGGAGTTCAGTAGCTTGTGTGTTGTGAGCTCATTTGCTTTAGTAGTGCTCTGAGGTTTTTATACTCAGATGTTTCTTCACATGAAAAAGAATTCTAGGTTACAATATTTTTTTAATGTATTTTTAAGTTACTTTAAGCAGCAAAGGCATATGAGATGAATGTGAGTTGCACACTCGCCCACCTCTTGATGTTGAAGAAATACAGAGCTAACACAAATCCCAGTTTCTAGCTCTGTTCACTGTAGTTATGTCATTGCTTTTAGAACAATTAGAATACTGCTCAAACTATGTGCAAGTCGTTTACAGCTTGAGTCACCTGTGCTTAACAGCTGAAGCTAATGGGTAATAGAAAGGAAAAAGTAGACCCCAGTTATTTAAAGATAGCCTTTTTCAGAGTTCCAGCCTTGTCGATGCCTGAAGTGCATTATGGGAGTACTTCAGTGTTTAAAATGTATTACACACCTGCTGTGTTCTTAAGTTTCTTAAGAAAAATAAAACCAAACCAAAACACCCAGCAATAAAAAACCTAAAACCAAAACAAAAAACTCCACACAAACAAACAAACAAACAAAAAAAAAAAACCAAACCCAACAAACCCAAACTAAACCAAAGCAACAACAAAACAAAAACCCACCACGGTTACTTTTGTCTTGTACATATATTTTTGTCCTACTTAATGGTTTCAAAAGTAATTTTTTTCCGCATGTACTTTGTCACACCTGAGCATATTGGGGGATTTTCCTATAATCATCTTCCCCACATGAAAGGCTTCCATGCCTGCTTGCCTGCCTTATTGATGGCCAATATTTTTCTTCCTAGTCTGTCTTGGTGTCCAAAAATGGCATTTCTGCTACTTTTGACAGTTTGCTTCTCTATTCTTTTCAGTAAAAGCTATTATAAAACCAAGTTTCTTTTCTCCTTTTTGGAGAATTTTCTTTGCCTCAGTTCTCATCCTGCTACAAAAGAGTTGGTGAAAGGTGGCTTTCAGGTCACACATACCCTTCAATATTCACAGAGTTCAGCCAGAGCTCATCATTGAGGTGAACAGCTTCTGTGTACCGTGCAGATTTGGCAAATGACAAGATAATCTGTCACAGCATTTCATAATGTGACTTACTAGTTGGGCAGATTCGCCAAATTGTTGGAATTGCAACATAAGTTGTTGGGATGCATTTCCTTGTCTGCTTGCTCCTTAAAAACAAGTAAGTACTATAAGCTGTTCAGAGTGGATGCCTCTGATTCCTGTCCACTTCATGTTTTTCAAGTGGCAAATATAGAAATAAGCACTACTATATTCTGTAGATAAGACAATATATCTGAAGAATTGATATATTTTCTTCTCCTCATCATGCTGATCTCATCCTTTGTTTCTAGGGTGAAAAAGCACAAACAATTGGTCAGATTGAATTCTGTTTCACCAAAGAACTGCAGCTGAGAAACTGCACGGCGCTGAAGGGTGAATATGACCCAATGCAGGCTGACTTGAAGTTTGGAACTGAAGAATTGTCTGTCTGCAGTGATACTCTCCCAACCTATTATCCTTCACAGGTCCAAGATCACAAATGAAGCCCTAAGAGTTCAAAAAACTTTTGAACACCAGCAAAAACCAAACTCTTAAACATTATACCTTGGAAGGCAGTCTTGACTTAACAATGTTAGAAAGGCCTGGCCATATCACAGGCATGCTGTGAAGATTTCTGCTGGAAAACACATTTGTTTTGCTATTAAAGGAGAATGGTCCACACTGTAATATCAGTTACACAGGCTGAAGTACTGAGTTGTGCCTCTGATATTGATGGGATCAGAATCTGATTTACAGCTTTGCCTGGACTTTTTTGGATTGCTTATGGTTTGAATCAATGTTCAGAAGAGAACTGTGACTTCTTAGTTTCATTTGCAGTTAAGTCTTCCACTTTAGCCACTTTTAGGTTTTGTCTGTGAATCAGGGAAATTAAGCTATTCTTTGTCTTGAAAGGATGTTTGTCTCTCTGAGATGAGATGACAATTTCTTGAGAAGAAAATACGGAAAAGAAAGAGAACTTAGAGACCTGTCTGGAGGTCCTTTCCCGAACATAATGCCCACTGCCTTGCATAAGTTTCCCCTCCAGAAGTGCTGAACAGAGGCCACATCCTCAGAGGCATTGAACCTTTCCTCACTCAGAGATCACAGCGGACCAAAGATGTCAACTTCTACGTAACTTCTCAGTGAATGAAATAAAGTTCACAAGGTTTTGGCATTTCTGCCTAAAGGACCCCAGGAAGACTGTATTTGTAGCCTTACCTATTCTTTGATTGATTTTGCTACAGTAGCTCCATGCAGTCTTGAAGAATAACCAATCTTAGAACTAGCTTTCTAGTATAGGAAAATGTTAGGCCCTAGAAATATGTTCTTAATTTTTCATTGTATTTGAACATTTAGCATTACCACACAAGTGTGAGTGCCTGCACTTTTAAATAAAAAAGAGATTGTCATATAATCACTTTGTTCCAAGATGCAGCTTTTTATAGGTAAAACTGTAAATACTGCAAGATTTTCAGTGAAAAGTACAAATGTTAGCAGTGGTGCATCTCTATCCCATAATAATTAATAACTTGCCACAAAGTTGGATGTTTCCGCAGGGGACCAGATTTGGATGATGTCCTCTACGCAGTGTTGTATTGGTATAAGTGTCTCAAATTGTTTTTCAAAGAAAGACAATTATGGCTCGAGGAACCATCTGTTAGAAGAATATTATTGTGAAAACATGAAATGTGGTATTAGGAGCAAATTTGTTACGTCTTTTGGGGTTTAGAAACCATTCACATTTACTCTCATTTTTGACTATCCCTGTTTCTCTGCCGCCTTTCATTTAAGGCTCCGTTACCTTGCCGTTCCAGAATGCTGTCATTCTTTTAGTCCTTTCCTTAGAAACTCAGGTATTTATTTAACAGCTAAGAAATGAGTATGGTCTGCACTCTGTTGTATCTGTATTTCAGTAGTGTGAGGGCTTCGCTTTCAGAATTTGTCTTCCTTCCCAAGAGGAGGAGTATACTAATGTATAATACGACTATATTAGTATACCAATGGTAATCAGATCTAGTGTTTTTATAGTGGCCATGGTATGTTCAGTTCATGTTGGACATGACTAGAAGAATCACAATTCATTCCCCCATTTCTGCCATCTTCTAAGTAAGAAACAGTAGGGAGACTGGACTAAACTGCATGAAAAGACTAGAATGCACTTGTGTTTTGTGGAATCTTCTCAGAATCGCTAATATTTTTTTTCCTTCTAATTTCAAAAATTATCTTAGCCTAAAGAAAAAAAAAACCATGTTGGGAAAAATGCATTTTTCTGCAAAGGAACAGCCCAAGGCTCATGCACTTTTTAAAAACTCTCTCCAGCTCTTTCAAATAGTGCTTAGAAGGTGCATAGGTTTTGGGTGGACTACAGAGAGTGCAAAAAAAACTTAGAATGAACGTTAATTTACATTTCACATCATAAGGTGTTTTTTTTTTTTTTTAAAGAAGCAAGACTCGCCTTTTCCTCAAAATTGTGCTATTTTTATAATGGTTTGGATTTTTTTTTTTTTTGTCCTTTAGGGAAGTGTCTTGTTCTCCTTTTCTTTTCAAAGTTCTCAGTGTGCAGTGCCGTGTCCTTGCTTGTTAAGCCAGTCAGCAGTGAGGGAAGTGGAAACAGAGGTTGGTAACTACCGTCTGACCATCTCACGAACATCTTACTCAGTGCTTCTCAGTCACCAGTTTGGTTATGAACACAGTCCTTAATTAGAGTAATAGACTTCTCAAAATTTTGCTATAAATATTGTTACCTTGGATGAGCACGTGCAGTTTAAAAAAATCCCATGAAATCTACAGCAATGTGCTGTACTGACAAATGAGAGCTTGTTGGGTTTGCCTCCTATTCTGCACTTGTTTTAATTCCTTGGTCCTCTTCATAGTTAGAAGAAAAGCTCAAGCTTGGAAGCGATGGTAGCATTGGTTCTTGCACAGACATATGCTTAATGGAAGCTCAAATCAATAGCTTGATTGTTGTGTTGTTTTTTTTTTAATTGCAGTATAAATTGTATTTTCTTTTATAATGCCAATTAATGCTTAGGGAGTCAAAATATACAGTATGAGTTCTCTGCAATTCAAGTGTAATACATTAATTTAAACAAAGCAACAACTGCAAATGTGTATTTTATAAGGAAGTGACACAGACACTAACAGCCTTCACAGTGTGAGGCTCAAAGGTGAAGCTTTGCCTCTTGCCAAATGGGGAGTCAGCAGGTACAGACAGGAGTCAGAAACTGCAGCAGAGTAGGTAGTATGGCTTCCATGCATTTTTTAGCCTCCTCTTCAAATGCAGGAGATGTGAGGGAGCTGATGTCTTTTAAAACTTTGAGGAGAAACTCTTTCAGAGAAATGAGAAAGCGAGAGGAAGGGAGGGAGACAGCAAAGCCAGCAGCATGCTAAAAAACAACCTGCAACTGAGGAAAAAATGACCGATGAATGTTAAGTCAAGGTAGGCTAAAAATAATCTCACGAACTCTAAAGTCCTGTTTAAAGGGACATACCTGAGGTACTTCATTTGCCTTAAAACCACACTCACATTATTACACATTAAATGCTTTAATTTGCTGTGATCAATTTATTAGTAGTAGCAATAAAATACTATATATGACTACTGTTGCTTGGTTTTTGACAGCCCCACCTGCCTAACTTCTAGGAAGATACAAATGTCTTTTAAAAGCTACTTACTGATTTTTCTGCAGAGAAGTGCTAAGACTCTATACAGGTTTAAGTGATACATTTCAGGGATGCTTTAAGGGCTATGTCTGGATCTGGGCAACCAGGAGAGCAGATGAATCAATTATAGCACCAGTTCAGACCAAAGATCATGTCCAGCCATTTATGTTCTTTCTAGCAATGGCTCCCAGCCAGTTACCAGACTTGGAAGTTGCTTTCCATCAGAACGTATATAATTTCAAGAGCTGGATTAACACAATTTAAATACAAAAGGTAAACAAATGTATATTGGGAGCCGTAAAAATTGCTTCAGTTCTGAAAAGTGTCACTTCCTTAAGTAAAATAAAATCTATCAGCTTTGAAGAGTCATCACAGCCTGGGGAAGATGGGGGCTGTATTCTTTTCTGCCTCATTAAATAAATTGACTAAATCCCAGCAGGGGGGTTGTTTGTGCAGTCTCAGAGCTTTAAAACACTAGTCAACTCCACAGAGACTTTGCGAGTTTATACCCTTTGTCTGTGTGCTCTCTTACGCAAGATGCATGAGTATCCCTTGGCGTGTTGGTTAGACCACGGGCTGGCTGTCCCCTTCCCAAGGACAGCCCCTCTTCCTAGAACATGGGCAGGCTCTTTTCTCTCTCTCATTCTCTCACTGTCTTCCACTGAGTCTCTCTCAGCTGCACGGGAGCCCAGCTTCAGCCAAGTTTACAGGGGGAGGGAAAGACAACATTTGAAAAAGCAGTTTCTACTCGGTTTCTCTGGGTGTGTATTGTGCTTGAGGCCATGTCTGTCTGTCCCTGCCAGCAGCAGGCTGACCTGCCACTGCCGACAGGAACAGGAGATGGGAGAAGCAGAGGGGACTTCTCCCCATCGCTCCTCTTCTTAGTGGGGGTAGCGACCGGCTGCTGTTGCCCAGCTGATAGGCAGAGCTGCCTCTGCAGGCTGAAAGGGAGGTGGCACGGGCCCATCGGAAGGGAAAAAGTGGCGGCAGGACTGCAACGCCCACGCAGCACGTCGACACGCTGCAAGTCGGGTCCCACGAATGGGGACAGCCTGGGCATCCACAGCAGCAAAGCAGCAGGTTTTACAGTGGGGAAGGGAGATTTTCACAGGGATGGGTTCTTGAATTTGGGCACCTCAGTTCTGGTGTGGTTGCGCTTCAGGCAGCTGTGCTGTGTTTGGATTTGGCTCTGAGCACCACAGAAGGTTAACAGTGCTGCTGACAGTGTTATTGCTGCCTGGTGATGGTACTGATGGTGCAAAGGGAAAATGCCAGGACTTTGCAAGTCACTTTCTCAGGAATGGAGCAATCAATGATGAGGAATGTTGTATTTATTCTAAATTCAGACTGTCTTGCTGCTACAAGGCTCACTGCATGCTTTCCCTTCCTGTGCGCAAGTGTTCCCTGCTCCACAAAGTTGCTGTAGATCACCTAGAGTTGATATAAATAATTAATTTTAGAAAGGGGTTTCAATTTCGTGTGCTTTGGAGAATAAGAATGTTAATGGTCTCACTTATTCTCACTGTTAAGTGAGACCTGATGTGGGAGATGGGCAGATTATTTTACGTTTTTGTGCTGTGGTCGTCATTATTCCTTACCCCAAAGTACGTCGGAGCATCATAGATCGGGCGAGGATTAGATAGACCTGAAGAGCAGCCAAGCCCAACCGTGGCCATAGATTGGTGGTATGAATCCTATCAATATATTCAGCATGTAGATCACAGCACTGACACTCAGACACTGTGCTCAGTTTGAAGGACTGATGTTTCAGTAATCTTTTAGAAAAAAGAAGGTAAAATTACCATATTTGATAAGAAAATTTTTTAGGCAGGTGATAGAATATTCTTAAGCAACCTGAAGTATGGTGCTGCCTGTAAGAAATACTTTTCTGATTACAGCCTCACTTACCAGACCAGGCTGTTCACTTAAGATTTTTCTGTAACTCACACAATGGTTGTTTGCGTTAGAGACCCATGCTCTGCATGTAAATCAGAGAAGATGAGCCAAAACAAAATTAGCAAGAACTAAAAACACAGCAGTTACCCTGTGATAATTACAGTCTCTATAAACAAGTGCGATGCATCCCAGCGGGTACCCGCCATTAGAGCTCTTTCTTCTGCTTAGTATCGTTGAGTAAAACTTGCCGCTCTCAGCTTTGGAGAGAGGCTTCTCTCTTTCCAAAGTGCTCAGCTGAGGGTGGAGAAGCTGTGCATGCTTCCAGCAGACCCTGGAAGAGATGTCGCATCGCCTGAGTTCTGTCATTTTAGCACATCGGCTTTCCACGGATCCATCTCCCGTACCAAGATTTCACAGGTTAAATTATGCTTGTGAAGGCTGCGTGTGTCCAGATGACTTGTGCTATCGGTTCCCAGCGACAGCTGCTGCGGGTTTGTGTTCAGAAGAGTACTGTGCAGGGATCGTCCCTCCTCATAAACCCTGTTTTGCGGGTATTTGCCAAATGCCTGGGGCATGTGTTTGTCCGGGATTTATTAGTCAGGAGGCTGACTGACTGATGGGTGAAGTGGGGACCACTTTCTTGTCTCCTGGTCGCTCAGGATACCAGCTTACAATGCGGGTATCCTACTGAGGTAGTCACAAGGCCCTGCCTTAGTTATCCTCAAGACCCACGATACTTTAAGAGATTTCATCCTCTCAGTTTCTGTGGGACTCAATAAGCAGCTTGTCATTTCTAAAGCCTGCTGCAGGATGATCACTGTAACAAATAAGCTCTGGGACACAAACTACCCTCTCATTTCTAGTGCCTCATGTTGTTTTCGATTCTCTTCATTATTCTCAGTGACTTGAGGAATAAATGCACCACATTCTTTGATCTTGCAGAGTAACCAAACCATTTATGAAGGCACAGATATCGTACAGAGAAAAATCTCTTAAATCTCATGGACGAAGTACACTCAAAATAAATATCTATTTTTTCCCCCTTTTTCACCCTCTATTACTGTTCTGAGAGATTCTGACTGCAAGGATCACTGGAGGTCTGGAGGAAGGTAGGCATATTGATAGATAACTTGTAATCCTTTATTTGTTATCCCTTTAGCACCTGTTTTTTGGCATGTCTGGCTGATTAACAGGCTTGCTATCCCACTCACACCTGACCAAGAAAAATGTGTAAAAAAATTAATTAAAAAAGATGGCAAAACCAGATATTCATTAAATCAGTTAACAGTCTGGGGCCTCCATAATTATTTAAACAGAAAAACGGCACGGATAGCCTGGTCTGTCTGGGCAGATGGGAGAACAGGGAAATCAGAGTATCTGTTTTCTTACTTAGCTCTGCCACTATCCCCCTGCGAATGAAATTCAACTTGAAATCTGATGACAATTTTAAGTCCCCCACGAATTAAGTAGGACATTAAGTAGGACTTCCTTGCATTTGCTGTCTACAGAGGGCCATTTCATCCTCCCTAGCCCTGGACAAGTAATTAAAGTCTAAATGTTTAAAAATATCATGGCTTTTGGAGGCAATTAGAACATCTGGTCCCTACAGCAGAACCAAAATGCTGGTTTCAGCAGCTGAGCTCCTAGTGCTTACTTGGTGGGAACCATGTGGCGCTGCAGAGGAATGACTAATGCAATAGTTGGACTGAGTCTTAAATTAGGCTCCTTCCCAGGGTGGCAAGGGGCTATGCCCAGCTGCTCTGGGGAAGCCCTCCCTGAGCCTTTTGGGATAAACGAGATATGGCGTTCCTGGCAGGAGCCCAGATAGCACTGATTACTGTAAATACACATTGCTGGGTCATATGGCATAGCCACAGTCCTCCAGTTACCTAGGAGAGGTTTCTGCTGCTTACAAACAGGCTCTGGAGAAAACACCCTAGCAGGTTCTGTAGCAGAGATGAGAACCCAGAGTTTCTCTCAGCTTTAAGCAATTGCAGCCAGTTTTCTTCACAGCTTCACAAGGAGAGACTTGAAGGAGGCCCTGTGCAAAATATTGGATGCTCAAGGAGGAAAAAGAAATCTTTATCCCTGTTTTCCCCTGCCAAGGGGAGAGTACAAGGGACCTTCCCTCCTGTGGCAGGGACAACGGCTTCCCTTGCTGGTGAGTCCTACAAACAAACAGCACCAGCACTTTCAGCTCTGTGTTAAATACAATGGCTTTTACCTTTTGCAAGGAACTTCGTCCTGTCAGTCTAAGTGACATGGGCTCTTAGGAAGCTGCCCCAAGTACTGGTAGGCGAAGGAATAACCTGAGCAGGCAGGAGCGCATTGGGTGTGGAACACCTCCTCCTCATCCAGATGGGCCATCCTCAGTAGCACATCTCCAAGTGCCTGGGGGATGTCAGAATAAAATGGTGGGAGCGAGGACCTTGCAGAACTAGGTGTCAGGTGACCCAGAATTTCCCAAGAATAGATTTTATTATTTGCATGCCTAAATTCCTCCAAATCTTGCAAGAAGCACACAGGCTTTTTCACATCCATCTCTTAAAATTTGGTAAGTGGCATTTCTGTTCATTTCACCTTCTCCAGCTGAATTCTGCTGGAAGCCACCAGCGGTCAGTGGTGGAAATTTTAGTTACTGTCAGCTTGTTTTATAAGCCACAAAGAGCCAGATGGAGCCAATTCCATAATCCTTAAATATAAATAATGTATTATTTAATACAGATTCTGAAGTCCTTTCAGGCTTGCAAATCAGCCAGTTAATAACTTTTCATTTCAGACATACTGAACACTGTAATAACCTGATGTCATTTTGAACACAGCAATTAAGTATTCAGTGTACAAGACAAATGGAGACTCATTACAGTCAATCAGGGAGGAATTACATGAACTTAAATTGCAGGTATTTATCGCAGTTTCTCAAAGGAATATTTTACTAGCTATTTTGAAAGAAAAAGCTGCTTCTTTGTTATTCTGTAAAAGTACTACCTTCTTTATAAAGAACTTCTAATGAGATCTTTTTCCAATCCTAATGTTTTATGGTAATCCGACTGCACTATGTCATCATAGGTCATTGTGAAATTAGATAGTGAGTGTGACAAATATATCTTATACTGGCAATTTCTTAGCAATCTATTTTAAGGTTTTGCCTTTGTGATGACTAGAATGAGAGAAAGCTTTACTTTGGATAATGCAATAAGAACTGATTTAGCAGCCAGTGACTTCCAGTACACTGGCCAGAAAAAAAAAGAAAAAAAAACAGCAAGAAAAAGTAATATTTGATACGCTTAGTTTGTCGTGTTTGCTTACCTTGGAAAATGTTGGGAGTTTTCCAGTAGAGCTCAGTGACATAAGTAGTACAAAGTACACTTAGTTAAATACAAAGATTCAATTTTTTATGATTGCAATTTTTAATGATTTCAACTCCATTCCTCTCTCTAAGTTTTGTGCTATATTTATCTTTTATATGAGATTGTCTAATCTGTAATAAGGCTGCCAAAAGCCAATTACCAATATTGGGGTAATAATAATACATTGTAAAAGAGGAATTGGAATAAAATTATTTCCATTTAGCCAAGAATTTCAGAGTGAAATATTAAGTAGAATCATGACTAGATTTAGAGAAAGAAAACCAGGCTGAGGCTGCTTTTCAGAAACTTGCTTAACATTTTTTTCCCTGAAATTCTTTACAGCAGAGAAGCCCAATGCTATTGGTTCCAGCTGTAGCACTAGGGGCTCCTATTGCTTTAAGATAAAATTTTATTATCGGTTGAACAAATCACAGTCAGACTCTGCTAATCAATAATCTTTGCATCCCAAATGACTTACAGTAAAGCTCTCATTTTAACTCCCTGCTTTCAGTAACAGCATGTTTCTCTTCTAGGTCATTTGGCATTATTCATATTTAGACTGAGAGGTTGTGCCTTGTACTCACTCTTTGTGAAAATAGAATTTACATGAGCATTCCCTGAAATGTCTCAGTCAACTTCAGTTTCATTAAGAGACGTTGGTATTCCAAGACAACTAGAATTTGTTGAAAGGTTTGCAGAGAAAAGCATGTTAATTAAGTAGTTTTGCCTTAGAAAAGTAGTTACGTTTCCATAGGAAGAAGGGAGCAATTTTTTCTTCATTTTCTTTATTCCACAGAATTAAATACAAAGACCCTAAGACAGTGGGCATGCCTTGATGCAGCCTGACTGCGCCAGTTTATTACTGAATTTTATTCTGGACTTTATATATTTACTGGAATTAACTACCATGTGACCTTCTCTCAGAAGCATTTCAGGGTAGTTTATAAAATAGAGAAAATTGTACAGTTGGTGTAATTTATATGAGAAAATAAGCAGTTCCAGATTCTGCTAGTTGTGATCTTTTTGGGAAACATTTTAGTTTTGAGAAATCATTTCCAGTTCATCAAGTGAAAAGTGGGATGTGGTCAGAAGAAGAGACCAGCAAACCAGCTGATATGCCAACCGTGTCCAGGTTGGACAAACGTCCAATTTGTTCCAGGACTCATCCAGAACATTTCTGAATCTCAGTTGCTCACACTGTGGTCATTGACTACATTTTCATTTCTGTCCTGGAAGAACCATTTTCTGCAAGTCAGAATTTTATTTCCCAGTGAGCCTTTCCTAGACTTCAGCAAGGACCTGAAAGCTTTCCTAATGCAGCCAAGACATTTGCTGTTCCAAAAGTACCACAACGCAGAGCTGTGCTTATTCTGTAGCTGGATCAACACATCAGCATTTCCGACAATTCCGTTCTGAAACTCTGGGACTACTTGTGCATCTGATCTGAACTTCTGCCCCATTTACATCAGCTGCCTTATTCTGGTTTGTACAGAAGAGGGGATGAAACTGAAGGACAAAGTGGCTTGCTGCAGCTTACACAGAGATAAAGCCAGCCACGACCAGAACCTCATTTCGTGCTCCATGTATTTGGTAAAATTAGATTTGCAGCATTAGCTGCTCTGTTTTGTTGCATAGTATTGTAGGGGATTTGGCAGAAGGTTGGTTTGTGTGACAGGGAGCTGAGTTATAAATAATAATGTTTTGTTCCTACAGGTGCTGCTTTACAATTAAATTGACTGCAAGAAAAATACAGTCTGAAAATAAAGTGCCACGTATCACAGTTCAAAATGTACTGATTTATAACATCAAGACAGGGTATGTTTTGAAACACTTACAAGTCTTGCTTTTCCCCCAGACAATGTGCATCACCCATGAGGAGAATGATTTTTGCTGTCCTTGAAAACCTTGTAAGCTGGAGCTGGTGGAAAGCTGTGCTGTCAGTCATCCCAAAGAGTGTGTTTCTGTGAAGCACCCACCAAGTAAGAACATTGGCCCCTAAGAAAACTTTCCTAAACTTAATGAAATGTGCTGCCTTGTAGGAGACACTGCTTCAAATTTCAGTTCTGATCGACTTGGGTTATTCCAGAGTGAAAAACTTTCCTTCTAACTAAGCAGAATAAGCTCTTGTATCAGGCTCTCCCAAAAACTGAGAGCCCACCTAGAGGCTGCGAAGCCTGATGCATGTGGGCTGTTTTCCCTAGAGCTTTGCAAGAGGTTTGAGGTTTTCTTTGAAATCAATTCTGCACCTTGAGAGCTGCTGTGAGGCAGGAGAGGGCTTTGCAACTGGGAGGGCAGGGTCATTCTGCAGAAAGCACTGGTCTTCCTGGTGGATTTTACTTCTGATTCTAGGTCTTTGAGTGTCAGAGGTTTGAAAACAGGTAGGAGTTTCACAGGGATTAATCCAGTCGATTAAATCATGCGAAAAAGAAGTAAATGAACTGAAGAAGAACTTTATAACAGCTATTTACTTATTTTGTGAGATAAGCATGAGCATGATGAATAGGCTGAGCCAAACCTAAAGTAGTTACTTGACTCCACTGGTGATCTATGGTGGAGTTTGTATGTTTGGTCAGCAACAGATTTCTCTGGCCAGAGCAGGAGCCAAAGGAGAAAATTGTCTCTTAAGACTGTTTGGAGGGCACTGTCTGAGAGATCTAGTAATTAGATATACATCTAAGTCAGGGCAGCTGTTTGCCTGGGTTTTTTTTTCTGCTACATGACTTTTAGCTACTTGGTCATGTTATATTGCAAGACAATACAGTCACAGAAATGGTTTAAATTGCTTTATGTAAGAAACTTCTAGTCAACCATGTCACAGTAATGTCTTGAGGTGAATTGCCACAAAACTAGTAAAAATGTTTTGCAAATTATTTAGGATGTCATAAACAATGTTTGTCTGATTTTAGTGATACTGAGATATCAATTATTCAGGTAAGCCTTTGCCTCTTCAGCAATAACAGACAGGTGATTAAGACACTTTGAAAATAATACTGTCTCATGCCTTCTTCTATATGCTATTCAACAAGGATAATATTTTTTTCTTTCAACAGGCTATTGTGAGGCTTTATTATTGCTTATAATGAGGTTGGTGATATTAGAGTGGAAATTCTACCCGTAATTACTCAAGTCAGAATATCCTGACATGAGAAAATAACATTTTCCAAACCATAATTAACTGAGCTGAATGAATATTCAGAGATACATACATGACTTATTGGTGACCTACAGAAATGATAGTGTATAATTATTCCTAGAACATTTAAGCCAGCCGTTACTTTAGCATTTAAGCAGTGGAAGCATGTTTAGGAATACTTTTAGTAGAAGCAGAAAAGAAAGTATTTAAAACACTATGTTTTAAATGTGAGGTAGGAACCTAGGGGTTTGGAAAACAGCAAATTCTAAGATAAAACTACTTTTTTAACAATTTATAAAGCTGAAATTATGCCAATTCACTATTAAAATAGCTAAAGCAATACAACTTTTTCTACATTAGACAATATACAGGTTAGCCATCCTTACGGTGTTAAAATCAGAGCATAAATTAGACATTCTTAATAACCACATGCATATCAATTTCATTGAACAAGGTACCTAAGAATACATATCTGAATATTAAACATTGCAGAACTGTTGTGGAAACCATTGCAAAATAACATTTGCGTATAATTAACTGTAGCTAAGTTGCAATCACAAAGGAGGGAATGGGAAGAGAAGAGGCATAAAGATATTCAGCATAAAGTAGGTTCTAGAATTTCGGTGACTGTAGCTAATATTGAACTCCTTTTAATTGTCATTCTTTGCCTAATTTCCATCCACCTATATCCCAAACAACCATATCTAATCAAAATTAAAAAAAACCCAAAACATTAAGTGGAATACTTTTTAAGGAGCTCCAGGGAAATAAGACAAATTCAATTTCTGAAAAATTGTTTGTGCCCTTGTTTGGGAAAGGGAAAGGGCTGGATTTTACTCTCCATTGTAACTATGCAATTACAGCAGAACAGAATGTGTCCAGTAATTTTATAATCAGGTTTATGCCATCTGCAAAGTAAGTCTGGTCCCTCTGATATTGTCTGCCTCTATAGGTTTATGGGCTAGAGATGATATACGTAGCAGATATTAGTTGCTAGCATGAAGTATTCGTCAATGTAATTCCAGATCAGGCTTTATAGAAGTGCATGAACTGCTAAAACATTATTGTTTTGATCAGTTCTGTTCAGCTGCAAAGCTACAATTCTTTGTTCTTTGTTCACTATACAAGACTGGTTTACTAGAGAGATTCGACTTCTCTTTCTCCACTCCACGGATATATTGCAGCATTTGAGGGAACCTATGCAAGATACAGACTTGTTTACATAGAAAAAAAAGGTTTATAAATAGCTTTGTGATTGCAGTGATGTTAGGGTCTCTGAAGCCAAGCAAGTCATTAAAACTAACTGCATTTCTGGCTGACACTAATAAAGGAACTTCTGACCCTCAATTTCAAGTCCTGTTTGTACAGTCCTCAGGCAAGTCATTAAATTTAAAATCTTTTGAGGATCTCTAAGCATCATTTTGATTTTTTTGTACCTTAATACTATGAGGAAAGGTCTAGAAGAGGTTATGCATGTGTAAAACCAGCCCTAGCCCTAAGGGCACTGACACCTATTTCAGCTTGCACGAAGATGACTTACATTGCAGTTTCACTTGATTGTGGTTGAACAGTGGATTTAAGTGTCCTTCTCAATAGAAACTCTTGCTTACCTTCTGTGCAGTTAACCTAATACTTGCAGTCTTCTAGTTGCAATATGCTCTGATCCTATGATCTTGCTTGGTCTTAAAGGTAATTTGCAAGGCCAATATAGGTAGGATCTAATCCTACTTTTACCATAAAGTAATATTATTATGTGATACTTCTGCCTGAAGATGACTTAGGTAAGTTAAACAAAGGCTTAAATTGGGACAGCTTTGGCAGGAAGTCTGAGGATGTGTGAGACAGAGCAATAACTCTGATGCATGGAAGTGGAAAAATACTTCAGTTAATGCCGAGTGGAAGCAGGAGATCCCAATGACTTTGAAAAGAATATCCTCAGAAAGATGGATATAAGGAAATGATACACAAAAAAGCAACACAGATAGTAAGGAATCCCATATAAGGTGACGCTTCGCTTTAGTTACAGGACTAAACACTCACTTGAGATGTAGGAGTCCTTTCTTTAGCTCCCTTTTTTGCCCAAGAGACTCCACATTTCCCACCACTGATTAGAGTCCCTCACCTGGCAGAGCAGCCTGGTTTGGATTGATTCAGCTGGTTGCATTGCTGTTTCCCTCTGCCCACGATCAAGTCTCTGCCAACAGGACTGTGTCTCCGGACTCCTATTCATCTGCTGAATGTCTGAGACACTAAATACGGTCATGAATTGGCTCTTCTCTACTTCTCAGTGGACTTTCAGATCTTTTGTGGAAGGTTAAGCAGCTTTTTCAGCAAGACTGAGATGTTTCTTCAGTCAGAGAATAACAATTAAGGATACTTGCCAGGGTATGGAGAGTAGGAAGTGTGGGGTATGTGTGAGGCGGCAGCAGATCTGCAGTTCTGAAAAGGAAAGGCAATTCCTGCAGTACACTTCTTTTCATTTGCTTCTTTGAAAACATTTTCATATAAAAGAATAAGGTATGAGGTAAAAAAAGTGCTGGGAGTAAGCACTGTTCATACAGTAACAGCTACATGCCAGTTAATCTGGACTCTCATTATTTCATAATTATTTTGTGATTGTCAAACATTATTTTTTCTGTCTTCCTGTGTTTTGTTTTGTTTGGGTTTTGGGGGAGGTTTTGGTTTTGTAGTTTTATAAGGGATGTCACTCTGCAATGCAAATAATTTAGAATCAAGTTCCCCTTCACTGAACTTGATACTTGCCTCTAGAAAACTTAAAAATGCTTTATAATTCGAAGGATGGAAAGAATCTCAACGCATCTCTTACCGGAAAACTTCACAGCAATTCACTCCACAGCCTTGGGATGGCACACTTGCTACAGGAGGCATCAGACAGCCCATGCCTGGCAGCCACCTGGGAAGCACAGAGATGAGAGCAGGTTTATAGAAATGGCAGTTCAAGGTGTACAGCCTGTAGAGGTGGAAAGCAGGAGCTTACTTGGGTCAAAGGCTGCATACAAAAGGGATTGGTGCAGCCTGCTGCTGGAGAAGGCCAAGGGGATATTCCCTGCAGAGAAGAGTTGATTGAACGTGGAGTTCCTGTGATAAAGTGCACAGGACTTCTGTCATCATTGTAAAGGCCCTAAAGTCCTTACTGGTGGCATTTCTATGGATGGTCCAGGTTAGCTGAATATTTAGGGTTAATTCCCAACTTTACCCTCAAAAAATCAGCTGAAGGCAAGCATTCTGTGGAGGAGTTAATTAGACCTTGAAGACCCAGATAGACATAATGAAGATAGAGTGGGAAATTCTCTCCGTGAAAGAATGAACGAGTGTGAATATGTTAAATGAAGTTGGGGAATGAGGGAGGAATTATCCCTTGTATTTTGTTTTACGGCTTATTGAGGATAGATGGGAATGCTGTGAGGGATTTTTACCAAACTGTTCCAAAACTGAATTGACCAAGAGTCTGTGCAATCCAGCTAAACTTGAACCTTTGTTCTTGTTCATTCTGCTATGACCTTGTTTTTTACACAAGCTTGCTAAACCTTGAAAAGCAAATTGAAGGTCTAGTGCGTACCAGCAGCTCGGAGTCTGCACCATGTGTCTGTTTGAATGGCTCTAATGAGGCCAAGGGAGCTTTGTTTTGAAATCCAGAAGCATGACTGCTCTTGCAGAATCCTGATCTTTGCAAGGAAAATCATGCCTCATTTGCACGGTCAAAGCTAAGACCTTTGCTTTGCCTCTGGTCACCATCACCCTGCAGTCTCTGGTTGAGGACTGCTGTGGAAGCGCTACAACTCTGGTCTAATTTTTGTCTCTTTTTGTTATGCCTTTGGCCAGCTGCTGGTCAGGCTCATTTGGTCTCCTGTGCATAAGGCCTTGAAATTTTCTTGGAAGTGGCCTTAGAAGAAATTTATGATAATAAATTCTGCTATTCTTGCAGAACAACTGCATTTATTTTCTAATACAAGTAAGCTTTTATTGATCAGTGCTCATACAGCAACTTTGGCAGGCATTTATTTTTCATGCCTTGCTTCAAAAATTGTAATTTGAATTTTCTTTTTATTTTTTTTTTAGAAATACAAAAGCAAAAGTGACACATAATGGTTCTCGAAGCAGATCGTGGAAATCATAATTTATAAGGGGACATCAAACATCAGTCAAATATAAAATTCTACTGCAGGCTTAATTTTACTTACAGTCAAGAAAAGCAGACGAATAGTGGAACAAACGTATTAATCTGTACATGTACCAGAGCTTCTCAAGCTCTACCGATAGCAAGATAGCAAATGGATGATAAGAGAAAACCCAGGAAAACAGTAACTCAGAACATCAGATTGTTTTACTAGCTGGGATTTATTCTATTATACCCTCATTCTCCTGATAATTATTGTTGGCAACAAAAAAGCACTGTGAGTTACTATTACTATAATTTAACACTCAACTGAATCAAAACAGCAGTGAGCTAGTGCACATCTGACTGACACCCCCATGGGCCAGATCTGAGACTACATGGGTGCCTGCACTCGGTGTTTCTCCTCTTACAAATGTTCTGCCCTTGCTCCAGGCGAGGACTTGCGGCCAACCCACAGCAAGCAGGACTATTGAGAGGTGCTGACATGGCAGGGAAGCAACTGCTCCAACCTTCCCAGGAAACTTTGTTTCTGGAAAACTCCAGTCCAAAAAGTGTTCACAGTACTAACACCAGGAGCATCTTTCTTTCCTTCTGGAGCCCAGGAGCAGGTGGCCCTCGTCCAGTTGGCCCTCACCCAGGTGGCCCTCGCTATACTAATGAGAAGCTATAAATTAGAGCAGGCTGGGGAGGTAGGGAGTTTCTCTGCTTCTGTCTGTGGTTTCTCCTGTATCATGGAGGCAGTACTCTGGGGCAGCAACCATTGTTCCATACAGTGGATATTGAAGAGCATCATCAGGGTGGGCTCCTGGAGCTGTTGTACTGCAATCTGTGAAGGTGAGGAAGTGGTTTTGAGCAGTTCTGTCTCCTTGCTGCTTCTCAGGCGGGGGAAGAAGGGCACCTAGAGGTAGGAAGGTATGTGCTGCTGGCCTGGCTTATTCATCTTGAAAAAGTGGCAACCGGTGTGGAAAGTGTATGCCCTGTGGGAGCAGGGTGCTGCTTCTATCCGGGCTATCCTGCTGTTGTGCTGTGGGGAGGGAAGTTGGCTGTGTGGCATGACTGGCTTGCCTGTGGGCACCCCTGTCCCAGCCTTGGCTGTTCCTGTCCTGCTGGTAGGTAGGAATTCTGGGTTTGGGCAAGTAACCCTTTTTCAGTGATATTGCTGTGGGAAGCACTTGCTTGACCTATACTGTCTGTTTTGGAAAGAATCACTCTATTGCAGCTGGTGTCTCTCTGTGCTGGTGGGTAGCGCAAACGATAAATGGTTTGGTCCCTTGTACAGCATGGTTCTAACTTGCCCATCAGGCTGCTTTATTTGACTTTTTTCTTTTTCCCCAAAGAAATAGGGTGAGTTATGTGGGGGTGGTACAGAGCTGTGCCGCATAGCCTGGCTTTCCGTTCACTCTCGCAGAGTGACACGATTGTAGCTCTGGTCTGTGGTTTCTGTCCTCAGCTCTCCCCCCTACTCTCGCCTTTGCTGTTAGCAACTGCAGTGATGAGGAGGAATTCTTCCCAGAATTGTGCAGTTGATAGATGCAGGTTGGGCTCCAATCTACAAAGCCTTCAATCATCATCTATAATATACTTCATTTCTTGAGCTCAGATATTCAAGGCTGTACTTCAGTGGTCTCATACTTGTCTGTAAAAATAAGCAGCTACTGTGGTATTCATCTGGGAAAAAGTAATCAAAATACAGCGTGTGACAAATTTAAAATAAAACAACCACAAAAACTGTTACTTCTGTGGTTTTAAAATTCAAAACACTAGAGAAATTCACAAAAAAGAAAAAAAAAAAAGACTGTTCTTGCGGTTTTGGTGTTTTTTTTTTTTCCAGAATTGGTTACATAACACCTGCAATGTTTAGTAGCTCTACTTTGCTTTCTCGCCTTCACACTAAGGTCATCTTTAAAAAGACAAAAATGCTAAGTGGTTGAAGGGGAAGAAATCATACTGCATATTCGTTTCTGGGTTAGACATTCTTGATTTCCTATTTATTTTGTGTGTGTGCTTTCTGTGGTCCTTATTGATTTGAATGTCATGTTCTGTTTGAGAGGAAATAATTTGCTTCTTTGAAACTAAGAACACTTGACATTACAAAGCTTCTGTAATAATACAGGATTGGTGCTGTTTATTTTGAATAGACTTTATTAGTTTTCTGACTGTAGATTAGATCCCTCAAAGAGGAATTTGTGAAGCTGAAGTATGTCACTGTAACTTCAGTTGGTGCTGCATTCGCTCCTGTTCTGAGTAGGTGAGATCATGATTTACTGAGTGAAAATTGACCAGCATGCACAAGCCTCCAAAGTAAATCAAGAACGAAACCCACCTGGTCCTTCTCTCTGCTCAAGGGAGCAGCTTCCTCCACTCTGCCAAAGCCAGAAGGGTTCTGTGAGAATTTTTTGAATGAGTTTTTTTTTAGCTTCCCCAGTGTTCCTGTAAAAATCATTGCAGTTACTGAAAAGTTGCTTATGTGTCTGTTAATGGCTGGAAGAGTTTCTTTTGTCCCAGTAGACATATTAAACAGAAAGTGGGCAGTTAATGAACACAACATGCTCTATTTAAATGGCATTTAGAAAGTCCTTTTTCTTGACATTTTGTTACTTTCCCAAATGTTGTTTGAAACATGGATTTTTCTTTTGGGAACACTATTATCTACAGTTATTATTTCATCTTGATGTATTTAAGCAGAGTGCATCTTTATCAGGGTCTAAATGAAAGTGTGCTCCAAAGTGAACTGGTACCCTTGTCCTCAGTCACCTAAAATGTCTGTGTCACGGTTATTGGGTAAATTACTGTGTGGATTTCTATGACTCAGTGTATAATCTTCTGTCACATTAATGTTACCCTTGTTGATTTATGCTTGAGAAGTATTGCTTGCAGTCTCCTGATACTTCTTTATATATTTCTAGGCACTTACCTTCTCTGCTATTACAATGTTTCCTAGCCTACTTCCTCGATTTTCTTTCTCTAATGTAAGTCTTTAGTTGTCAATTCTTTGAATTTTGAAAGTTTATATGGGAAATTTAGTTCCTGAGCATTCTGTCGCCAAAATAATGTTGTTCTGTAGCCAAACTAATGATAACTTTATGTAATTAAGTTGAAGAAAATCATCTTGATTTGCTTGTACTTCTAAATGTATCTACTGACAGAAACAGTGACCTGTGCAAGAGTGGTCTGTTCCATCAGTGAAGGTTAATGAAGATCTAAATTTATTTCTTGGTCTCAATTCCCTCTGAGTATGTTGGAGTAGAACAGATGCTCTTACCCTTTTTCCGTCCAGCCACATCCACACTGGTGAGATGCTGACTTGTTGCCTTGCTGTCTTGTTGGTGCTTCTG
Organism: Numenius arquata; assembly: GCF_964106895.1. Taxonomy (NCBI): domain Eukaryota; kingdom Metazoa; phylum Chordata; class Aves; order Charadriiformes; family Scolopacidae; genus Numenius; species Numenius arquata. The sequence continues at coordinate 19,190,627 of NC_133577.1, read as the reverse complement.
CCCAAAATTTGATCTTTGCTTCCTGTCTGCATTGTCTGAGTGAGACAGAAAAGCTGTTCCTGCTATTTTCAGTAAGGAAGTATTTAAGCAGCTGGAAGTAGAGGCTCACTTCTGACAGGCGATCGGTTGCAGCTACCATCTCTCTCCCTTGTGCTCTGTGGGCCTTGCAGTGTGCCCCACTGCCATGGCATTGAGGGGGCAGAACCATCCCTTGGTTCTTGGGGAGGGAAGGGGGGTATTTTGGGGTGGTAATGCCTCTGGATGCAGCGAGCATGGAAAGCAGGGTAAGTAAAGGGAGACCCTGGCTCAAACACTTCCTCCTCCTCCTTTCCCTTCTGTCCCCTTCCTGCGATTGCTCTATTGCCTCCAAATCAGTCTTCCTGACTCCAAATTGAGGGCAATGCAACTGTCTTTCTTTTCCCTTCCCATTCCCTTGTTTTGGGCTGCAGCAAAAGTTCAAGCTGTGCTGCAGCTGCTGGGCAAGCCCTGATCCAGCCTGACTTGAGCTGTTGTGTTCAGCTCTCCTACCTCTGACAGAAGTGACAAACAGAAGCCCCCCTTCTCAGCCAAGGTGCCACTGCTGCGATAGTAACTGAGCAGAGATAGGAACGTGTCCTTGGTGGCCCTGCCCTACTGCACTGCGAGCTGCTCCTTGAGGAATTAGGCAATGTATTTTGGGAAAACATAGATTCTTCCGTGCTTGTAAGATTAAAATGTGAAGTCACAAAACTTACCATAGCCTTGTGCAGCAGGAAAGTTTTCACTACAGCTAATTTTTGTTGAACCTGTTTAACTGATGTTTTTTAGAGTAATTGGGAATTATCACTTTAATAAGGAATATCCCAGGAGCTGGCACAGGGGGTTGCTCTGTAAGAGGTTACTTGACTGAATGCTTCTGAAAGTCAGCACCTTTGCTGCAAGAGTCCCTTAATTTCTTATTGGGTGCAGGAGGTAGCAGGTAAGACCAGCCTGTGTTTGGCACCTTAGCTCTGCACGTGGTTAATGTCTCATATGGCAAGGAGGCTAACAAGCTTTGGGTGTTGGGTGCAGAAACACAGTGGAGCTCCTGCTGTGCTAGCCACTTAGCCCTACTGGGGACATCATCTAGGCCGTGTCTGTACTGAGAGAGGTTGGTCTACTCCGGATAACTGATTTAGGTTTTCTGTTTTCCAAGGTAATTCTTCCAGTATACAACTATCCAGCAATATTAAGAACTGATTAATATAGGATGTATCAAGTACCTGCAGCCTTAATGAAGATAATTAGCAAGGATTAATATTAAAAGTGTTCCTTTTTCTACAGCTCCTAGCATCCTTTGTCTCTGTTCTGCAGGGGCACCAGATTGGTTGGACAATACCAGTCTGTTGCACCCTTAAAACTGAAGGAGCCCAATTACCATCGTTATTCTCTAAGCGCTGATTTTAAGACTCATATAGACCTTCTCATTAACTACAGGTGGGGAAGCCAAAGCATTGCATAGGTTAAGAATTAAGCCGACCTTCTCTCTGGTGTTGAGCATTTAATGTTTCAGGATATAGAGCAGACATGATTTTAATTTGAAAATGTTAAGCTATAAGCTTCACAGGGGACAGATGCATGCTACTTTGATACCGAATGCTTTCTTTTATCTGCCACTGTTTCCCTTTGTGTTTCTCGGGAATAACCAGGCACGTACTTAACAACTAAATAGTAAACTGTTTTAGCAGTACTAGGGACATCTCTTATGTTGGCATAAGCAATATTTCCCCTGTGCCTTGCACACTTTGAAACGTGTAGGTGGTGTTTCATGCTTCTCTCCATTTTCTGCACAAGTGCTGAACATCCAAGTGCTGAACTTGAAGTAGTTAATGCTGAGGCACTGAACAAAGACAGCTTCTGCTGAGGAAATGTAGTCATCTTGTTTTAGTAATGAGCTTAAAGCATTTCAACATCTGCTCTCAGGGAGGAAAAAGTAGTGGGGGATTTTGTTTGTTTGCTTGCTTTCAGTCAGGAAGAGAGCTTTTGATGACTTTGATATGAAAACCAAAAAAGCATAGGCAACTGAGACTTCCCTCCATCAAAGAATGATGCAAGGTTCCTGTGCAGTTTAAAACCTGCCCTACTTTTACTAGTTTACTTCTAGCATTTGACACTTAACCATCCACTACAGATTTCATCTATCCAATACAGGCTTGATTTCGCAGATTATGGAAACTAGTCATGAACAACATGTTTTTCCATCCTTGGGATGCTGTGGTGACAGGTTGAGGCTAGTATAGTACTATGGTCTTGCCTTCTACTTCCCTGTTAGAAGGCTGCATTTTATGGTACGTTAGAGAGGCTGTTGATGGGTCTACATGTGATAGTGGGATGCGTGAATCTAACTTGATCACTGGGATGTGCTCAGATATCTCCACTTACTGTTGAGATTCCGCTTGTGTGTGATCTGTGTATGCATTGCCTTCTGCCACTGCGCACTGGCAGCAGTGTTGCCTTCATCACAGGGGGTGACCAATCCTTTAGCTGAAGGGTCTCCAGCAGCAGGTCTTCTATGTTTCCCTCTGGTTTATGCCAACCGTTTACTGTCAACTGATGCATTTTGAAGCATTCTCTAAGTGTGACTCAATCTTCCTGTGTTGTTCCAAAATCTGTGCTTGTATGTTGGAGAGGACAATACATGTGCATATTCCATAGGTATGAATATCCTACAGAATACAGAGACTAAAAGCTGCTTGCTTGAAATCTGTATGTGTGTACGTGCTGCAGAGCACAGTTCTTTCTGCCCCAGGAGGTCCATCCTTTTCAGCTGCAGCCTATAGCAGGAATCATTGGAAAGGACCAAAGAAACTCTCTTGTTATGCCTCGGGAGACTGAAGTAGTCTGCAGGTAATATTGCTATGCTCTGCTCCTATTTTGTTTTCTCTTAAGCAACCTTGGGGAAACTTCATCACACATTTAACTGTGCAGTCTGATTGCTTTGGAGATTAAGGAATGATCAGTGTTTGGGCCTCTTGTAGTTGAGCATTCATGGCTTTCCAGGAGCCCTTTGGCAGCCAAGAGCAGTGTCAGAGAGCTGATGCGTTCCAATGGCTGGATGTTCTTTAGTGCAACATCTGAAAGGGACAGGGGAGTGCTACTACTTTGCCCCTAGTGATTTTTTTTTTTTTCTTCCCCTCCTTCCTTCTACAATGCTATTGACACTTTAGAGACCTGGCACTTGGGGTAATCCATCTTTTAAGAAAATGTCCCTGTAGCTGTTGTGTGCCTGGGAGATTCTGAATATGAAACTTAAGTTTTAGGCATGGTGCTGCAGCTGAACAGACAGGGAAGTGTCAGCCTTGACCCAAAAAGCTATGTGCAGGAAAGGAGGCTTTGCTTGGGTGAAGACTTGATTGAAACTTTAAAAAGGGGAAAAGAAAAAAGGTTAGGAAGATGATGCTAATGTGAGAGTGTGGCCAGCCTCTCATCACAAACAGGTGATGTTTACACTGTGGCAAGCAGGAAGAGGGATGTAAACGCAGAGGGTATGCCCTTGAAGAAGAGAGGGGTTTTTGATGGCTTCTGTGACAGTAGTACCTGTTTTGGCCTTGCTCTAAGTACAGAAAACCTTTTCTGCCAGGCTGTAGCTCAAGCTTTGAGTGAAGATGTGTGTGCAGATGAATGCATGAGTTTTGGCACAAGGTGCTTACATGAAACCTAACACTGAACCTAGAAGTGTGTTGAGTTACTGACAGAAAATAATATTTCTCTACACCTCTTCCCTTCTGTGCATAAATTGGGGAAATAGTACTTTCCTTTCTCACAAAGGAATGGAGGTGTAAGTTATTAGTGTAAAGTATCTTAATACAATTTATAGACAAAGCTCTCAAGAAATTTTCTTCTGTACTTGCATATCTCCTGCCAGTGTAGGAGTTACCATAACACAGCAGAATATTGATGTGTCTAATCCCTCACTCTGCATCTGGCAGCAGCCATTAGCTAGTACTCAGGAGACAGGTAAAAATAGATTAAAAATCACCATGTAAGTAGTCCAGCGCTTTGTTACACAGGAGATAAAAATGCTTTTACACTCTTGAAGCAAGTTGAACTAATCTTCTTGCAATTCTTGGCCTAGTTAGCATATCTGCAAATATTACTTCAGCTAAATTGTGAATGTGGTTAACTAATCTTTCCTTAGGAGAAAAAATTCATAACTGCTTCTTGCTCCGACTAGATTGCTTGTGGTCCTCAGAGACCAATTGCTTTGAACTTCCGTTACCTTGTGTGTGTCTTGCCTCTGCTACGTTCCATGTAGCCATCCCTTCTTTCCCTTCTATTTCTCTATCCCGCTATTAATGTGGTATTTTTGGAAGTGGCCTATTCCAAATTTTGTGACATACAAAGACATTGGATCAGAAAAGGAATTGAAAGTGGATCTTAGGGAGATTTGGGGAGGGAAGCATGGATTTTTCTGCTACTCTGTTCATACTAAAGAATGTTGGTCCTGGCTGACTGTTAGATGTTACTGTGATGAAAACGACTGATCACTTTGTAGTGATGCAATTATTTCTAGCACTGCATAGTTAATTTTTTGTTTCAAATTTTTCTTAATTACATCAAATATGCCCATTTCTAATATGGGAGAACTTAGTTTGCTGAATGTTTAGGAATCTGAAGGTTGTAGACATCTAAAGATGCTTTGCCACAGTCTTTATTCATGAGGAAGAATACTTAAATCATTAAAAAGAAAATCAGTATCCTTATTAATGAAGGACACCCTGTTCTTGCAAAATCTCTAGGCAGAAACAACTCCAGAGAGTTCAGTGGGATTACTCTGATAAGTAAACGCAACAAAATAAATGGGAAAAAAATGACTGAAAACTACATTCTTTGAATTTCTTTTTAGCTGATGTTGAAAAATTCTGCTTTTTCTTTAGATATGGATAAGGGATGGAATATGAAATGCATGCTTTGGTTAATCCAATAAACTTGAACACTTAATTCAGATCCAATTCATATCTTGGTGAAAGAGTACTGTGAGTCTACTGCAGGATACATGCATTATGCTTAGAAGCTAAAGCAATAACAAAATCTCATCACTTGTTTTTTTTTCTTTGTTTCTACCTTATGCGTGTTAACGTTGATCAAACAGAGCTGGAAATATACTGGCGGTTTTGATATCCCAGTTTGGTAATAGACTAATACTAAAGGAAGCATCTAACTGCATGTCTCAAGAATTAAGTGAAGTTCTTTGAAAAGATGTAAAAACATTAGATCTGCGTGCATGTGTTTTTGACTTGACTGCAGAGGCAATGATTCCAAACTTATTACCTTGATTTCCCTCCCCTAGGATTACCTGGACATGTCCCACTTCCCCACTTCCCTGTTATTACAGACACTTTGTTACTGCTCTCTGCCTGTTGCATCCAAGCTTTGCGTCCCAAAGGCTAAAATGCAATCCAGTAAATCAGAGCTTTTTAAAAATCAAGATGACACATGATACAATCATGTACAATCTTCATATATCTTTTCTGGGAACACGTGTCTCTTTGGAGGTCTCTGGGTTTTGTAAAGCAAGTGTGGTTTGTGCTCTGAATTTGTTGCAATTGATCTTGGCTTTGGCCTCGCAGCTGTTGGCACTACCAGGCTGTTTGGGAGAGTGTGCATGTCAAGTTAAAGGCAGTAAGTATGTCTGCTTCTCACATGGTGCTGGGGAAGAAGCAGGGGCAGAACACAAGAGCCAGGGAGTATGTAGCAGCCAGATACTGTAGCTTCTGATTCCAGGTATGTGTCTGTTACGTGATTGACATCACTCCCACTACACATTTTTTTTTGTGTGTGTGTGAGCAGTGAGTAAAGCCAGTAATCTAGATATTTAATTGCTCAATCTGTAAAGCAGATGAAGCTGCATAATTGGTGTTACAAGTTGTTAGTTCAGTGTTGGCACAGATGTCAGGAAAAGTGTTCAGATTCTACCACAGAAGTACAAGACTGAGTTCTTGCAGCAGTATCTGAATGCACAGTTCTATTTGTAGCTCTGGTTGAGGTCTGACTTTTTTTTTTTCTTTTTATTATGGTTACTGAATTTTCCTTTCTTTCCTAACCCTGCTTGGCATTTAGACTTACAGGGAAGCTTATTCATGTTAAATAGTTTGAGGGAGCTGAGATGAGACCAGAGGAAGAAGACTGTTCGAATGTTTCTTTGTAGGCTGGCAGAAGAGTTCTTGTTATTCACTAAAACTTGCTCTGAATTTGTACAGCACTGCTGCTATGGAAATAAACTGTGGCTTTTTGAGCATGGAGCAGAAGAAAAATGCACTTTGCACACTGACCCTTTGTTCTGAAGTGGTTCTTTGAAGAGCAGTGACTTATTTAGCAGTTAACACCTCTCAGAACATGATAATAAAGTCGCCTGAACAAGATAACACGTGTGTTTTAACCTCACTTTGAGGAGAGTCCAGACCAACATCTGCATAAATCATGGTCTGTGCAGATGGGTGTCATGCAATGTGTCTAGTATGGTTTGTAATAGGCAGAGAGAGCTAACGGAGGAGGAAATGGCATCTGAATAGACAGGCTTTACTACAGGTTTCACAGTAAAGAAATAAAATAATAAAGGAAGTGATAACTAAGATAATTCTTTAAGGCTGGAATAATATCGGGCTTGGTAAACTTTAGATATCCTTCTGCTAGTTGCACTCCCTATCAAGATACCAGCGTTCTGAATTGGGGGGGGGGGGTGGTGGTGGTGGTTGGTGTGAGAAATTGCCAGTTGAATACTTTTTAAAAATTATTATTATTTTATTTCCCCCCTCACGCCCCAGCCGTGCTCCCTTTCTCCCCTCCCTGGCACACAGCGGGGCTCCTCGGGGTGCGGTACCCCCTCCCCGCCGGTGCCGGTGTGGGGGGGACGGCGCTGCGGTTGCCATGGCAGCGCCCGCCGCAGCATCCTGGGCATCAACTTTCCCCCTCGCTTAAAAGCGAGCCGAAGCGGCGGCCGGGAGGGACGGGACGGGGCTGCGGGGCTCTGTCGCCGGGCTGCGGAGCGGTCGCCGTCGGCTTGCCCTGCCTCCGCGCCTGCGGAGCGGCCGCGCCCCGCCTGCGGACTCCCCCGGGGCGCGGCGGCGGGCAGGCGGGGAGCCATATTGCCGAGCGGGCGGAGGGTCCCGGGCCGGGCTCCGGTGGCTGTCCCGGCGCCGACTGACACCTCCTCCTCCCTCCCTCCCTCCTCTCCCGCTTCCCTCGGCGGCCGCCGCGCTTTCCTTCTGCTTGATCCCGGCTTCTGGCAGGCATCGCCCAGCATGCCGATCGCCCACTTACTGGAGCTATGGAAAGGGATAGAGGTGGAGCCCATGGAGACGGAGGTGAGCGGCGGGGGATGCGGGCGGCCGCAGCCGTGTCGCCGGCCCCGCTTTCCCGCCGGGGGAGCCGCCTCGGTGTTGCCCCAAACCTGGCGAAACGGGGTGCGATGAGGATCCCTCGCCCCCTCCGCTCGCTACGGCGAGCGTGGGGAGAGGCTCGGCAACCTGTTGCCCGGAGTGGCTTGGAGCGGAGGTGTCCGCGCCCCAGCCTGCGCCGCTCCCCGCGGAGCCCGGCCAGGGTGCGGGGCGTCGGTGCGGGCTCTCCTCTCGCCCGCTCCTTCACCGGGCTTGGGCCGGAACCGTACTGCGGGTATCGGGGGGCGAACGTAGGTGAAGGAGCGTGAAGCAGATGGAAACCTGTAAAGCGGGCTGAGTAGGACTTCAGTTCGCATTTAAACATGAAGAGTCCGTGAGCTCTAATTTGAGGCTGGGGTAGGTCCGTGGTTCTCGCTTCTGTTTTGAGCTCCCTTGCGTTTATTTCGGCATCAGCACAAAATTGAAGTCAGACCCTCGTCCGTTACCTCTGAGCACAGGACTGTGCTTTCAGGTTCATGCTAGAAACACAACGCTGTGATAACTAGCTGGTTGCTGTTATATGCACGCATGGTTTGTGTTGAAGAGTTTTCATTACCTGCAATTTAAGATGGTCTTGTGTCAAGAAAGGTATCATCTTTTTGTGCAGCACTGGGCATAGTGAATTCCGGAGTATTTCTGGGGCTCTCGAGTAGCGCAGTAAAAACAAAGTATTTCTGGTCAGCTGTTTCCAGCACAGGGTACGTATTTGTGACAGGTGATAGGAATAGCTGAGTGAAACTTGTGAGGTGTAGGGGTTTTGTGTTTACTACTTAACATTCACCCGCCTTAGCTTCATTGATCAGGGTACTCTAACAGGGTTTGGGGGAGAGGGATAGAGGGGAGTGTAAATTAACCAGCCAGGTTACAGGGAACAAAAACACTTGTCCCAAAAGAGTTGCTGAATTGTGGGAAAGGTTTCATACAGAGTGCTAATTTATATGTTTACACAATACGGCAGAAGCGATACTATAATGTATGATACCAGTATGGCTCATTCTGGAGCCCCTAGGTTAACAATGAGTTGGGGGGGGCTTGCAGAGGTTTATATCACGCAAGTCACTTCCGAGTGCTGCCACTGCTCCTCTTTGCGTGACGCAAGGAATCTGAGTGCTAACAATCAGGTTATATCTGGGAAACAGCAAGTTGTTCCTGATTTTGAAGTAGTCAGCTGACAACCTGTTTAAATCACTTTCCCAATGAACTTGTATGACTGTATTTATGGTGAACAGTTTTCTGTTGAACATTATAGAAACGATGCTTTTGCTCCTCTGAAGTGTACCTTTCCATTGACCACAGCATTCAAAGTGCATGTATGTGCTTGCTCTCTTCCTCTTAAAATCAGTTTGATTTGTGTGTTTCTGCTCCAGACAGAACATGCTTCAGGCATTGCTCAGATTGCTTTATTGGCCATCAACTTCTAGGAAAGACTTCCCTAGATTGTAGGGTAAGCTCCTGCACTAAGGCCCCATGTCCATTGCTTGAGATAACAGCTTTCTATCGTCACCACTTTTGTTGGCGGAGGACCATTTAGACCTTTCTTCCAGAATAAACCATGTGGGTCTCCTTACCAAGTGTGACTGACCCATTGCAAAGCTAGTTAATCAGATGTTTGGTTTGGGTTTTCTTTGCATCTCCTGCTTTAAGGAGAGTACCATAGCTAGGAGCTACACTGTTCTATCACTCCTGCTACGATTCCACTTACAAAAAGTTTGCAGAGGGTTAAGGAATTGCAGACAAACTTTTGTGGTTTAGATGAGAACAACAGATAGCAATAAGACAATAAATGGTGTTCTATCTCTAAGCTCATTAAAGATATGCTATAGCTTATAACCCTTTTAAATCATGCTGTAGATAGAATTCCTAAAGTACCGTTTGCTCAAATCTAGTTAAGGTACATAGAAATTAACTTTGTCTCTTGTGGGCTATTGTCTTTGAAGACCAGTCATCTTTTCAAACACTGATGACATTTGGTCTTTAACGAGCTGAATGCAGCTTTAACACTGAAGATTGGACTGCGTTGAGGGAGCTGTCACTGGCTCTGAATCTGTGTGGGATAAATGTTTTCATGATTGTCTGCAAGTTGTTCTTTTTCACAGAAGCTTTTCACAGTTAGACAAGGAGGGAGACGGTTTCATTCTTTTACGCATATGGACCACTTTCTCCTCCCCTTCCTTAATGCCAAAAAACCTTTTAAAATAGAGGCATTTATGAGTGCCTGCGCATGACTCGGGTGAATGACTTGCAGATATTAAGGACAGCATTTATAGTAAATCAATAGCTTGATAAGGAAGAGTGCGTTGAGGGCATGTCCTATATTGTGTTTGCCTAAAGGAATATGGGAGCAAAATCCTGCTTCTTTCACCTGTTGACTCAGGAGGCCATTAATTGTGACTGACAAGTAAGCAACAAAACTAGGTTGTTTGCTGCGTCTAGAATTTCTTTGTGGGTAGGCAAGTTATCGATCCCTCTCAAACTGGATAGATGGGGCAGTGAATTACAGCCTTGGGAATATTTTCCCGAGTAAGGGCTGCATGATCGAGCTCTGTGTAATCTTTCTACCTATTTTCCAAAGGGCTCATCACTTAATAGACTTCAGCTGAGCACCCATTAAATGATAATACTTAAATGGGAGATGAGTGTTTAGAAAACTTGGTCCTATGTACGCATACGTTCTCTCTTCTCAGCAAGAAATACTGTTCCACTTCTCTAGTTTCAGTTTATGTATTTTAGGTTTGTGTGGCAATGTTTTGGTAGTGGTGGGACTACAGGGGTGGCTTCTGTGAGAAGCTGCTTGAAGCTTCCCCTATGTCCGACAGAGCCAATGCCAGCCAGCTTCAAGATGGACGCACTGCTGGCCGAGGCTGAATCCATCAGCAACAGTGGTAGCACCTCTGAGATAACATACTTAAGAAGGTGGGGAGGGGTAAAACCTGCACAATTGTAGCTGGAGAGAGGATTGAGAATATGTGAGAGCAACAACTCTGCAGACATGAAGGTCAGTGGAGGAGGAGGTGCTCCAGGCACCTGAGCAGAGATTCCCCTGCAGCCCACAGTGCATTCTGTGGTGAGGCAGGCTGTCCCCCTGCAGCCTGTGAAGGTTAACGATGGAGCAGATATCCACCTGCAGCCTGTGGAGGACCCCATTGTGGAGCAGGTGGATGCCCAAAGGAGGCTGTGACCCTGTGGGAAGCTGGTGCTGGAGCAGGCTCCTGGCAGGACCTGTGGAGAGAGGAGCCCATGCTGGAGCAGTTTTCCTGGCAGGAGTCATGACCCTGTGGGGGACCCACGATGGAGCAGTCTGTTCCTGAAGGACTGTACCCCATGGAAGGGACCCTTGCTGGAACAGTTCATGAAGAACTGCAGCCCGTAGGAAGGACTCATGTTGGAGAAGTTCATGGAGGTTGTCTCCTTGTGGGAGGGACCCTATGCTGGAGTAGGGGAAGAGTGTGAGGAGTCCTTCCCTGATGAGGAAGGAGTGACAGAGACAACATGTGTGATGAACTGATTGCAGCCCCTATTCCCTGTCCCCCTGTGCTGCCTAGGGGGAGAAGTTAGAGAATTCAGGAGTAGAGTTAAGCCTGAGAAGAAGGTGTTTTTAAGATTTGAGTTTAGTTCTTTTTATCCTACTCTGATTTGCTTGGTAATAAATTAAATTCATTTTCCCCAAGTTGACTCTTTTGCCTGTGATAGTAATTGGTGAGTGATCTGTTCTTGTCCTTATTTCAACCCATGAGCCTTTCATATTTTCTCTCCTCTGTCAACTTTGCGGCTTTGGTGGGCACCTCATGTCTAGCCAGGGTGAACTCACCACATCATGAATAATCTTGCTTAGTTCTTCATTTTTGTGCAATTTCTATGATAAACCTGGTTTTGACAATTCATCAGCAATTTTAATAGTGCCAGCATGCCCTTGCTTTCTCCTATATCTCTTAGCATTTAATATATCTTGGAGAAAGCAGGTCCCTATGGATTGAAAGGTTAACTTACCTGTGTGAAGAATTGAACATGCCTTCTACAGTAGTATAAATTTGGATTTAAGTGACTGAAAATAAACTGAATGCATGTTGTGCTAGAACTTGGCTTAGAATTGTGTCTTTCTCAATAACAGGTATTTACAATACTTTTTTTTTTCCTCTCTTTTTGCCTCTCTGTTCACTAGCCTGTGGTGGAAGATGCTGCCCTGGATGAAGAACCTGTAAAAGAGGTAAATCTGTTTATCTGTGGATTATGCAAATGTTAGGAAATTATTATAATATAATCTTCTGCCTTTGTGCAAACAAAATGTCTGTGGTACTTCTCCATGTGTTCCTAGCCTTGAAGATGCGAAACAACCCATTTTTTTAGTCTCTATTGCAAGGTCAAGTGAAAAAAGGAGAATAGACTTATTCAACTAGAGTTTAGGGAATTTTATTTTACAGATACTATCCTTGTGCTGGTTTTCCAAGAAAGAAGAAAAAACTTCTTGAGGCATATGAATTTCCTACAGAGGATATTTTGTAATAACCTCAAAAAGAGCAGCTGCCATCATAACAGTGCTTGTGTATTGTGAATTGTGCCTGATGTCTTAACCCCCAAAACTACTAATTTTTTAATTCATTCCTCTTGGTCCACTAGCCTGGTTCTTCATCCCAAGCAAGACTTGAGCTAACTCTTTCCTTCAAGTTAATCTATTTTTTGTATTGTTGTAGCATTGTACTATTGTGCTATATTTAAAAAAAAAACCAAAAACCAAAACAGAACCAGAAGAACCCCCAAAATAAAAAAAAATAAATAATCACTAAACAAAACAACCAGCCAAACAAAAAAAACCCACCCAAAGCCAAGAAAAAGCCCAAACCTACAGAAAAACACAAGTCTTGCCTCAAAGTGTTTAAATGCCAAATATAAGAGAGAGAATGTGATATGAAGAGAGAAAGCAGGTGAGAGCAGATCAACATTCACTATTATGATGAACTGAGGGCAAAGCTTGACTGTAAAGCAGGTAAAACAACTTGCTGCTGGTCCCAGGCATCAGTACAAGCTGCTGTTGCTTGTGTGGAGTAAACCAAGGGGTGCTCGAAAGATCATTAAGCAGCCCCTGACTCCAAAAAGTGAAGGAGACTGAATCAGTTCAGGACTGAAGGGAAGCTGCAAAGACCCCTGTCTAAAGAGCCACCTTTGAACACGTTAAGCTTTTCAGTATCTCTTACTTTCTGAAACTTCAGATTTACCTTTGTGATGTTTAGTTTTCAGTGCAAGGGTAAGTTGTTACTTTCTAATATGTTAAAAGAGTAGTTTTATCCCTTCTAATGATAGAAGTCTGAGTTTTGAGCTCTGTGAAATGGATGCAACTTCCAAATGTAATTTTCTTCCTCCTTTTCAATTTCTTAAAAAGACAGCACTAAATTATTCTTGTAAAAGCCTGGGGCTGAGATTAAGTGCAGGTAACTGGGTTTATCGCATTATCTTTGAGGATATTGCTGAAGATTAAGTTTCTGGTTTGTGGGTTTGGGTTTTAGGGCGGTTATTTATTTTTTTTGTGAAGATGGCCTTCATTTCCTAAATGAATTTAAACCCAGTTAATTTTCATTAGGGATGCATCTTATAATTCTTACATTTTAAATTGGCAGAAAAAAAATTGCATGTAATGACTACTTATACAGAGAAAGCTCAGTCCTGTATTCTCTCATTTTCTGTTGCGTTTACTGCTAAGTATTACGATTTGCAATTTGGTATCTGTAATTGTCTTTAGCTTTCTGTATGTCTACTCCTGCCTCAGCAAGGCAACTGCAGTGTCTGTATGCCAAGTGGGAGGATGTACTTATATCTGATTGAAAAACCTGTTGCACTTGTGCCTATGTTTTATAATGCACAGGGACCACTAACAAATCATTGACGATGAAATATCACTGTCTAATGTAGAAGTACCCTCACTCTTCACCTAATTTTCCTCCATGTCCCTTCATTATGCAGTACTACAGAAAAACACAATAAGAAAAACTGACTGGTTTTGACCCTTAGTCTGCTGCTGCCATGTTGTTTCAGCTTTTTACTGGCTTAGTCTATAAGCCTGCTCTATTCCTATGAAGCTTGCATCCTACTCTAGTGGTACTGTAGGAAAGAATGGTCTACTGCTCTGGTGACTTTCTTACTGATAGCTGTACTGTGCCCAAACTCAAAGCCAATTTTTTCAGGAAACAGTAAAGCATGACTTAAGGGGTAACTTTGAATCATGTAATGCAAGGGATCGCATTTATTTGAAGGATGTTCTTGTAAATAACCTGTTTAGGCTACGTTGGCCTGCTGTTCTTTCTATCCTCTGTATTGACAAATGAGTTGGTGGCAAAATGCATTATAAAAACTGCACTACTTGTTTTTCTGAGATCTGATCTTGCTGTTGATGGACAAGTTCTTTAAATGTCGGGGTGGGGGGGTGTCTAAATTTAGGGGATTGTTGGATACAGCAATGTTTCTGAGGCACATTATGGTCCTAGAGCAGTGTGTGTCAGCTCTGCTCTAGAATTGTTGTCTAGATTACTCAGGGTTGCTATCATTAGGGTGCTCCCCAGGAGGTCTTCGCAAAGCCATGGACCCTGTTTGTCCTGCCACAAAGGTAAGCAGGTTAACTGGTGGGAATTTCCTTAAGAGAACTTCAAACTCCTGTGGCAGTCCTTGCTTAGACTTGTGGGATGCAGTTTTTCCACAAAGTGATTCTTTTTGGCAAACTGGTCTTTTTTTGATAGGGGATGGTAAGTTTGACCATGTGATCGCTAGAGGCCCAAACATACTTAAACAAGGGTGTTATGCCTTGTGGTCTGGCCTAGGTCCAAGCTAGGCATTGATATTTTATCTATATCCTTCTTGAAGGTGCAGTTGGCAGTAAAATTCGTTGTCACGTCTTTCTAAGACAGTGAGCATGTGTGCAATACAGCTCACAGCACTTTCAGTTTGAAGCCATTACCCCTCATCCTATCACTATGCTCCCTGATAAAGAATCCCTCCCCAGCTTTCTCGTAGGCCCCCTTCAGGTACTGGAAGGCTGCTATAAGGTCTCCCTGGAGCCTTCTCTTCTCCAGGCTGAACAACCCCAACTCTCTCAGCCTGTCTTCATAGGAGAGGTGCTCCATCCCTACTTGGATAGTTTTCATATTCCTCCTAGTCACCTCTCTGTGGTTCCTCCTCTCATACTTCACTTTCATGGCTGAGTTTTGTCAGAGGCTCCTTGTTCATCCATGCAGGCCTCCCGCTGTCTTTGCATAATTTTCTGTTGGTCAGTGTGGCCAAATCTTGAGCTTGGAGGAGGTGATCTGTGAAAATTAACCAGCTCTCGTGGACCCCTCTTCCTTCCAGGGTCATCTTGGTAACTGCAACCAAAACAGCCCTTGAACTTCACACTCCTGACTGAGTACTTCTTTGTTTGCAAGGATTAGGTCCAGCAGAACAATTTCATTCATCGGCTCCTTGATCACCTGTGTTAGGAAGCGCATTTATCAATGCGGAAATCTCCTCGATTGCTTGTGCACTTTCAGAAGATGCCAGGCTGGATAAAGTAGATGCTTTGAGGATCAGGGCCTGCACACATAAGGCTTCTTCCTGTTATCTGAGGAAGGCCTCTACTTCTTCCTGGTCAGGTTGTCTCTAGACGGTACCTACCACAGCATCAAGCTACATCAGTGCTAGTGTAATGCTAAACTGCTGGCGACAGTCCCTCTTTCAAAGCTGCTAGAGTAGTATTCAACTACAGAGACAATGGAGAATGTTTCCAGGCTGTTTGTTGTGATCATCACTAGGATTATCTCAAACCAGCTTAACTAGTGTACACAAGTACTAGAATTGTTGGTATATCGCCTCATTTCTCTGACAAAAGAAAAAAAAGCAGCAGCTAACTTCCAGCAAATCAGAAAATTCTTGTCTGCCATTCAAAAAGTTGCTTTTGTTGCAAAATTGGGGAGGTGGTTGTTGGTTTATTTTAGTAGTATCTGGGGAACTTTCCCTTGTGTCTCCCACTTCAATTGATCAAAGGTCTGAATACACCTAGTACAGACTGTTCAACCCATTATGAAAACTAGTGTATGTTGTGGATGAGTTTTAATAGTGATCATAATGACTGCTTAGCAAAGAAAAAAAAAATCCCTATCTTGGAGTGGTTAAGGTTGTGGGTGACAGGTTAATATGCACATAGAGAATCTACAAAACAGAGTAACTGGGTAAACTTCTCTGCTACTTCATGTGTTGTATGTTTGGGTTACCAGGAATGATCACAAGACATGAACTTGTCCTGGGGTAGGAAGCTATTAAAGAGCTATTAAAGTTTCTTGCTTTTTTTTTTTTTAATACATACACACAAAAAAATAAATCTGTATCTTGTTAAAATAACCTGGGTCATAGGAACAAACTGTTCTTTCAGGAAAAAACAAATAGGAGGCTGCTCATTAAATGAGTGGTATGGCACAGTGTAGAGAAGTATAATATATAATATGATGTAAAAAGTCTTGCGGAGGGAAGCCTAGTTAAAGTTGCTAGATCATAACAACACTATGTTTATTGAACATGATGCTTTCTTCTTCCTCCATTAAAAAACAAACAAAAAAACCAACTAACCCCTCACCCCCTAAACCCTGAGAATTAAGAAACAATGTTTAAAAAAAATGTTCAAAGTAATGAAAAATTGTTTTCTTATTAAGTAATGCATTGTCATGACAATAAATAAGTAACTGTGAGTACAGATATGCTATGCACCTCTCTAAAAAAGAGATGCATATGAGTCTTTCTGGGATGACTTGTTTTTTTCTGTAAAAGTAGTTACTGAATGAGCTCAAATGCAGACCCTTATCTGATTACTGGAAAATTATGACCTTGTATAGATCCTTACAAAATTACACCGGTGATGTATGTAAGAAACAAATTATGTTTTTTTTCTCCTTCCCACAGTTCTTTGAGAATGTTACATAGGTAGCGTAAGCTGTTTTACTTTAAGTAAATTATAAAAACTTTTTAAAAAATCTCAAGTATTTAGCTTTTACAAAGGATTTGGTAGGTAATAACGTAAATTGACTTTAGAAATCCATTTTTTTCCAAAATATATTTAGGAAATTGATCCACAGTGCCTGTCTTCTAATATTATCTTTTTTTTTTTTTTTTTGAAGTAAATAACTGCGATTTGTTTTGGAATGAAATTGATCAGGCAACCAATGGAACATTGGTTTCTGTTTAATGCAAAATAGAGAATATAAAAGTGTGCCCTTGATGGAGGTGAAGGGTTATTCCACCATTAACTTTGTGTGGATAAAATACGAAAGGGACAACTGGGGTCATGAAACAAATCCAGTGTCTCCTTCCATTGCATCCCAGAGCCTGTGTTTCAGAATCCCAGCACTGGAGGGAAAGCTGACAGGAGAACAGTAGCACTGCCCTCTTTGACAGAGAACTATGTTACTTCTGATTCTTTATAAATTGAATACTTCTTGTCACTGTCCTCACCAGCTGAATCAGGACAGACCTAAGGGAGATACCAATACAAAAAAAAAACCTGATTTTTTAACTTTGATCTTTTTCCTTCTCCTGCCCCATGTACAATTCATACAGCAAGTAGAGAGACATAGAAAACTTCAAATGTTTTGGGCAAAGTGATGTGTAGAAAGTTATTGCACAAACTGAAAGAATTGTGATGCTTGAATGGGATATCATTAAACTTAAAATGCTTAAGTTAGCTAGAAAACAAAGTTTAATATTTTTATTGCACGGTCTCTGCCACTCTTTTGAATTACTGCTTTCAGACAGTGTGCTGTTTGGGCTCAGAGCCAGGATAATAGCATTTAGAAAGACTTCTGAAAAATGTCTGTGAACCTTGTTCAGGGTTTCTCGATCCCTCTGGCTTTCTGCAGCTATTGCCAAGATGCTGATGATCTATGGTGAATGGCAACTTGCACTGAAACTATTCTCTCCATGGACAAAGGGTTGACAGATCCTGTTTCTTAGAAACCTTAGTTTTTAAGAACCAAAAATGAACTCTGGTTCAATATCTATTGAGAACCTAGATGACAAGGTTTTTAGCTGGTAGAGAAGATAGCTGATAACTATAATTGATGGCAGAGCTCTCCTTACCTGAGATAACACCTGATGCTCACTCCCACTGAAGTGTGATTCCCACTTGTGTTGGCTGTGAGCCATTATTGAATCAGGACTTTGCTGTGGCAGTGATCTCAGCTATGTTCCTGATGCTCTGAGGTGTACTGACACAGTGGAATGGTACAACCTGCAGAGTTTGGGGACAATGCATGAGGGGTGTGTGTGTATGTGTTTTTTGGTTGTGTGTTGGATTTTAAGTTTGCAGTGGTTAGTTATTGATCAAAGAGCGAACCAACCAGTTTTTTTCCTAGGCAGACACCAAAACAGACAATTGTGATTTACTCAATCAGGCAGACACTGGGATGCACAGCAATTGATGTTCAGAAGCTTTTAAATTAAACTTTGTAGTGACTGCTACAATCCAGTCTACTAAGCCAATGTCACGCTGAATGGGGAGAAGTTGTTCTGATAAAGTATATGCAAGATGTAAAAGGATAGAGTTAGGCTGCTTGATTTTTAGCAAGGGTTATTACTTAAGATGGATGAAAGTTCATCTGTGGAAAACTGTTCCCTCATGAAAATGAACTTGTTCCATAATGGCAGTTGGTGCCTGAGAGAGTGTGCTGGCTAAGAGCTAGTTGTGTCATCAGGAGAGATGAGTCACTTGGCAGACCCTATAGTCAAGGATAAATTGTCTCTGGGATGAGTGTGGTGCCTCCTAGAGAGCAGTATCTTTTAAAGTGGAAGCAAACTACAACTTACATGTAGATGTTCATAACTCTAGCGTGAGAAAACCCATTTCTCTTCAGTCAATGAGCTAGTCGATTGTTCCCCCCCCCCCCTTTTTTTTTTCTACCCCTAGCTTACTCTAGTTTTCTCGCTCACTCTGTGGTTTGCTCTCTCCTAAGAACAGAGTTCTGTGTTGAAATAAGAATTCTTCCTTTGAATCCTCTTTTCTTCTTTCCCACTACTTCCAAGGCTTATAAATAACTTTCCCCAAAGGAGGAGTGATGTGGCAAAGAACCAAGATGAGCAGTGCTGCTGTTCGGGGAAAAAAGCAGTCAGAGGAAGGTTTTTTTTTTTTCTTCTAGAAGATTTGATGGGAAAAATCAGAAGGTAGCTCTACTATCTGTGGAAGAGCAAAAAGTATCTCAAATGGACATGGTTAGACCCAGAAGAATTATCATGTTGTCATTGTTGATGTCAAGGATTAAATTTCTGCTTCTAAGTAGTTACATGCTTCAGGATGCAATTTATTTTATCCAAGAGATGACTAGTTCCCTGTTCGCTAAAAGGGAGCTTTGGGTAATTAATTAGCTGGGCTGCATCTGAACAAATAAGTCAAATCCAGAACCTCTGCAAGTTTATAGGACATCTAATCAGTAAGTTTGCATGTGTATTACACTCAGTTTCACAAAAATTAAGTTGAAATTTAGTGGTGTGTGAAATATATAGTGTTCTTTTGTTGCTGCTCTAAATATGTTTTTGAGGTTAAGGAGGAGGCCAATTACTCTTAGGCACCTGGATGCTTAAAAACTGGACGATGTTTTGTCATTTGGCCAGTTAGTTCTCACAGGTGGCCAGGGAATTAATGTTGTATAAGCACCTTTATGGAAGACAAGAGTTGCATCAACACCAGAGAAGTGTGGGGCTGAACATAGAGGTCTGATGTCTAGGGTTGCAGGTGGGTATTTGTACAGTATTGCACTGCCTATGTGAAGCAAACTGCAAGTTCCCAGCTGTTTAAAACTTTGATCCAGCATCTACACAAAATTTATTGCTTATCTAAGTTGCTTCAAGTTGCATCATGATCAAATGACTTCTTTGTAATTATATGAAGTCAAAACCTTAAGTCTTCTAAATGCTTTTATTCTGGATGTGAGTGAGGAGATTAGTAAATGGTAAATTCTGACTCCTGCCCCGTCTCATCAAAATGAGCTTGGGTTTCCTGATTGCTATTTATGTCTTTATTTTGTAGCTGTTTTCTCCCCTTTTCAATTGCTCTGTTTGTGTGAAGTCAGTAGAGTGACTACTAGGTTCTTTTAGTCCACTCCAGAATTCTTCTTTCTGTTGCCAAACTTCAAAAAGAAAAGGGGAGGGAAAGCACAGTGTGTACTAATTGGCAATCACCTCTATGATGGATGATTGAAGTACAGTCTATCCCTTTCATCAATATCTTGTGTTATTTGTGGTACTCTGAGTTTTAAGTATGGCATTTAAGCATATTTATTCATGTTTAAGCACTTGAATACATAACCTTATCTGCAACCACAGTTCTCATCTCCAGTAATCAGGATCCAGGGGGGTTCTCAACATTTAATCATCTAAAACTTTTACATTTTAAGTCCAGTTCTCAGTTTTCAACTGTGGTGAGAAGGTAATGCTAATATATTTAGTAATACCTCTTATGGAAGAAAATACTTCAAACAGAACAATAGCAATACAGTACTGCTAAAAAAGCTGATACACTCTTGTGCATGAGACTGTTATTTGAGTGGATTGCTTCCTGGTATGTGCTAATAAGCATTTATGTTTAATTTAAATCTCCTGCATTTTCCTATAAAAAGTCTTTTATTATGATAAACAGTCTTGAGAGAGACTTCTTGTACAGTATGTATTACAGCAGCTTTTAACACAATTTACTTTATTAATCTTTCCTTTAGGACACTAAAGGCTGTGAGTCACTCTTCCTGCAAAGGGAGATGATACAAAGGATTTAAATTGCAAAAGTAGTGTCTTGGTTACATCAGTGAGCCTTCTCTGAGTGTCGGTCATCTGAAAACTTTTTCTGACTTACACAGGAGAAGTGTACCTGTGAATTTCCACATCCCACAGGGTGCCTGAGGGCTCTGTATTCCAGACCATAACACTGGTAGCTAAAGGTGCAGAGCACCCTCCTTGAAATGCTGCAGCCGTGGTCTTGAAAGCTACTCTGAGCACTCTGCACAGCTGAATAGGGAAGGAATGGTAAAGGGTGTGTGTTTATTTTTATATATATATATATATATACACACAAACATGTTTATGTCTACTTTTAGCTAGCAAGGATGTCTTTGAAATGCTTGATCTCTTCATCTCCTTTCAAGTAATTTTGGGAGGCTCCCTAGAAGCAGAGGGGAGCAACAGGAGAAAGAGGGCTAACTTCTGTTCCGAAAATCAAAGCTAGAGCTAAATTATGCTTAGCACTCTCCAGCCTCCAAACTGCAGTATTCCTGACTGCACTGAAAGAGTATCCATTTTCTTTAAATTAGGTAAGATTCCTGTAGAGTTGCGCTAGATGCATGGAGCACATCTGACCCAGAGGAACAGAGTCAGAAGACCTGTCAGGGCAGGAGAATGTGGCGTGTGCCTAGGTTTATTTCTATATCGAATTACTTTATCCTCTTGAATTTCCTGTGGTCAGTTTTCCTAGCCTGTCATACGGTTTTACCATGCTTGGAGTGGGGAAGAACGTGACCCTGAAACTCCATCGCATGCTTCTAGTTTCACAGGGAGAGATTTCTTCTTCTGGAAATGGGCTTTTTGACTAGGGGAGGGCAGTAACTGCATCTGTCAGGATATTAAATAATGGCTTCAAGTTGACAAAGGAAGTAACTTTTAAGTGTGCCTGTGAAAGACCTAATCCACCGCTGTAATGGGGACCTCTGATCTTCTATCATTTGTGTTCTCTGGGACATAGGTCATAAGTTGTACAACTTTGCACTTGTTGAAGTGACAACAGTGATAGATCCTGACTCTGTGTAGGTTGTGTTTGTGGTGTGTGTTTTAAGAGAGAGAAGGAGAAAAGCCTTTCCTCTGGAGCTTGTTGTCCAGGAGCTAAAAAATTGCTGGTCTCTGGAGTAAACAAAGCTGTTGTCTGTGCTGTGGTGATAGTGGAAGAAGGTTGTAATTCCATCTTCAGGACAGTTGTGTGAAATGGAGCTGCAAACCCAGCTGAGTCGGGGAGACAGACACAGTGAGAAGATGCTGGAGCCATGGTTGGACACCACGTAAACAATGTTGAGGTCAGTGTCAGTGGCAGGACTGGAGCACAATGAGTTTCTGAGCTGCTGTTTTCCAAGATCCTGAAAGAAGACGAAAGCCTCTTAAAAAAACCAACCAAACAAACAAAAACCAAAACACTGTTCAGCACTAGAGGCAATACACTCCATTTCCTGGTGTAGTAAGTGACTCTACAATTTTTGCTCATGTGCAACAATATGGAAGACTTGCTGGCTAAGGGCAAAGTATGTAAAGCTGTTTGCCTCTTTCCTAATCAATGTTTTGTTGTTATACTGGGAAGAAGGATGCAGTGTGATGTTGTAGTCTTCCTGTCATTTCCATAAGTGTATTGATCCTTTTTTTGTGAAAGCAGTCTTACCAGCAGTGCAGTGGAAGAGAAATAGGAACAATGTGAGAAATGCTAGTGCTCTACACTAACTACAGATGTGAATATTGCCTTTATGGTGCCAACTTTGTAACTTGAGTGTGGGTGAAAGTAGCAAGTGGAGGTGTTTCAGTTTGCATTTTTTAATGTTCGATAGTGGCCCTGAACTCAGGGCCTCCTTGTGAACATGGAAAGCTAGTCATCCTGCGGGTCAGCACAGTGATGATAAAGACGATACACAAACAGCACTGCAAACACGAAGGAACTTATTGTTCCACTTCAAACTACTTCAGACATTTCAAACTGAGAGAGAGCAAAGGACAATGACTGTACTTCTGTTTCCTTGCAACAAACTAGTGGTACATATCTATGTCTTTTTTTTTTGTTTTTTGGGTTTTTTTTTTTGTTTTAAATTGCTATTGCTTTCGAATTTTCTAGGGCATGATGGGAAGTGGTTTATAGCTCAGCATGTTATGGATGTTCTGAATATCCTTGCCAACTAAATATCTGTTGCACATTTTTCTGTGTTCTTGTGTTAGATGTTAGAGTTCTCTTTTCTGTGTTATTTGCTTCAGCTGATTGTCACCAGGAGGAGTGGGCAACCCATGAAAAACAGAATAATGTACAGATTTGCATAACTTTTTTTTTAATTTTTGCACCAGGACTATGTTGTACAAGTTTGATCTCTTCTGTTAGTAGTTTAGCTCAGTATTGCATCTTAAGGTATATTCTTGTTAAGTAAAGAAGCTCAGGATACTGCAGTGTCTCATGGTACATAAGAGGGCCACAAGTAACAATAAGTATGGGAACCCCTAAGTAAATGCAGCGATGCGCACGATGATGACAAAAACCTTCATGCTAATGGCATTACCACTACTTCTTCCTGGTAGCCTTTGGCCTTGATGTGCCATCCTTTCATGGAGATAGCTTTGTAGAGGACACTAAAGGGAGAGCAGTGGGTAAGTGTTGCAGTGTCAGTAGACACATACCGAGGATTGGAAGAGGGCTTGATGGCAATGCCTCTGCTAGCACTAGTTGGAGGGTGTAGCATCTGTGCTTCAAGTTATGACAGTTCTCATCTTTTTTTTTTTCTTTTCCCTTTACTTCCTGTCCACAGTATACTTGCCTATGAAGCAGGATGTTTCCTCCTGGATTCCTGCTGTAGTAACTAATTGTTCAGCTCCAGGAGTAAGCGGTTAAGTTTTAATGTTGCTTTGAGTTTGCTCCTGTGATCTAGCTTCCATGATTCATACTCCTGCTTGCCAACTGGAGTTAGTGTAAGGCTTAATTAAATGTGTAAAACATTTTGAACTTACTGAGTCATTTTCCTGAAATATGGTTTGTCATGCTGTGTGTAGCTGGCAAACTTGCACACCTTTTTGGCTCTCAGAGCCAGCTTTGAATAAACAATTGGCTTCAGGCAATTGTTGGGATGGGGGGGTGGGTGGGATATTAGGTGTAGCCTTGAAGTAAGTGTTGAAAAAGAATGTTTAATAATTTTAAATGCCCAAAAGGTGTATACTTAGTGTGCAAATGAAAAATGTGTTCGTTTGCTTTGTGCTAATTGTAGTATTTGAAACCCCAGAGGCTTTGATGTCTAGGTGAAACTTATACAATCCTATTGATGAAGAAGATAAAGAAGAATCCAGCTCCTTGAAACTATGCGACTTCCCTGGATTCAAAACAGGAATTTGAAAACTTATCTTCCTTTCAGGCAGGCAAGCAGGAGTTCTCAAGCACATCAGGAGATCAGCCAGGAGTCTCTCTAACATTGACTCCTGGATCCTCACTTTGACTTCTCTAACTCTTTAGCTCTGCAATAAAATTTTTGGTAAATGTAGCTCTAAGATCCTGAATATTTTAAGCTCTAACTGTGGCAAAGAATAGAAAACTAGATAGAATGTCTGAATTGGAAGAAAAGAAATTTTAAGTTCAGCTTCCATATAGAATAACTGTTTATCTCTTAACTGGCTGATGATTCACTGTTGTGACTGATTAGATCAGTAGGAAATGATTCTTCTTTATTCTTGTTCTTACAGATTTTACTAGGTTCTACTAGTCTTTCTTTTAACAGTTCATTTAAAGCAGTCTAACTTGACCTATCAGCTTTGGAAGAACATTTGACTAAGTTTCTTTGAAAAGCCTGAAATACGCATAGTTCCAAATCTTGTAGACTGGTAACATACTGTAAGGACCGGAGTTTTTCATCTTTAACTTCTCTAGTAGTATAGATGTTAATTAAGTAGTTGTACACTGGGCTATGATTACATGTACAGAGTGGGTTGCCTGTGAAGTGTTTTATCTTTGCACTAGAGTTCACTTACTTTCAGGAATATATAGGGTTATGAAAGTGCTTGCTACATGTTTGAAATGGTGGCTTCAGCAGTTTGCCCGGTTTGGTGCTGGGACTGTGGTGGCTCTTGCAAGAGGGTGTAAGGGGATAGGCACAGGGTATTTTCTTGGGAACTATCTGATGCTTAACTCCCACCCGCTGTGGCTGGAGTTGAAGGTCTCCTGCCTATTGCAGAACAAGTTGAAGTAAACTTAAACAGAAATGTCTTCTGTGTTTCTTCTGTGCTATTGTGTGTGTGTTTTTGTTTTTTTTTGTAGTGGCCTATAAGTGGTACTTGTTCTCCAAATATTCCCACGTAATTGTCTTTGTGTTGCCATCAAGGCATTACAACTGCGTTTTATTTATGTTAGTATCTTGGTGGCCTTTAAAAGTGCATTGCAAGCATACTTACAGACAAGTGGACAAACCAAATGGTAACATTTGGTGACTTAAGCAACTGTGAGCAGCAGTGAACACTTGTGAGCCTTCTTTCCAACTAGCTTTGCTTATGACTCAGTTATGAATGTGAGGTAAAGGTGCTTTTGGATTAGCTAAGTTAACTTTTTTTGTGTGCTGTACATATTAAAGGAGAGAGCTTGTTGCCCTATGTCAATCTACAGAGCCTCTTCTTAAATTTGATAATTTATTCCTGGCATAGTAATCCTTACCCTTGCTGAAGGTCTTAACCTTCAGCTTTATTAATAGAAAGGCAGCTATACACTTGCTTGATGTCAGATTGTCCAGCAAGAAATGTATGTGTACAGACCAAATGTTTCTGGGGTGCTTATGTGGGCTAATTTGAGCAGAGCTTTCGATCCTTCCCATTGAGCAGAGGCACAGCACCTCGGCTGTATGGCTGGGATGAGATCAGTCCCAGGCCCTGGGAGAGAAATGGACCGTTAAAATGCCACCCTGCCTAGCTTGCCTTTCCTGCCTTTTTTCATTCTTTAACTAATGTAGATGCATCCTGTGTGAACAGTTGGAAGAGCTTCTTCCTATGAGATGCAGCAGCTCTGTATCCCTGGCTGCCAGCTGGGGGAAGCACTGAATGACACCGTTAAGTGCTATCTAAGGCAGATGCTGGCTGCAGGAGAAGCATTGTAGGACTGTTTTCCCTAGCTCTCTGGATGTAATGGCTTGTGCTATTTTGAAGAGGAAATTAACTTGGATTAGGGTATTCCTTTCATAGTAATAAAAGACCTGGAGGATGGGGAGCACCTGCAAATCCTGTTCACTTAACTGTAGCAGAGAATACAGGTGCTGGATGCCTCCCCTGTGGTAGCTGCAGGGTGATTAGTCTCTGAATTTCTGTTTCCAGCTGACAGAGGGGAACTTGGGCTTGGTCTTTCTTTGTCACAGTGGACAGAGAAACCCTCTGAAATTCTGTGCTACTGTGGATTTGCTGCCAGATCACCTAGAGATGTCTTGGGAAAAGTGGGGTAGCTCTTCCTGCGCTGTTTCCCTTAGCTCTTATTTCTTCTGCAGTTCTACTTGGGCATCATGCAATGTCCAAATATAGTGCTCATGGTCACTTGGCGTTAGGGTCACCAAGTTGCATTACTAAAACTCTCTTCATCTCTCTGTAAAAGTAAAGGAAAAGTAAGATCATGTAATGGAATACTGATGCTTTTTTTTTTTTCCTTTTGGGCTTTTCATAGCCAAACAAGTTAAATGTTTTGAGAAAATATAATAAAAAACTGGAGTTTCACCTGATCTCATGGCCCAGAGCTTTTAAAAAAGATATGAAATGTGGAAGATTTGCTTACAGGGGGTTTGGAGTGTATAACTTCTGGTTTTTGTACAGAAGAGGTCTTCTTGTTTATGGTCTCATCAACAGCAAAACCCTTTAGCCTTTCAGTATCTGGCCTAGTGACTGTTTCTGGGCCTGAACAGCTGATTTTCTGATGCAGCTCATGGATGAAGACTGTATGTGTGCTGCAGCTTATTATGGGAGAGATATTGCTGTCCTCTGTATGAAAAAAAAGAGGCCTGCCTTGAGGGCCCAAGGTTTTACATGTAGATTTGAAGAACAGTAAGTTGCTTGGGTATGTGGTTTTTTGTTTTTTGTTTTTTTTTTATCTGATGAGCAAAAGAGACTCTCATTCTGTCTAATTTGAAGAATAAGGCTGAGGCAGCTTAAACATAAAAGTAGCCAAAACCCTAGAGTTTTGGGGACTCATGGGAGAAATTGAATTAAAATAACGTTCATCCTGTATTGCTGGGTCATAACATAGAATTTCACGGGGCTACCTGACTTAATGTTGTGATGGGTAGGTGTGACTTTTGCTTTAGCAAAGCAGAGATTTAACTTATATTTTTGAATATTAGCCTGATGAGATGGATTCAGACATGTTCTTACTCAGGCCAATGAGCATTTTAGCATAACATAATACCTGCAAACATCCACAGGCAAAAGGGCCAACGGAAGCAAAAAGTTTGTTGGGTGCCTCCATCTATGTATGCTATGGGAAGTGCTGCCTCTCCTGTCCTCTGTCTATATTAGTCGCAAACATATTAAGTAACTTTTTTTTTTTTGGGGGGGGGGACACAATGCACACCTTGTATCTCTTAAAAGTTATTTGAATACATTACACTTCTGTAAAATGCAGACTGAAATAATTTAAGATAACATGATGAATACTTCTTACCAGGTGCTGCTCTGTAGCTGGTTGTGATCTCTCTGCAGCTGTGGGATAGAAAGGTTGAGTACCAGGAGTTGCTAAGGGATGGCAGTGTGAGTGTGTACGCAGTGTCTGAAGGCCCTAACTCATTCTGCTTTGGATGTATTGTTTATTGTTTCTTGATCTAGCTAGACTGAAGCTAGCAAATAAACTGCAGTCACATCTTCTAACTGCAGTGTAGACATGCCCACAGGCTGTTGCCATGGGGACAAAGATAAGTCTCATTTTAAAGAATTGTACTGAAAACTCCCATACTCTGAGACTGCATGACCTGTAAGCAAGCAATTATGCAGCAGTTTGCTGTTGAAGGATGCTAAGGTCGATAGACTTGATTAGATCTTTAGCCTGTTCCTAGGGAAGCAACTCTTACAATCACACTGATAGTACATCCCCAATAATAACTTTTGAATGCTATGGCTAGCTTGGTCAGACTTAAAAGAGGGGGAAGGCACTTAAATCTCTGTTTTCAAAAGTTTTGTGAAAGATAACAAGAGAGCGGAGATGAGAGACTCAAAGCAGTGGCCTACCAAGAGAAGAAAAAAAGAGAACTGTACTTGGCCACAAGCCAGCATGTACTACTCAATGAAATAAGCAGGCTAGGAAACCTGTACGCTATGTCCCTGGCCAAAAAGGCAAGAGGAAGAAAGGGGCCTGAGGGACGACAGCCATAAATCTGTTGAGAAACAGGCTCAGTTAGTTCCGCTTCTTGCGAAACAACCTTGACTTGCCTTTTCTTCTGGGAAATTTTATGTACCCCCAAAAAACTGCAGAAGTCTGCCAGCTTCTTTGTTGCCCTACAGAAACCAGATTGCACTTACTGCAGCTATGTGTTTGCCTGGTTTTTAACCTTTCTTTGATCTGTTTAGAAGACTAGCTCAGCTTTGAGAGAGAATATGTTTTAAAGACAAAACATGTCATTTCTTAATGTTTGTCTGTGAGAGCAAAAAGCAGTTTTTATTCTTGTTAATTGAATCCTATGCAAACGTGAACCTTATTTGTCCAGGAGGAAAGCACAGTGCAGCGCTTCAGAAATACCTATTTTTACTGTGTGCCTGGGCTAGTTGAGCCCTGCTGTACTTTGGGCAATGCTGACATCTAGTGCAGGGTTGGTAAACCAGAACAGTCGGCTTCTGAAGCTCCTGCAAAGTTCAATAACACTTACTTTAAACTTAGGACATCGTGAAGTTTTTGATATTTAACAAGCTACCAGTTCAGACATCAGATAGCTTACTTGTATGACTCGCTCATCTTCCTAGTAGCTAGCAGAACTGCTGCTGTAGTGAGCAGTGCAACCTTGGGAGCCTGCTGTTTTGGAAATTATGGTCCCTTGTTACCCAGGATAAATTTTTTTCCCCAGCTGGTGAGTTAAGGCTATCGAAGACACATTTCCACATTATATAAGGTGGACATTCACCCTATTTTCTACAGATGGAACTGCCTCAGTCATGTTACTGTCAGACTTTGGGCACCAATAATGATGCTTGTACTACTGAGACTAATGTAATACTGTGCTTTCTAATTAGTGGTAACTGTTGGGTGTTTTATCTTGTTGATGGGAAGAGAACAGGTCTTGGAGAGTTGAAAAAAAGCCAAAAAGCAGGGTGAAACTTAACTATGGCAATTAAAAATTTATAGTCTTGAAGTCAAGCTGTTGCAGAGCTTCCAGGTAAATTTTGTATATCTGTATTTTAAACCACTTTGTGTCTTGTATCCTTATGCCCTAATAAACTGGATGTGGTGTAAGTCTGTTGCAGATGATAACACTGAGGTGCGTCTTAAAGAATAAGTATTATAGCTATAATTATTTACTTTATTGTAGCAAGACTTTATATTAATTCTCTGCACAGCCATACCCCAGCCAAGTGCTAAAAGAAAGAGCTTCCCCTTGCCCCAGATCCTGCCCCCAAAACAACACACAATCTATAATTATCCTACTTCTGCCGCAGTCTGAGTCCACTCTAATTTGGGAGTGGCTTCTGCTTTGAACATGAGGTTCATCCAGATGACCTCTAGAGGTTGCTTCTAGCCTAAATGATTCTAAGAATCAGGACTTCAGCCTGTTTTCCCCTTGTTCTGGCTTTAAGAGAGCAAGGAAGGATTCATTCTGTGTTTCTTAAATGATAGTCTGAAGGCACAAGGGAAGTGCTAGTTGTGTCTTAACTGAAAAAAATAACCATTTTGTCAAGTCCTGCACAGTGTTGGGAACATCATCACAGGGATATAGCAACGTTGCAGACCATGGTAACTGTGGCGCAGTGTAGGGATCTGAGAGGGAGATTGGCATCAGATAACAAAGGCCTGCAGTGACAGGATGAGGGGCAATGGTTTTAAGTTGGAGAAGGGGAGATTTAGATTGGATATTAGGAAAAAGTTCTTTACTATGAGGGTGGTGGAACACTGGAACAGGTTGCCCAGGGAGGTGGTTGAGGCCCCTTCCCTTGAGATATTCAAGGTGAAGCTTGACAAGGCCCTGGGCAACCTGGTCTAGTTGGGGGTGTCCCTGCTGACTGCGGGGAGGTCGGACTAGATGACCTTTGGAGGTCCCTTCCGGCCTGGACCAATCTATGAACCTGGGTACAGTTGTCAGTTTAACTTTGGCAGGGTTGTAATGCTGTTTGGGATGCTGTACCCAACTGGGTGATGTATGATGTGTTAGTCCCAGTGTCATAGAGTGCAGTTCAGGTCAATCTAAAGCAGGGCTGCAATGAGGCATTTTGATATTCATGGGCATATGCATTCATCTTACTCTTTTCAAATTTCTTAGTTTCTGCTATTCCGTCTTTTAAGCCTGTTGCTTAGATCTACTGCACCTTGTTTTAAGCAGCAACAGCAGTGCCATGAAGGGTGGCTCATCAGGTTCTGAGCACGTTTGTTTCCATCAGATGGCCCCTTGGGAAGAAATGCATTAGTGGGGAGGGACTCCTCACCTCATCTCCATGTATGTGGCTACCTCTGCTATAAAGCCGCCTCAGAGGTATCGTGTCCCTACACTGCAACAAGAGCCTTGAGTTGCAATGCATAGCTATAACCTGTAACTACTGCAATACAGTCATTCTGGGGTAATGAGGAAGCTTGTTAAGCGTGCAGTAACGTTGTCCAACAGTAGAGGTCTGTCTTGTTTGGGTAAAGGATTTTTATCAGCTAAGAGTAAACTGTTGTGGGAGAACTTGAGTAGCTCTCCAGTCATTTTAGGGTGGGGTTTTCTTTTTGTTTCTTTGAATACAAACTTAGACTTTCTTATTTAATAAAAGCTGGTCTGAAAGTTTAGTGAATCGCACTTGCCAGTAGTTGGGAAATGCTGGCAGTCACAGAGCTGGTGTGAGAAACTGTAACTAGAAGCTAAATCCTGTACCCACTCTCCAGCCCCAATAGCTGAGAACAAAGCTAGAAACCACTGCCAGACTTTTAGAAGTGTCACTGGGACAAGCCACAGCTGGGAAGTGAGCTTGTCCTTCTCTTGAAGCTTTCAAGTCAGACCTGAATTTGCTTCCAGAAAGCAGGCTTTAGCCAAGCCACAGTTATTTTGCACAAGTGGTTGCAACGTTACAAGTGGCTGATGTTACAGGAATTGTTATAGTAGATAATCATAGTTGTTTCTTTTAATGTTAACTCATAAAATTTACAAAGCTTCTACCAGACTTTTTTTATCTTTCAACCCAAATCAGCTCTAAGTATTCTCCATATCTGTTTATCTGTTATGTCTGTGAATAGAGGGAATTAGTACAGTTTAGAAACTGTTTCACAAGCCCCTAAGAAGTACGGGTCTCCAACGTGGGGTTTATGTGTTACTTAAGACTCAAACCTCCTTTAGTTGTGGCATCATTATCTATTAAAGTATGTGATCTTTCCTTCTTTAATCCCTTGGTTGTACTATCCTGGTATGATATTTTGCTTTAAGGTGTGATGCTGTATTTTATCAAGCTATTAGAAACTTATTTTTGGTTTTGTTGAAGTTGAGTGACCTCAGCCCAAACATAGAATCTGCCATTTATGAGTCAAAACTATGATAGTTCCTGCTAATCATCTCGCAAGCAAAGCATCCTACAACTTGGCTAACTACACAATGTACAGATGGTTCTCTTTTTCCCTCCACCCAAACTTAATGCATGTTTGCTATTAATCAATATAGATTTCAAAAACCTGTTCTCAAATTCCTTCTTAAAGAGAGGCAAAATTTCTTCTGTAACTTCATGGCCATAGTTGAACTGGTCTCTCACATTAGAACTTAGCCAGCTTGCTTTGTAATGGCAGTTCTTTGGGTACTTGACCATACAGAAAATTTTTGAATGGTAAACACAGTGCAAAAATCTGTATAAATTAATTGGATATTTGAAAATGTAGCAAATTTAGCTGAAGGTTACTGGTGGGTTTTTTTTTTTTGCGGTTCAGTGCAAATACAGTTCTGTGCTAGTTAATCCTTAATCAAACAGATCTTGCAGTTGACTAAATCAAACTGCACCTTATTTTATTGCTTTCTTCCTGATTTTGGTTTAAGCGTACGATGTAAATATGTAAATATAACTTCAGAATCATCTAGTACTGACAGTGCTTCTGCTGCCTTGTTGCTTTTAGAATTGTGACTCCCCTGCCACCCCTGAAAGATGAAACACCTAGGAGAAGCTGTGAATTTTCCAAGCGTTAATCCTCTTGCACATTGTTTTCAGGTGACTTTGTTTATTGGGTAGGGTTTGCTTTACTGTACGTTATGATGCATTGCCAAAATGACTGGAATTGTAACAAAGAGTATGATTGCACTACCTTACATGAGGAAAATGAGATGATAACAAAGGCGATGGGAAGGTTTTTTTTATCTATGAGCAAAGAACTTGTATATTGTCATTGTGACATTATATTCTGTGTTCACGTTTTTGATATGTCCACGTAATGTCACAATAGAAGAAAAATGGTACCTTTAATGGGGAGATGAAAAAGCACTGAAGGGGAATAGGAAAGGATTAAAAAAAAAAAGTAGCATAGCTATTTCTAGAAATCTCTTTCAAAATGCTTAATGGTATGCAGGTACAGTCTTGTTGTGCCAACTATTGTGCCACTGTGTGTACCTGTGGGAGGTGCAAAATACAGGCTTCAGAGCATCAGCCCTCTTTCAGCTTGTGAAGTGTACAGGAGGTACTGCAGGCAGGAGGAAGGAAATAGGCTGTAACAGCAGAGCTGTGCCTCTGTGCTGATTTTTCTCATTTGGAACCCTGTGTTTAGTCCATCGCTTTACCTTTGAAAAAGCGTAGTGAAACATGGTTACTGGACAAAATAGCTGGTGGAAAATATTAGAGGAGTGGAGAGAAATTTATATGAGGAGATGGGAAGAATATGAAATCTCTAGTTAAAGGTGAAACAAATAAGAGATGGTTCTTCTGCTTTGTGTATTTTTGGTTTTGTGTAGAGAAGTGAAGATCAAGCAATTAAAGAGGCAATTTAAATGTATGTCTAAAACGTGCAAGAATCACAAATAAAATGAAAGTACAGGTAGATTCAAATGAATGCTAGTAATTGAAGAGAATAGAACTAAGTGTATTTTACCCTAAAGGAAAGAGGTGATATTTCTAGTTTTGGACTCTGTTTTTCTCTGAAGTCTCTGGCTGAAGGCACATATTACTTCTGTTTCTATATCCTGTATAGCTATGACCAAGTCATAAGGCTCATCAATCATCAATATAATAAATTGTTGTTGTAACTCAGGTTATCTAAAAGCATACATTTTCAGTAATCTTAGAATAATTAGACTGTCAAAAAAAAAAAAAGTCCAAGACAGACACATCCTATCCCTAAGTGAAAGAAGAGGAAATGTCAAACTCCAACATATTTTGCAAATTAGGTTCTTGTTTTCAAGGGAGTCCTAGCAGTCAGCTGCAATTACAATGAAAATAATAGCTCATAAGAAAAGTATATGGTGTTTAAAGCTCAAGTCCAAAAAATCAATTTGCTTAAGTAGTCCTTGCTCACAAGTGTTTTTATTGAAAGCTTTCTCTGTGGTCAGAGCTTAAGCATACAATTTCATGGGTCCTTTGACATAAGTATTGCCTGTTGACATGTTTTCCTGTCCATCATAATGATAGTGGTTCATGTCTGTCTTGCAAAAATGCTGGATTTAACTTAGAACTAATTTTCCAGCAGTAAAAATTATCTGTAAGATTATGATGCAGGTTATTTATCAGGGTTCTTGAAATTGTAATTTAACTATATTAAATTTTTAAATTATTAAAAATAAATGCTTGAAATTGCTGTTGGAGGTGCTGAATTACAACTTTCATTGTCTTTAAAAAAAATCTTGATCTACAAAGAGAGATATTGAGAGATGATATCATACTCTGAATGCTGACCTTAAAGTTAAACCAAACAAACAAGAAAAAGGTGAGAGTCAAGGTACAGAAAAACCTGAACAATCCACAAACAAAACAAACAAAGAAAAAGAAACAAACAAAAAACACCCATCCTCCTGTCAAGGGGCCATTGTACCCTTTGCATTTTCCCAAAGCAAAGAGTTAGTCTGCTAACTAGGGTCTGTCACATACCCAGATCAAGTATGTTCCAGGTTGCATCTTTTTTTATGTACCTGTTCCAAAAAGTAGCCTGAAAGGAGATAGTCATGCCGGCATCTTTCTTGCTCCAAGTCATTTCATGATCTGTTAGAGAACGCTATCAGTTTCTTTGCTGTGTAGCCCCTGTTATCTTGAATAGATTTGTACTAGCCAGTTGTGCGGAGTGGGAGAGAAATCCTTTTTGCACTGTAAATGAAAGAATTCACCCCTCTGTGTATTGTCCTCAAATAATTGAGGAGGAAAACTTGA
Organism: Numenius arquata; assembly: GCF_964106895.1. Classification (NCBI taxonomy): domain Eukaryota; kingdom Metazoa; phylum Chordata; class Aves; order Charadriiformes; family Scolopacidae; genus Numenius; species Numenius arquata. Next base: position 19,157,004 of record NC_133577.1, on the reverse strand, counting down.
CAAAAATTCCAATTTTGGCTTTGTAAGTATGCAGATCAATAGCATCATGAGCAAAGACCTTGGGACCCCAATAGCAGCATGTGTGTCTGTAGCTGCCATTCTGCCCTTGCTCTGGGTTTGTTGGTAGGACTGTAAGAAATGGAATTAGATTTCTAAAGCAGCAGTTTTTGTTGCCGCTCTCACGGCAACAAAATTCCAGACATCAAGGAAAATCCCTCTTCTGGCTCCTAAGTGCCTTGATTCAGGAACTGGGCTTCTCTGTGTTGGGTGGGAAGCTCATGGACTGACAGCGGAGCTGGGAGACCTTCGCTCTGTGAATCGGGGCCTGAGCGTGTGTTACCAGCATAGACGTGCAACCAGGAGTTGCACATCAGAAGCTGTTGCTTTTAAAGTTAGTATCATTTTGGGTGTCCAATTTATAGTTGAGAAATTATTTCAGAGGGTCCAGTTTCTAAGCACAAACAAATATTGCTGGACCTGACCCAATATTCATTCATTGACTAATTTTTGAAAGAGGTCAGCTAACCAGGGAAGAAACTGGATTATATTAAGAAATTCTCCTGGCATTTTGTAAATTTGAATTTCTAAGTCAGAACGGGAGGTAAAATGCAGAACCATCAGCTACAGGGACTGATGTTTGGGTAAAATTACTTATAAAATAATTTTTAAAATTTTCTCAATTTGGGCTTCCTCTTATGCTTCCTTGTTACCCTCATGAATTAAAGTAGGAATATGTTTTATCTTTTCAGATTTAAGTTACCAAGGAAAATAAAAAAGTAACTTAAATAGGTGTAGAAAAGAGTATCTGTAATACCACTTATCTTTGATGGAACTCTTTAATATTGGTTCCAGTGAAAGTAACAGTACACTTAAATAAAAATCTGAGCTATACTTGTTTTTTATATTAAATCCTGTAATAGATGTTACCTATGCAAAACTAAATACAACATCAGAATACTTTATTCTTTCTTCAGTTTTGAGAACTTTGTTTATGGCTAGCCTAGCTTCTCTTCGGATGCTAATGCTATCTTTCCCATGAGAGCTAGGATTAGATGCAAGAACAATGTAGTTCATAAACAAACATTTTAAAAAATAAATAAAAAAACACTATTTCTTCTGTTGGTTAGGTCAGGAAGATGAGATAAGCATTCATGAATGAAGAAACTTCTTTTTGCCTCTCAAAAGAGCATCTCTCTTTTCAACTGCCCAAGCAAAGCCTGTATAGCATAAACCAGCACATCCTCAAATGGACAAGGAGTAGTGCCTGGATGTAAAGATGTTAATGCACATGGGGTTTGGATGACTCTTGTTTATTAAATGGTGCATTTAGCTGAGAGGGTTGTGAATAACAGAGACTGTACGTGTTAGATCTGTTGACTGTCACATTTAACAAAAAGCAATTATCTGCCTTAGTAACCATGACAGAATTCAGAATGTATTCAGACATACACAAATACCTAAAAATAACGCTGAGGTATACCTTCAGTCCTCAACAACTTTTCTTCTTTGAAGAAACAACCAGAAATTCAGAATTATATATGAGAATCTACCTTTACCTGTTCTGTCATGCAGCAGTTTTCCAAAACCTGGTTATCTACTAGAAGGCACAAAATAAGGCCTTTAAGGTACTTCCAGCTTAAATCTAGTTGTTTAGCTTGAGTTATCCTCTAAAGAACTAGGTGATTCTAGAGGCTTGGATGACAAGTTATCTCGAAGGAAGTCTTTTGAATTTTAAGAGTCTCTTCAACGTATTTTAGTTTACCTATAATCAAGGAAAACCTTGCATCCTTTATGGATTTTGAATGCAGAAATAAAAATGCAGCCAAGGATGTGAATGCAGAAATAAAAAAGAAGCCAAATAACTCAGTTCTTCATACTGTAATTATAAGTCAGTGTTTGGCTCTGGCAAGCTCCTAAGTGAAAGTCAAGATACTAGGAATTGATATAAGTCTTGGAGAACTGGAATAAGAGTTGTATGAGTTTTAACTTAATATGCTTTTTGGTAATAAATACCTCACAATTGCAGGATTGTCTAACTGTAACTTAAACGGCTCCAAGTTTCAAAACCAAGCTGTCTCTTCTAGGAGAAACTATTGAGAAAGATACTAGGGTTGCAACTTCTATTCCGCTGTATGCGTGTAGGTGGTCTTTATGGTGTTTTCACCATACTTGTTCTACAAGTATCTTGGACTCTTGTCCAGCATGTATAGTGAGACTCTTCTAAGAAATGTTCTTTTTGTCTTTAGACCAAAAGGTTTCAAGCGTATAACAAGCCAGAGATGTGGCTATCTCTCAGTGCTCAGGTTCCCCAGTTGCCAGTTTTGGAACCATCTTGGTGTTCTCTTGATAGACATCCCTCTGGTGCAGGATGCTTCTCAGAAAACTTGTCTGTGATTCTCCAATATCTGGTTGAACATCTGATGGCCAGAATATTTTTCTAAATACTGCTTTTACCGGATCTATTTCTTATCTCCTCACCTGTTGGTTTACCTCGGTGGCTGTCCTGGGTCTGTAATTTTTCTCATGATCAATACTTTGACACACCTAGCTCTTCTGTCATTGGTGTTGTCTGTGTGCCTTTTTGGTAGGACTGACTTTCTCATTGAAGGATAGTGGTGTAAGTTCTCAGGGTTTGGTTCTGGCTTTTGCTGCAGCTGTGATTTGCCTGTCATGTTTTGCCTTCCTTTAAATCCGAGCCTTTGCAACTGTGTGCTTAACTTCAAGCCTCTGGTTTCCTCGGCTTGCCCTACAGCTTGCCACTTGCTGAAGTTTAAGTACTTGTGCCTCCACAGGAGTGGAACTTTGCAGTGACATTGAGAGTGTTTGTGGTACTTGAGCTCCTGAAGAATGGGACAGCAAGAAGGCGGAGGAACAAATACAGCTCTGGTGGTAAGGGAATGACACAAATGGCAAAAATGTGATGGAGGTGGACTATTAACAGGTTTGAGGGGTTTTTCAGCTGCAGCTTGTGTGAAATATTTATAGTATAAAAACGAGATGGAGATTTGGGAGTGACTGATACAGTGTTTTGAAGAAACTCCTCTCCTAATACATTTATGTGTATCCTCACGCACACTGACTCTTCAAGCTCTACAGTGTACTGGTCAGGGAGGTAGCTTGGCCTGGATCAATCTATGAATCTATGATCATGAAGTGATGTTAAACTCATTCAACTAGTTGCTTCACTGTGTGCTCCATTCTTAGATGTAGGCGTTATCACATTGGCATAATTGGGAGTGCACACTGTGTTTCAGAGCAGGCTGTCCTACCAGCCAGTTTAGGACACTAGTGGCCCAGGAGATGCAGCATCACTGGTGTGCTGATGAGCCTTGTCCTTCCAAATTTGGAGCTGAACTTGCAGATTGCCAAAGGGAAGACAGCAATGCCCATGCTCTCTGGTTCCTACGGTGTTGAATCAAACTCTGCACTGGTACACTCTATAAATACCTTTGTAGGTATCTGTATATAACATCTTTGTGTGTAATCTCTTTCTTCATAGAGACTTTTCTAAAAACTATTCAGAGGGAAGTCTCCCAGGGATTTAAAGCAAACATAAATGACAGGCTCTTTCCTATGCTCAGCTGAGTCACATACAATGTGCACAATTAACAGGTGCTCGGTGGCAAACTGCGCTCAGCAGGCATTGCTGGGAAGGTTTCAGAGTCCTGAACGTTGAACGAGTTTCCGCTGTAGCACGGGGTTTGAAAGGATCAGCGAGATATTGGGCATCTCGGTACCTCTTTCATTCTCCTGTAAATTTTTGCCTTGGGATAAGCACCCTTTTTAACTTTGCAGGTTTTCTAGGGAGAGATGCAGACCTCATATTTGTTCTCTTCCTCCTCGCGCTGACAACACAGCAATGGGCTTGGGCTGAAGCTGTAGTGTCTGTATATAGCGTCCTCGTTTGAGTTAAAGATGAGATCCAGCCTAGCTCTTGCCATTTAATCTGTTGCTGGGCTGGGCTGGCGTCTGGTGACGTGTTGAGCTAAGCTGGCTGCAGCGAGTTAATAGAGAAGACGAAAGGTGTCAAACCCCTGCAGAATGGCTCAAGTACTTGCGGTGTCTGACTCGTATCCTGGATGCTGAAAAAAAATGATAAAACTGCCTCACAAGAAATTACAGAAATTTTTCCTTAAAAAGGTAAAATGCTTTTTTTTTTTCCGGTTGCTGCTTTGCTTGCTTTAATTAGGTTGATGACAAAGTTTGATAATTGCATTGTTTTTGTGCAGTCAGCCTTGTGATTTCGTTGCGCTGAGATGCCTCAAACTGTTCTCTTGATGTAATGTTATTCTTGGCTTGTGGTTTGGGACACTATGAAAATCGTCAAAACTGTTCTCGAGCAGCATGCTACATGGGTTAGTTTGATTACAGCTGCAGTTTACAGGTTCTGTCACCCTGTTGTGTTATGCTGCCTTTTAACCTTGCTCCTTGACTCAGCGGCACCGTATATTCTGAGTATGTCAAACTGAATTTTAGTGCTAAGTTTTTGGCAGTGTAAGAGGAAGAATGCTGCTCACTAGTGCTCATTTAGAATGTTGATATTAAAAGAGATGTATATTTTACGTCTAGGCTGCATATTTGTATTCTGTTTTCAAATACACCCACACAACTCAGTAGAGATATGGAGACATCTAATAGAAAACATATTATACTTTCAGGTAGAACTCTGCTTAAAACTACCTGGGTTTTAGTTTAAAACTTCCCCTACATCCTATTTTTCTATAAAGCAGTATACCTACCTAGGTATTAAGTGCTGTGGCAATTAGCTATCTGAAATAACATTCTTTAATGTCTGCATTATCTGTGGATCCTGTTTTGGCAACATTTATCTCGGAAGTTACGAAAATATGTATATATATGCTGTTTTTTTCCCCTCTACCTCTTTCTCATCTTGGCTGCTCATACATGCAGTTTATTAGTGGTTGATCAGAAGTGCAGTCTGTTTATTCTGTAGATCATCTCAATTTTAGCATAGGGTGCTTTCAGTTATAGGCAATTGGATTGTTGCATTTTCACCATGCAGTATAATTTTATGTTTATGGGATTTCATACTGATATCTGTAATATACTGCTTCAGAATAAAATATTCAACTTGGTTATATTTCAACAAAAATAATTTTAAAGGGGTACAAGAGAAGGCAGTCATGTTTCAGTGCAAGTTAAAATCTGGCACATAGTTCACTGATTTTTTTGGCACCTTCACAGATGCAGATGGCTGGTTGTACCTCTTACTCTGGAGTAAATTTCCAGCATTTAAATGTTGATGTTGCAGTTCTGCTGCTCAACTAACCTTTTGGGGTTTCTTATGTTGACTGAAAATAATTTTCCCTTTTGCTAGGGTATATACTCCTCACTGCTAGCAATATCTTATCAAATGGTCATAATTCCACTGGGATGCAATAACAACTGTGAATCCTCTGTTATACTCTTGCATATAGGACTGAAAGCTGCAAATTGATTAATGTGGGTTAAAGTGCAAATGAAAGATGAATTATGCTAGATTTGATTTTAATGTAGTTGCTGAAAATTGAACTAGTCCATATATGAAGTGATAAAGTGAAGGTGTGGGTGCAACCAGGAAGGTGATGGGCACAATTTAACATGCAAATAGCAGTAGGGCATTGATAGTCTTGGGAGTCCCATAGCAACTTTGTCTCTCATCAAAAGATGTCTGTGTGGTACCACACAGCAGAGAGACCGAATAGGATTCGCATACTTGCTTGTGTGGATGGTTCATGTTATTTCCCTGGAGGTGGACACAGTATTTTCAACAAACTATGTTTTTTTGTGGTAATGTGCAAAACAAAATTGATGAAAACATCTGTAGTCCTTCTAAGAGTTATATGCCAGTTCAGTTTGTAGAGGACTTGTTCTAAATGCTAGGAAAGGGAGGAACCACAAAACAGTGGTGGCTAGAGCCGCTCTCCACTACATGTACCTACCTTGGACTCAAGTAAATGTATTGGGACAAAAATTTTAGGCAGACTGGTCTTGTGCTGTGATTTAAGTCTCAGGAATCAATAGCCTGTGTGATCCCAGATTACCTGCTTATACCATAGCTAGTCAGTGTTGAGAATTTTGTTTCCCTTCCTAGTGACTGTTGCATGTGAGCAGGCAGTGCTGTGGTTAAAAAGAGAAAAAAGTAATCTCCAATAATTTGAACATTAATTAGGTGAACTCTGCCTTTGAGTGCTGGCTGGGAAGAATTAATGGATACTTTCTGGGGCTTTTGTGCTGTGATAGTCAGATGTGGAGTTCAGCTAATGATTACTTGCTTTACTTACGTGGCCACTGTCACAGCAATATCTTTTTGAAGCGAGTTTTGAAAAGGACCTGTAGCTCCCTTCCTATTTGTGTG